>NC_087560.1:18556648-18881832 GCF_036250125.1 Pseudopipra pipra | reverse complement strand
TCTCTTTCTCTCTCTCTTTCTCTCTCTCTTTCTCTCTCTCTTTCTCTCTCTCTTTCTCTCTCTCTTTCTCTCTCTCTTTCTCTCTTCTCTCTCTCTTCTCTCTTTCCTCTCTTTCCCCCCTTTTCTCTCTTTCTCTCTTTCTCCCTCTCTCCCTCTTCTTTCCTTCTTTCCTGTCTTTTTTTCCCTCTTTTCTTTGTCGGTCTTACCTTTGGGCACTCATTACAGCCTTTGCCCCTGCGTGCAGGTTCTAACATGGTGCCACCTCAAAGATACTGAAGGCTGAGCTTAAAAAATACTTAGACACCCTAAAGGGTAGTAAAGTGCTGATTGGTGTTTTTGGAATACCTTTCCTGTCCCTGTTCAGGACAAAATCTAAATTCTGTGCGTGAGTAAGGCACAGAAGTATTTTGCAATTCTGGCTCTGAATTATGTTGAAAAAACACGGTCTTAAATCTGCAGCAGCTGCTGAGAGGTGGCTCACAGGATTTCTCTAGACTGCAGTTGCTCTGGGGTGTGTGCAGCATCTCTTGGCGTGATCTCTTCTCTCTTTAGATGCTGGCTGGGTTTCATATCAGGCTCCAAATTGCCGTTTATTTTCTCTAGAGCCAAGATGAGCACTTGCTATGAACCAGAGGCCTTTGGAGGCTGCACAGCACATCCATAACCTCCAGATCACATGCTCTGCAATCACAGTATATTTTTCCACATTTTGGCTAAGGGAGGGTTTTATCTGTGTGAAGAGTTTATTTCTGTGCAGTGTCAGGAGAGCCTTAATATGGCTCATGTTCAAATAGGGCTCTTGAGCTGTGAGAAAAAGGACTCGCAGACTTTGAGTCTGCAACAGAGCTGCAGGTTCCTCACTGTCCTGAGGATTGGTGCTTTGGTCTCTTCTGGACACCTTCAAAAGGCTGCAGGAAGGGTGTGCTGGCAGTTTACTGGGGAGAACATAGGAGAGGGAATTGGGCTGTTAGTGCTGGAATGTTCTGTGAGCTGTAGGGTTGCAGGTTTTGGACGCAAGGCAGCAGTGCTTGATTTCAGTTCTTAAGCACTGCCCTGATGAGCAGCTGTGAGCCCTCTGTGCTCTCAGGTACAGTCTGCTCAGGGAGGGGAACAGCTACACGTGTGTGCCCTGTTGCTCTTGCTCTGTGTCTGTGGTAGCTGTGCCCTGGTCTGAGTGTGCTGCCCTTCAACCTGCTCCAGGTGGGGCACTTGCCTTTCACTGCCCTTCAAGGCTGGCTCCTGTGAGATCCTGACACTGCAGCTGTCAACAGCAGAACTCTTGAGACTGCCAAGGTTCCAGTGTGTCTGTCTGTCCTTTGGTTTTTGTTTTCTGCTTAATCCACAAAGGTGAGCAGATGACAGAAAGCTCTGCCCTTTGCGTGGAAGAAAAGCCCTCGCCAACTGTCTGCTCTGAGTCATCAGGGAAACTTCCTCGCAGAGAGCCTGGAGATGGAGCAAGTGCCCTTGCAGGCTGCCTGGAGGCTTCTAGTTCAGGGCTGCTGGGGTCCTGAAGAGCTGGAGGCTTTGTGAGCAGCTAGGAGAAATGGTAGATAGAGAAATCCTGCCTTTCTTCCCTGCTCGCTTCCCCAGCAGAGCCATCCTTACCTCTGCCGTGCTTTCCAACAGGATGTACTGCATTAAATAGACCTCTACCACTGGCCTTGCTGAAGGGATCATCTGAAGCTCTGTGTTGATGGAGTCTTCCCAGTCACCCCCCTTGTCTCCAGCTCCTGCTCACTTTAGAAACACAGTGGCTTGTTTTCTGCCCTCAAGAAAAGCTGAGTGTTGGGCATGACTGTGGGCATGGTTCTGACCCCGCTCTGAGAGAAGAAAGCCACAGGCAATTTCCAGAGGTCCTTCCTAGCCTTGTTGAATCTGTGATACATAATTGGAGTGTCTTTTGTGGCTGGGAGATGCCTTGCCTGGTGTTTGAAATATGTTGATATTAATTACAGACTCAAATAGCAGATGCACGACAAAAATAAATATTATCGCAGTGGGAGGCTTTCCCTCCACAGAGCTGAGGGGATGCAAATATTTGTCATCTTTCTCCCAAGTCCTGATGAGGCATCCTGATGAGGGCTTTTGGGTGCTGCCTCCTCTGAGGTCTCTGGAGCTTGATCCTGAGCAAAGTGTCTTTGTAAGTAGCGGGATCGTGGCTTTAGGGATGTAAAGCATTGTGGCATTGGGTTTGTGTACATGGGAAGCTTCAGCTGGTCTGTGTCCATGAATCAGGCTGTAGGATTGTGCCAGTAGAGGCAGAATGGTCACTGGAGGAGCTCTGGTGTCTCTTGAGGACAAGATGTGATGAGCTCAACTGCAGCAGCTGAGGTCCAGGATTGATGCTAGACTTGTAGCAGGGACATTTGTCTCTAGAACAAACTGCTTAGGGTAAGGGATGTGTTTCCATTACTGCAGATTTAGGAAAAATGTTTGCAGGAGCAGATGTGTGTTTGGGGATCGTGGTTTGAACGCAGGATGAGTGACCTCTTAAGGTCTTCCTGGCTCCATGACCCTTTTCATGGCACTCCAGCTGTCTCAGCACCTGGAGAACCACAGTTTTACTGACTGTGATCTTTGTGGACGGCAGGACTGGCATTCGTGGTTATAACTTGTCTTTGTGCTGTTCCGTGGAATAGCTGCTATCCCTGCCCTCAGCAATTGCCTTTGAATGTGTCCTCTTCATAATGAAGACTGATAACCCAGAGCTGCCTGTCAAACCTCAGCAGCTCTGTTTATATAGAGACTTGCAATTAAAAATGGATCTCATATATAATTAAAAAGGATCACGTAGGCTTTGCGCCTTGCGTTCAAGAATAAAGAGGCTGCCATCTAGGAATCCAGGCAGAAAATGGAGATGCTGACAGCCAGCTCCTACTTTTATGCTAATTGCTAATCATCAGCTTTGTTCAGTGTAATGCAGCAAGGATTGTGTTCATGTCGTGAGCCTTGTAGCCATTTCACTCCGTGGAAGTGTTGCTCAGTAGCACCCCATGGGCAAATGGGGGGATTCTGAGTGCCCAGCTGTAAGTTTGTCAGCTTGTGAAAAGCCAGAAACTTGTGGAAGGAGGAAAGGAATCACCACAACCTGGGAATGGTGCAGGTTCAGATGGCTGTGCCGTGGATGCTTTGGCCCATGAAGGTGCAGCCGTGTATCAGTTGGTCCCTTCGTGCACTTGAGGTGCAGCAGGAAAAGGATGATGTTCAGACTTCTTTGCAATGTGTTTTTTTCTCTGGCAGCCAAATCTTTGTGAAAAGCAAGTGCTGAAACTGGCTGTAGTGTGTGTTCAAGCACCTGTGTGCTGGGAGACATTACAAGTGTGTACGTAGATGTGTGTGGGTGTATGGAGTTGATTTGTACTGTCAGATGGTTTGTGTCAGCAAAGCCCCCTTAACCTGGTCTCTCAAACGCAGATTCTGTATTGTGAAGACTCCAAGGTGATGGATAGGTCTGTATCTGCTGCTTTTGAAGAACCACAGGTTGGGTTGCTCAGAGGTTTCTTGATCCCACTCTGCCGTCATTACCAAGACATGAGACGTTTGGCGGGGAAAAGGAAAGGATAAAAGGGCTTTGAGGGATCAATAGCTTGGATAAAGCACAGCCTGTCTCACACTCTTCCTTTTGCTCACTCAGGTTTATAACTCTTCCCAATGGTGTCCTCCAAATCGTGGATGTGCAGGAGAGTGATGCCGGGGCTTATCACTGCGTGGCCACCAACGCCGCCCGAAAGCGCTACAGCAACGATGCCACCCTGAGTGTGGTGAAAGGTAAGGAGCTGGCAGGAGCCTGCTGGGCTGGGCACAGGTCTGCCAGGTGCTCACTGTATGTGGTGGCAAGCTGGGCTGAAACACCCATGGCCATCCCTCCTGCTGGCGTGGCTCTGCACGTGGCCAGATTTGGCTAAAACTTGCAGAGAAGGCGTTTTGAGAAAGGTTTCTCTCTTTACTCTGATGGGATAAGCAGGCTGGGTTGGGAGGACTCCTTTGTGCTCTGGGGCCATTAGAAGGGGTCCCTGTTTGCACCTTAGGAAGTGCAGCATTGTTGCAACTCATCTCCAGTGGCCTTGGATGGCAAGACAAGCGAAGGCTAGTCTGGACAGAGGAAGCTGTTTCTCAAGTGAGCAAGAGAAGGAGTTGGAGGCTGGAGTAGTTGGCAGGACTGTGTCTACCCGGATTGCCCAGCACAGGCCAGAGGAGGTTGAGCACAGTTACATCTGACTTGCATGCTGTGTCCATATTGCTGGCTCTTTGCTGAGTGCTGGGTAGGCTCCAGGGATCTTTGTGTGGTACTTGGGAACAGCCTCAGCTGGATTTCCTCTAGTGACACAGGCCTTTGGAGCAAGGCTCTGGGTGTGAGCTGTCCTTCGCCTCCCAGTCTGGGCCTCAGTCTCTGAGTGCATTTTTCTTTGTAAACCAAGAGTGCAGTGGGCAAGTCTGGACATGAGAACGTAGCTGAGATCATGAGTGCAGTGGGGGTCTCCAGACTCCAGCATCCTTCCCAGCACGCCTGGCTGCCTCCCCAGCATTGTATAATCCCCTTCCTGCAAGTGGACAAACTCAACAGGGCTGGGAGTCTGGCTGAGCTGTCCCTTCTCTCAGGACAGTGTCCCCCTGCCACGTCCGTCCCCTGTTTGTGATGACCCTGGTGTATTTTGCTGGCAGCTTTAACCTTGAAAGCTCCAAAATCCTTCCCAGCCCCTTTTGTCTTTGTTTGGGATTGTGTTGCTTGGCATTCTGCTCCCAGTGTAATTTCACAGCGATGGCTTTGCTGTTCATCCATCAGCAGGGAGTGTAATTAACTGTGGAGCCTGAGAACACACCTCTGATCAATGGATTGTGTCGTGGAGGTAATCTGGGAGGAATCTGCAGTGAATTCGTGAGCAGTTGAAAGCTCTGTATCTAATTGCCAGCCCCTGCCAGATCCTCTGTGTGTTTAATGAAGCACAGAGCTGAGGGGAGTGCTTCCCGTGGGCAGTTCCACACTCCAGAGACAGCTCCCGTGTTGGGCACGGTTTGCCATCGATAACTGATATTGATCGAGCTGCAAAGGTGAATTCGCTGTCCTTGGCATCATAACTCGTTCTGCATAATTGCATCTTGTAGCTCTGCAATGTTTAATCTGCTTTGCAAATGGAGGCAATGGAAGAGGTTAAATGGGAAGCGTTCCTTCTGGAGCACCAGCCGGCCCAAGCAGATTTCTGCCTGGAGTTCTCACCCAAATCTCTCTTCTGCAGCACCACACCACCCGCTGGCTGCTAAAACAAATATGCGAGGTTGAGTTTTTCACCAGATTGAGCTGATAGTGATGAAAAACATGCCTGTTAAATCTCTGGGGTTTTTTATAATTGGGGAGAAGTATCTCCAAGACAGATGGGAAACTGCAGTGACCTGTGCAGGCTTCAAACTCCTCCACCAGTGACTGGCACGATATTGATCCTTTTCTGTTTCATCACTTCACCATCAGAGGCACATTTTTGGATGCCTGGACTGGCTTGAGGAGTCTTTCCTCCCTGTTCAGAAGCAGATGATAGTAGTTAGAGTGATGTGGTCAGGCAGAAATCCTTTGCCAGTTTTGAAAAAGCTAAACTAAACCAAAACAAACAAAGAATTCCAGGAAAAATAAAAACGCAAAACAAACTGAAAAACAAAGAAAAAGGAACAATAGCCTGAAATTACAGCTATTTAGTGTTGCTTGAGTTGTTTGTTTGGTAATATCAGGGACCAAACTCTTATGTGTCTGCAGGCAGGAGCAACTAAACTATTTCCCTCCCCGCTGATGGCTGGGGAGTCCTTTGTGCTGAGGTAAGATGACAATCCAGCTTTTAATTCCTGCTGCACTGCCAAGGGCCCTGGAAAAGGTTTGTGCAGTGGGACCTCGTGTCTCCTTACCAGCTGTCCTCTGCTTTGGTGTCCCTCTGGCAGCACTGGCAGTGCTGTGTGATGATGATCCAGTCTGTGCTCGGGGCAGATTTTGGGGTCTTGCTAGTGATGATGCAAATGCTTCCAGCACTCAGGCCTGGGAACATCTCGTGCTCATGCCCCTTCCCCTGCCAGACAGGGCTGATTTGAACGGGCTGTGCATAGCAAAAGAATCTGTTTCCCTATAACTCTTCTGCCCAGTTGTCCTGTTCCTCCCCCTTGTTCCCCCTGTTGCCGATGTGATGGCTGGGAATTGTTCCATCTCCCTTATTAAAGGCCTTTTCCCAGTAAAGGCAGCAATTAGCATGACACCTCCTTCTGTCATATCTGCAAGACCTAAAACCCCCAAAAGTATTGTTTCCCTGGACAGCGTGACTTCCCCCATCCTAGGGGGAATTCCAGCTGTGCTGTGTGTCCATGCTGGCCTTCCCCAGGCAGGGCAGGGAGCGGCGGTGCTGCAGATGTTTCGGCTGTGCAGACTTCATGGTGCAAATTTCCAGACCTTCCCTGGGGAAACTGGAAGGGAAAAGAGAGCAGACGGGACAGCAGGATACAGTCACGCAGGCCTGCTGTCGAAATAGGGATAGCTTGGATTTTCCCCTTGGATCTGCACTGCTCCCCAGCGGACACAGTGCCAAACACATCTGGCACCTCTGTCCCTTCACCCCTCACCTGCACAGGTGATGAATGCCCAGCTTTCTCTGCCAAAAAGGGCATTAGGAGCTGCCTGTGGGATGCTTTTCCCAGGCTCTGGATACGCGTGCTGCCTTTCCCTGGGGTCAGCTGTGTCTTGTTTCTTGTAGCAACTTTTTCTGGAGGCAGGCTCTGGAGCCCTGCTCTGAACTTGTATATAAAGAACAAATTCCCTCTGTGTCCTGATCGTGTTCCCAGTCCCTGACATGCACATGGAAGTGTTGCCACGCTTCATAAAGCAGCTCTCAAAGAGGAGTAGCAGAAAGTCTTGGGGAACATGACGTGTGGTCTCAGTAGGTCACTTTACCTGTCACTTCACTTTTCCCCTCTGTGTCATGCACACGCTTGCTCTCTGTGTGTTTTCATGGGAATAGGGACTCCCTCTTGCTGTGTGTTTGCCCCACCACTGGCACAATGGGGCACAAATAACAGTCAGAAGCTCTGCTTCTGCTGGAACAGTAGATTTTTGCAAGGACTTTATCCCTTCTGTTTTTAAATGACACAAGGAGTGGGACTCCCCCTAACTGGCATTGCATCATCCCCACTGAATGAATACTGGGATCTTTCTTCTCCACAGCAAAGCTAAATTTCACTTTCCTGCAGTTCATCCTATTAGTTGTGGTTGCACAGTGTTGGGAATCTTAAAAAATTCTTGTTCCTCCTTGGTTTTTAATCCCTTTGAGTATGTACAAGCAGTGTGGTGTCCCCTAAGTGACCTAAAGAAAGGATCTTGGCAATTTTAGAATCTAATAGAGTTTTCTCCCACTAGGGTGAGAGAAGTACCAGACGTTCAAACAAGACCATCCATTTGAGATCCCAACCCCACAGCTCCTTCCTGTAGATCTCAGTGTTTGTGTCTTTTCATATTTACTGGTTATTGCAGAGGAGTCGTCAAAGTGTGGTCCTGGGAGCTCCTGGGTTCTACTTCCCTCTCTGTTGTTGGGCTGCAGAGGAGAATCAGTTCCTCAGCACTTTAATTTCCGTAAATAGGGATAATGTAATAAATAGCCTTGGAGTTGCCCTTTTGGAAGGGAGTCAGTCTGGAGAGTGATTATGGGCATTTGATGCCAGAGGGCTTTGAGGGGCACGTGCAGAGGGATGTGCAGACATAGACCTCAGTGTGAATGTGGGATTTCTGTTCCTCCTGCCCTCTGCACCCTGTTCCTGGTCTGTGTGTGTGGGGTGGCCGTGGTTGCTCTTACGCGTATGGGGAAAAACCTTTGCCTCAGACAAGGCTGGCAAGAAGCAGGATGTGCAACAGCTTTCCCCCAGCATCGACAGAACCTCTGTCAGGGGTGATGTTTGTGCAGTGCTGCTCCAAATGATCCTCTCCCTGTGCTGCAGTAATGCAGAGACAGGAGAACAGAGTGGGGCGATGGGTGGGGGTCTGGGCTGAGCCACTGAGGAGTCTTGCAGCAGCTGAGCACGTCCCCCGTGAGCTGGGATTTAGTGCCGTGTTATTAGAGATGACACTGCGAGATTGCCGTTGGCAGAACATCATTTACGCTGACAGTTGTAGCAGCTCGCTGCAGCAGTGTCCCAGGAAATGGATTTTTCAGCCAAATATGTGTATGAAATACAATAACAGGGACAGAGCTTGGAGGCAGCGAAACACCTTCAGGTTGTTTTTGTTCTTTTAGTGTTTGCATTGCAGTGGCTTGCAGGAACCAAGGGAGAGCCTTGGTGGTTCCTGCTCCAAAGGGCTGTAGGAAAACAGAGCCGTTGACTGGGCTGAGCTTTGGGGATGGAGGGGAAGGTGCTGATGAAGTGAGCAGCACTCGCAGTTGGCCACCACCTCGCGCAAACAGACGTGCTGTTACCACAAGTGGATTTTCAGTCCCTGCATGTGCGAATGACGTGCTGGATGCTGCCTTGGCGCTCAGCCTGAGCCCTGGCACCACGTGCTGGGCTTCTCTCGCGGCTTCCTGCACAGGTACCGTGCAGTCAGGGGACAGGGAAGATTGGATTTGGGTCAGTGCTGCTCTGGTGTGACCTCCCCGAGTGCTGCCGGGCATTGATCCCGTGTGTGCTGCCCTTGGTGGAGAAGGGCAGTGTTATCCAAGACTGGAGGGATGGTCCTACCTGGACAAGGGTGGTCTTCCTCCAGCAGGAACCCATATGGCAGAGGCAGCAGGACCCTGCAATGCTGTGGGGACACAGCTATCCACAGCTGTTTGTGGGCATGGGACACTGCTTCTGGTAGGCAAGAGTCATGGGAATGTTTAGGAAGAGAAAGCGCAGGGTGGGATAAGGCAGAGTCATGGGAATGTGTAGGGAGAGAAAGCACTGGTTGGGATAAGGCAGCTGCATTTTTGCTCCAAATGGTTTGCATAATCATCAAGTGATGGAGAAGGAAACATCCCAGTTCCAGCCTGGAATTGCCATGTTCCTGTTCCCTGTGCCTCGTCTGCTGGGTACAGACCTGCCACTTTTCCCCCCTCTCCTTTTAGCATCCTGTTTTTCTTTGCCCTCTGGTCTCTCACTTCACTAGCAGTTAAGCAGGGAACTGCTCTGCACTTGGCATCCCAGAAGCTCAGCCATGAGGACTCTGTTTACGTGTGTTTCACAGCTCGGGTTTCCTGGGAAGCAGGTATCTGAAGCTGTTTGCATAATGCATCTGATGGATTCTGTAAAATGCTCTTGATCCTGTCTGAGGCAGAAGGTGCTAAGCAAGCCATGGTAAGTGTGAATTCAGAGGAGATACACAGCAGTTCTATCTTAATAAATAGATTGTTAAAGCTAAAAGTGCCCTTTTGCCCCACAGGAGCTGTAAACTTTCACTCTGTCTCCCTTTTGCTGAGCCTGGCAGTGCTGGTGATTTCAAGCACCCATGGAACAGGGTTGGGACCACAGATTTTGGGTGAAACTTGTGAAGGGCTGGTGCAGGTGTGCATCAGGTACCCACCCAAACACACAGCTCTGCTTGGCTGGGATTTGTAGGAGGCCAGCATGGATCCCACCCCTCACATCACTGAGGGAATGCTGCTCGGAGCTCAAGTGTCAGCAGCTTGTTCTGGGAGCCCAAGGGGGAGTTCCAGCTCAGCTGTCTGTGAAGTTTGGTGGGGCTCTGATATGCCACACTCCTGACAGCTCCAGCAGCCTGCAGTGACAGAGGGTTTGATACAAAATGCAGAGCCCTCACCTCCCATTAAACACAACAGCTAAGCCCGAATGGCGCTGAAGTGAGTGGCAACAGACGTGTCAAGGATAATAGAGCAGAACAAGGGATGTACGGCTGGGAATAGGTGAGCTGTTTCCAGGTCCTGAGGGGAAACTGGTCTCTTCCACATGCGGCATTAGCTTGAGCTGTCAGATGTGGCCAGCTCTGCCTCCAACTCCTGAAGAGGAGGGATGGCTGCATTCAGGGGTGGTTTGTGGTCCTCCAGTGTTCTTCATGTGTATCTCTTACTAATCCAGGTCTGCTGTGCTTTTGAGGCCTACTGGAATAAGAGCTGGTGTTTGGTAAGGCTCAGACTGAAGCAGGGTTTAAGCAGCAGGCTCCATTCAGTTGTCCTTGGAGAGCCTTTTGATGGTGGCGTTATCTTGTGGTGCATCAGCACATCTACACTACAGGGATCACACCTGGCCTCTCTTGGAGGGTGTGGGACAGGCTGTGCCTGCGTGGTGGGGCTGGAAGGGAGCTAAGAATAGAGACCATAATTAGGTCAGCAGCTTGCAGTGGGCTGTGGGACAGGAAGGTTGATGGGTTGTGGTTGGTCTCCTGATGACACTTGTTAATTATTAATCGCTGGTGTTACAGCAGCGCCTCAGTATCCCTCTGAGGTCAAGGGCTAGCGGTGCCCTGCGGCACTGACAGCATCCAACAGCTGGAGTGAGGATGTTGGAAGTGTCTGGGGGCATAGCAAAGCTCATGGTCCTGTTGCTTTAGACATGGGACAGGCACATGGAGCAGCCTTGTCCCTGTTTCCACGACCCTCCAATGTCTACAGGCCCGGTGGTGCTGAGGAACAGGAATGGGGTGAGTGGGCCCAGCTCGTGGGAGAGGTTGAGTCAGAAGCTGAGCCGTGCTGCTCTGAGTGCTGGCTTGGATATCTTGGATGCCAGGGATCACTCAGAACACAGCTGGGAGTTTGCCTTCAGTAGCTGAGAGATGTTCTTGCCCAACTCCATTTCCAGTGCAGCTGAGGGGCAATGCCACAGGGATTGTGGATGAGAATGAGAAGCAGGAAGAGAGGAAGGATGGGATAAGAAAGACTCTGTGTCATCAGGCACAACCTTAGACAGATCAGGGCTCTCTGTGGCACTCAAAAAGTGTCCGGCCGAAGGGCTTGGACAGAATCCGTGGGTATCAGTAATGATCTTTCTCCATGGAAAGCCAGCTTTTCTTCCAGACTTTTCCTAGAAAAACAGATTTGCATTGTCCTGAGTGAATGCAGATGCATCCATCTGCTTTTAGTTCTCCCTTCCAAGTTGGCAGTCTCCGTTTGCTGCCAGACTGTGTTACTGTGGGCTCCCAGTGTGTTGTGTGTTCACAGCGTAGCTTGTGGGAAGCATTCTGTGTACCTGGCACCAGGGAGACCCCACCACGAGATGCCTCCCCAAAATGTTCCTCTTTTCAAAGCTGTGCATGGTAGCAACATGAGGGGCCGCCTCTGGCAGAGGGAGCGGGACAGAGCACAAGCTGTGGTCACAAGGAAAGCAGGTTGTGTCCTCCTGCACGGACCAGGGCCTCCAGCCTGATCCCTCTCTGCCTCCAGCCTGGTCCTTCTCTGCTGTCACTGGGTGTACGTGAATTGCAAATGGATCTGATGTTGCAAATAAATCTGAATTGCAAATAGATCTGATGAAATAGGTGTCAGCCCCTGGGAAACATCAGCCTCAGAGCACAAGGAGGAAGTGACTGGAGTGAAATGTCTCCAGTCACTGAGGCAAGGTGAGTAAGGAGGAGTTTCAGGGGGACTTGTGAGCCAGAAGGGCCTCCTGTTGACCATGTCCCCATTTCACTTCTGTGTAAGAGGCAACAAAAAAACCACCTTACAGGTTTTTTCCTTGGAAATTTCTCCTGCATCATCCTGGAAGGTGATGTGCTGGCCTAGGAAAATGACAAAGAGCTGGTGTAATGATGGTTAAAAATGACATGAAATGTTCCCACTGAATACAAGAGGCTGGCAAGTTTATGTCCTCAGGCCCAGTTGGTGTTTACTGATTTGGACGGGTGTCTATATTTAAAGCACTGATACTGTGGCTTTTGTTAGGGGTCTTCTGATGCTCTCTGGCTGTTACTTTTGCATCTTCACTTCTGTGAAAAGCTGTGTTATGAACTCTGAGCAGATGGAGTCACAGAGATGCTGAGATGTGCCCAGAGCAGCACAGTGAGTTAGTGGCAGAGACCAGGGGAGACTTTCCCTTGAACCACTGGACCAGAGCCTGGCCCTGCTGGGAAGCTGGGACATCATCCTGGCTGGTTGCCAGCCATGGGACATTCCTGCTGCACTGTGGAGGTTCCTGTTGCGGTGGTAACTTTGCAAAGCAGCCTCTTGCAGCCCTTGTTTTTCTAGACTGTTTCTGGCAGCTGCTTGGGAATGGCTGGGGCTTGCAGTGCTTTAAGGGCTCAGCTTGAGTAACATAAGCTGTCTGGGTCTTAGGGTTAGGGCAGGGAGACTGCTCTGCTGTTCTTCAGACTGGAGATAGACACTCAGGGACACTGAGGTACCTCTGCTTTTTTCTTCACTTCTCTTTCTTGCTCACCTGATCTAAGGCTCAACTCTCACTGTACACTGAGTGATTTTTTTATAAGCAGTTTGTTTACAATAAGGTCTGTGATGTGCCAAGAAATGCTTATCAATTAGTAGTTATTATCTAAAACATTATCAGTGCTGCTCCAGCATTGTCCTTCAGGCAGGTCTCAGCGTCCACTGTGCCCTGAGTTTGGGTTTCCTATTCCATTTGCCACGTTCCAGCCCGTGGTCCACTTCTTCTGCCTCCTGCAAACTCTCCGTGATGTATCTTCAAGCTTCCAAGGATTCTTCAACCCTTTGGCTGACTTGGGCTGTGGCAGAAACCAGGAATTCCCAATTCTCAGCAGCTCTGTGTGCAGTGGGGCTGCAGGGCCGGCGTGGCCCCTCCTGTTTATTTTGCCTGGCTCCGGCTCGGGGCGGTGCAAATGGAGGCGCTTCCAAGCGCTCTGGGGAAGCGAGCAGGAATTCGTCGTGCAGTCTGGCTGGCTCCCGTCCCTCTTGGCGTGGTGAAGAGCAGTTCCAAATGCGTGTACGCAAACAGAGAGCCAATGTTGACAGCTTTACAGGAGCTGGAGTGGTGGGCAAAGCACACCCCGGCTGCTCTGCGGCAGAGTTAAACGAACCCTGGACGTGCAAAACTCCGTAGCCTGAGGGACCAAGGGTTTGGGGGGTGGGGGAAGAGCCCCCCTAAAAGTCCACGGCGATTCCTGGAAACCTGCCACTGCTCAGCCTCTTCCTGGGCTTCTGGTTACAGAGAGTTCAAGGTGTCAGCTTGTGGCTGAGCCAGTACATTAAAGGATTTAATTTCCGAGCTGAAATTTGTCAGCTGTATAACGAAATGGAGAGGAATGACAGAGGGCTGCCTGATGGCCCCTCTGCCTGCCTGGACTGAGATCCACGTGCTCCCAGGGCTTCCAGACACAGGACATGGAGCTGGGCAAAATGTTGAACAGGCTGTTTCTCCAGCCAAGAGAGAAGCCATTCCTAGAGCAGCCTCTCCTGCCACACTCCTGGAGAGACCCCAGAAGCTGTGACAGGTGCTGGTCTGAGGAGTGTGCCCAGGTAGTAAATGGACACTCCTCATCCAAACTCATTAACCTGTCTCCATATCTTTTTTTAATCATAGAAGTGTATTTAATCTATTAAATTCTCCATTTTGCATGGAGAGGAGTGGATTTTGTGAAGTGTAGGTTGGACCATACATTTTGGGATCTATTTGCTGACTTCTTTGTTGGAGATTTTATGACAGTAGTTTGAGATACAAGTGCTGCATGTGGAGGTCTCTTAATAGCACTAAGAAAGTGATTGAACTTCTGTGTTTTAATCATTTATTCATGTTTCTTGTGTGCTGCTTTAAATGCAACAGGATACGCCACTGCACCGCTGCAGCAACAACTAAGTAAGGAGGAAGAGAGACTGTCCTCGTTCCAAAACATGAACATAAATTCTTCCCTGTTCAGCTTTTCAGTTCAATGTTTGCATTGACAAATGCATAACTGCTTACAAAATGTTTGGAAGACGTGAGGTAAAAAGACAATACAAAACTGATTTACTGTGCTCATAGGTATTATTGGACAGAAATAACCTGTTCTGACAATACAGTTGACACTGTGCAGCAGAAACCGAGTTCCTTTTCAGCCTCCCTTCCCAGACGACTCCTGTGGTGACCCAGACATTCCACAACTGCCTGGAAAGGAAAAGGAAAGGAACATTTCTATGGGCAGTGCTGCTGCCACATTGCACTGGGACAAGTTCTGCTGTCCCAGTACCAAAGCATTGTCCGTGCTGGAGTTTCTGCTGTGGCACAACACCTAAAGCTCCTGCAAGGCTTGGGAATCAAAGGCTGCAGAGGAATTTTCAAGGCTGAGAACCATCAAAGAAGAACCAAGTGTTTGGTGAATTGAATTCATAATCTTGTAACTAAAAGTCACCCCTTCAGTGTCAGGAAAACAGAACTTGGATCCAAACTGCCACAGGCACTGGTATGGCAAAGGTGGAAGAAAAAGCCAAAAAAGGAAATGGTAAATTTTGGAAAGGATATGTGGTTGCAAGAGCTGTGTTTGAGGAAGAAAAGAGGCAGTGTTTGACTTGTGATACTTTGGAGAGGCCTGATTTAGGGTGTCAAAAGGGCAGCACTCAGCTTCTGTAGTCACTTATGAAAAATCCCTGGTGCCAGTCCTCTCTTGGCTGCTTTGCTTTCCTGTTTGCAAAGCTGTGCCTTGCTGTGTTTGGGTGAGAACGGTTCAAAAAGAAGAAATGCCTGTTGCTAAGGGTGCTCAGGTGTGAGATCTGATGTTATTTATATTGCCCCCAGAGCAGATATTCTGTAGTTTCAGGTACAGTTGGGCAAGTGTCCTGCCTAGAGATTTTATTTGCTAATTATATCCTGTCCTGGATCTAGTCCAGAAGTAGAAATAAATTACAGATAAATTTCCAGGACAGTGTAAAGGGAGGAGGAAGGCAGGTCTGGAGGATGTTTTTTCTCCTCCATGGCTGCTGTCAGCTTTATTCCTGAACAGTCTAGGAGGTCTGCGAGTTATCCCAGAAAAGGGAGAGAGCTCAGGAGTGGGAGTAGGACACGCTCTGCAAACACAGCACCCGCATTTTTGAAGGTGTGTGCTTTGCAATGGGTAATTTGCTCCTTTATTGTCTGCAGAGTAACAGCAGTGGCAGCATTGACTTTCTCTAATGAACAGCTGCTCAGTGCTAGGATCTATTCCCGGAGGAGGCTCGCAGGGATGAATAAGGTTTCATGCTCCTCCTCCAGAGAGGGTGAGAAAGTTCGTGGAACAGAGATTGTTGCTTGATTGTTGGATATCTCCAAATCTTGACCTGCTGACAGCTGAGAGCTGAATGTGTCGCCATGCAAGTCGTGTTTGACCTTCCAGCACTTTTACGGAGGCAGGGTGTTTATGGAGTCGGGAGAGAGGTGTTAGTTCCCAACCAAGAAGTCATCCTCTTGTCACTGCAAACGACCATCACAAATTGGCTGAACAAAAAGCATTTTCCTCCTGTTGCACTGCCTGAATTCTTCGCTGATGCTCTGCACTAACAAGAGCAGGGAGGCGGGAGAGGATCGCTCTTGAATTATGGATGCATTAGAGGCAGAGCCAAGTTATGAACTCTTGGAGTTGGAAATCACTGATGTATGTTATAACTCAAGCCATGACCTCAAATAAACATTCTGAGCTTTGTCCCAAGCAGCTCCCTGTTGACATCCCTGCTCATCGTTCCCCTTCGCTGTGAAACAACGCAGCTTGGATTTGTGGAGGTCAGGCAGGAGGTCTGTGTGCTGAGATCTGTCTGGCTCACTCACTCGCTGTCTCCAGGTTCCCTGTGCTCCCCTCCCCACCTCATTTTGCTTTTATAACACATGATCATAAATGATGTGTTGTATTTCCTCTGTGTCTGCCCTGAGCCCAGCTCCAGGCACTGAGAGATGCCTGTGAGAGCAAGGGTACAATGAATGGAGCACCCAAATTTGGCCTGACTCTCCTATCTCATGACAGGTAACTGAGAAGTCCTCTGTAGTGAGTCGCTGAGAAACAGTAAAACTGAGGGGAATATTTTGAAATATTTCTGCAGATGATCAGTGAGTCTCTTGTTCTGTGGTAGCACCTTTGGTGTCTCTCTGTGCAGACACAAGTGTGTGCACAGGTTAACAAACTGTGCAGGAAAAGAGCCGCCTTCTCTAACTTTCAGTGCCCAGAGGATTTCCCTCAGTCCTATGCAACAGTCCCAGTCACCCCAGAGCCATTCCCGGCACCCCATAGGTGGGTTTTTTTCAGTAAAAGAGGGTAAAATTGATCCATCTGATTCAGAAGGGCAAAAAGTCCACAAAGGCCATCAGTGATGGCGAGTTTTGATGTGAATCCATGGGCTCTGCCTTGGGCTGTGCAAAGCTTTTGCCTGGAGCAGCTCTGCTGCTTGGAGAGGCAAAACAAAGCTGGGAGAGGGGGGAGAGATCTCAAAGCCCAAGTTTTAAATAGCAGCACTGTGAAAGCTTTTAATACCCCAGAGCGGCCAGCACGGCGCAGGTGCATTCAGTGACCTGTTTTGTTCAGGCAGTGAAAGATGGCTTGGAAACTGCAGCTCTTTTTTTCCTTTGGTTCTGACAATATTCCCTCTTGACCTGAAATGGTCTTAACTGCAGTGGAGACAAAAAACCTCACGTTGGTTTTACTCTTTGCTGCATGTTGGAATCCCCTGTGTGGAGGTTTTCCAGGTCAGCTCGGTGCTGTTCTTGGGAACTCCTCAAACCAAATGAAACCCAGTTTGTGCCAGTGAAGCTGTGGTTCATTATGTCCAATGGATGGCAAGGGAAAAATGCGCTCCAAAGGGGTTCAGTTTAAAGAGGAGCTTGGCTTGTGGACTTGCTCTGAGAGACCCACGGTGGAATACAAAGCTGGAGAGAGATGTGTTTGTGTGTGCAAGCAGTGTAAGGGGCATTCATCCATGCACACGCCCAGGAATGCACTGGGAAAGCAAGCAGAACTGTTTGGGTTTATAATATAATTTCAGTAATAATCAGATGTGAGGTCTGGACTAATATGTTTTCCCAATAGCTTTTCAAGGCTGAAACTGTGGTAAAATCCCTCTTCTGGTGACTGGCAGCACTACCAGGCAGCTGAAGGACCAAGTGGTACAGGACAAGTACCTTCAGGTGAAGTTTCTACAACCTGTAAAGTGCTTTTGCCAGTCAGCACCTGGGGCCATGCACCTGAATGCAACAGATAAGTGTTAAAGTCAGGTTTGAGGAGCTTTCTCTCTTCCTCTGCCCTAAGCTCGGTAGAGAAAGCTGCTTGGAAATCTGGCAGGGAATATATTGCCATCTGGCTGGTGTTATTTTTTCACTCTAGATTTATTTTTTTCCCCCAGCACTGCAGAAAAAGACAGCTTTGTGCACACAGACGTGTTTCAGCCATGTCCTGCCCAGCAGGTACGCGGCAGCCGGTGGTGTTGGGTAAAGAATCTCACTCCCATGGTAGGCTGAAGTCCTGCCATGTATATTCCTGCTTCCAGGATGTGGGTTGTTGGCTGCTGCCCTGCTTGTTTTCATCAAAAGCTGCCGTGGCCCTGCAGTCTGATGCAGGACTAGTGACTACTTGTGGATATGAGTGCTTTGTTGAAAGCTGCTGTTGCAGAGAGCCTTGCATTTCCTTTATCCTTCAGCTTGGGTCCCTGGTGTGAGAGCTCTCATGTCTGTTTTTGCATTAAGCCCATTTTCTGTCTCAGTAGTTCTCAGGCCCAGCCTTGGCACCACAGTGACCAGGACTTTGATCTGTTTATCAGTGAGACCTCAGAATCCTTATGTGATGTGTTTCCTTCTTGTCCCTGTGCTGTCCCCCAAATTGTCTTGCTGCAGCTGGGTGTGATGGCTGTGAGGCTGCAAGTGTCCATGGACAGAATGATGGGAGCAGGTAATGATGTGGTGGAGCAAAGCCCTGGCCAGCCCAGGAGACTGTGTGTGCCTGCCCACTCCAGCCCCTCTGTGCAGGGTTCTTGTTCCACTGGAAGGAGGACAACTGGCCTGGCTCTTCCTTTGTGCCCCAGGCCAGCTCCTATTGCTGGTGTTTGCCCAGGGCTGGGGTTGCAGGTCAGCGTGGTCCGACCACTGCCCCAGGTCAGGGTCCAGGGGTGCTCCTTGGTCTCTGCTTCCATCTGCTGGACAAGCACTGGCTCCTGCTCGCTCTCGGTGTCCCTTGGTGCCTCAGGGATTCTGCTGCTCCTTTTGACTGTGCTCATGTAATACTGCAGATGGAAATCCCTTTCACGCACGTATGGACTGGGAGAACATTTCAGTGTTGAACCAACTCTTTGGCAAGACTGCCCTGCTTTAAGTGAATGGCAGTGAGCCTGGGGATGGGCTGAGCACAGCACATTCAGTGCAGCCCTCTGTGGCCTCCTGCCATGCAGGCAGCTCTGCCTGCTGAGGCCAAAGCTCCTCTGCTTTATATCCACAAGGAATTCAAATATGGGTTGTTTGAATGCTGCATGAATGGCCAGGGAGGGTCAGGCCAGATGTCCAGCAGTGCCATCTCCAGAAGTGACCACAGCAGATGCTGGAGGACAGCATGTGAAAAAAATGGGCAGAAAGAACATGGTGCTTTCCTTGGACATCTCCCTCAGCATCTGACAGTCAGGATCCCTGTCAGACAAAGTATCCCAGTGAGGACCATTTTGGGCTGGGGACTGCAGTGATACCATATTTAACAGTCCCAATAAATGTGTCCGTCATGAACTTGTCTGAACCTCTTGGGTTTTGAACTCTGGAGCATCCTGAGAGTTTGTACTGTGCAGAAAGGTCCTGCTTTTATTTGTTTGAGACCTGCTGCCAACAACTTTCTCTGCAGGCCTAAGAGTTACTGGTGCTACGTGACTCCTCTGCATTTACTTCTCCCTTCAACAACAAAAGTGTCCCTCAGAGTTAGAGGTATTTGAGAGAGCTGGAAGAACAGGGCTGCTACTGTTGAGGGTCAGGAACAGTCTGGTCTGCTCAAGAGTGCTCCGGTTGTTTTCATCTGACAACAGAAATTTGGCTGCTGCAAAGGCATTTCCTTAACCTTCCCTTAACCTCTGCTCAGCAGTGGGCAGACACAGGCAGAAGGTTGATTTCAAGCAGAATATCCCATTCTCAAGACATTGTGCAATGCAGCCTGGAGACCTTCCTGTAAACCTCGCTCGATTTAAGTGTTGGCCGTAGGTCTGTGCACGTACAAGCTGCTCGGGGCTCTCTCCTCCAGATGTGTGATGGCTGATCAGTCTTTGTGCTGTCAGGTGAAGGCTGGGACACAGCCCTGACCTTTCCTTGCTGCAGTTTACAGTCCAACATCTGGCTGTTAGGATTTCAGTAACCAAGTTACTGGATTCTTCCCAAGCTGTTCCAATGCCTTGGCAAAGGCTGTGAGTGTTGGTGTTGCTCTGAGGACAGCAGTGACTTTTTTTGTCTAGAGAACAAACATCCACGTGGCAACAGTTTATGAAGGTGCTGGGTTGAAACTACTGATTTTCCTTGGGAAATCATGATATTAATTTTTACTAAGGCCAGCATGATTAGAGTAAATCTGCAGGGCAGATTGTTCATTGCTTTAGTAAAAATATCATAGTCATGTAAAAGCAAGACCTGCTTTTCTCCTCCAAGTGGGCCTGAGCTGTTTCCACACGTGAGACAGCCCAGGGAAGCATGGCCAGGGAGCCTGGGCTCTGCCTTCTCTGTTTCTCTAGGGACTTTGCAACTTGTAAGGACAGACTTCTCTTTTTGTTTTTGCCATTAGGTTCCCAGGCAGCAGGAGGAGATGTCACCATCGTGGCCGCTCCGGAGAACACCACGGTGGTGGCCGGGGAGAGCGTGGTGATGGAGTGTATGGCAGCTGCTGATCCCACCCCCTTCGTGTCCTGGATACGACAGGGTGAGTATGAGGGACAGGGTTAAGTTTGTGTTGTCAAGGGGAACCTGTGGATACTTTATTTTAAAAATCTATTACAAGGTGAAAAAATCTGTGGGATGGGAAGGGTGCTCTCTCTATTGGTACCTAATGACGTAGGTGTAGGGTGTCCTTGCTGAAGTGGAATTATTAATTAAATCTTGAAGGTTACAGAGCACACAGTTCAATTTATAGTTGTTTGACCTGTGAAATACATGATGTTCCAGTTCCTGGATGCCTTTTGATCTAAATTAGTCTTCCTCATTGTATGAACTTGGGCAGTGAAGGTCATGAAGATGGGGTCAGGTGCATGTCACTCCTCTGGGGACTCGGAGGTTACTGAGGATACTGCAGAATCTGCCATTGCACTGGAGAAATAACTTGTATTATCCTGCAGCATTATAAGAGTTGATAAGATCTGTTAATCCTTGGAGTGACTGGGACTGTTGCAGGGAGGTTTTTGTTGAGTGGAAGGATCGAGGAGCTGCTGAGGTCTCGTCAGAGGTGTACGAGTGAGCTGGGATGGCAGATGTTACCCAGGGCTGATAGCCAGAGCCACGAGGAGGATGCCAGTGTCACTTCACTGAGAGTCACATCCATCAGATGTGTTTCAGAGGCTCTGACTGAAGACATTCTCAGCTCAGAGGTTGATTATCTCCCAGAAAAGGCTCTCAGTCATTTTCATAAATCCGGGTCACAATTAAAGACTCCTCTCCCCTGTAACTGTTAATCGTGGTTGGTTTTCAGCCCAGATTTGTCCACAGGCAGTGATTTTAGCATATAAAAATATTTCCTCTTCCCCACAAAAAAGGAGCAAAAAAATCTCAGAGGATACAACTTTGGAAATCAAAGCAGCAAGGATTAAATGTTCTGGCAGAAATATTCCTGGTTTATCCCATGCACTTCACAATTACAAATGCTCAGCGTTCCTGTGCTGATCACTTACTCACTGCTTTACTAAGAGCTGCTGATGCCCATAGCAGAGTAGATATTATTAGAGTTAATTATCATTGTGAAAGTTTTTTGGAAGGAGGGAAGACAAGTGGGAAGTAGGGAAAGGTTGGTGTACCAGTTCTTTCCATGCTTTATTTCAAGTGTTTGCTTGGTCCCAATCTGCCTCCTGGAGTGGACTCTTCAATTAAAAAAGATGGATTAACAGTGCTAGTTGTTCTGTGTCACACAAGCATGTTTCTTTCCAAGCCTTCATTAAGGAGCAGGCTGGGTTACTGGACCATTAGTCATGCAGGGAACACCAAGGATGTACCTCCAGCTTGCCAGTTTGGCTCTTGCCAGCCTTGGTGGTGTCAACTAATTGCTACCATCTGGAGTCAGGTTTTCCAACCACTCGAGTGCAAACGGGGTGTGCAGATTGTCTCCTCCTGAGTGTGCAGCCACTGAACTGTGAGGCCATGTGAAGCCCCCCAAAATGGAGGGAGGGGGCAGAGGGTCTGCTCTCAGCCACATTCCCTGCTGATGGTGCTAAGCTGGTGCAGCTGCTCGCAGTGGAGGTGGGGAGTTTTCTTCTGTGTGAGATCCAGGCTCAGCTGAAGCTGTGAGAGGTAAGGGCAGGCAGTGCTGAGGTTGTGCTGCTGCAGGTGGAGAAGAACAAGGTCTGGTGGTGCACAGGTACTGCACAAATTGGCAGGTTTTCCCAGGCTGCTGACTTGTGCCAGCCCTCCCATCCAGGCCTTTCCTCAGCTCGTCCCCAGCTCTGGGCTTTGTCTCCCGCATCATTCAGAGGTACCAACACCACATCCTTGTGTTTCTCAGACCAGATCAATGCTGAGAATATGCAGTGCCCAGCACCAGCCTCTGCACTGTCCATGATGCTGAGAAGCCCAGGGCTAGTTGAAGTTGTAGAAGGGCCACTTACAGGCAGGGATACAGAGCCATCCTGTCCTCCTTCCCTACTCAGCAGTGCTGAGCACCTGGCCAGGAGAATGGGGAGAGGGCAGCTCACAGCCCATGTCTCTGACATGAACACTGGAGCCCCAAGGAGAATCAAGTGCCTTCCTGATATCTCACAGCCAAGCTGGGGACAAGGAATGAATCAGGAAGCTCAGTAAATTTGGGATGCAGAGGAGGGAGGAACCCCTGAGTTGTCAGTGACTCAGCACTCTTGCTGACATTGCTTTAACGAGTGAGGGGAGGTGTGTGTGTTTGTGATGGGGGTCAGCAGGCAGATCCAGCAGCTTTTCCAAAACATGTGTTAGCATGGCCTTCCCTTGAATATGCTGTTCCTGGGGGCTCTCATTGCAGGCACACCCAAGGCATCAGAGACTATTTTGATCCAAAACAGAACTTCAGTTATTACAGGCTAAACTAAACCTTGTGCTGGTGTTGGCTTGAGCTGTCAGTCAAGCACTGAGGCGTGTCCCAGTGGGAACCCTCCTCTGGGATGGAGTTTGGGATCTGGGGGTCTCTCCACTTCCCAGCTGCGATCCTGGTGTCGTTTACAAGCGCTCATAAAGGGCAGCCTGGGGCTGCCTCCCACATTTGTGCACGTTTCTTCCTGCAGATGGAAAGCCTGTTTCCACAGATGTGATTGTGCTGGGCAGGACCAATCTCCTCATTCCCTCCAGCCAGCCCCATCACTCCGGGGTGTACGTCTGCCGGGCCAACAAACCCCAAACCAGGCAGTTCGTTACCGCCGCCGCCGAGCTCCGGGTCCTTGGTGAGTAGAGAGCAGGGAAACGCTCCAGGTAGAAATGCTGACCAGGTAGCTGTGGATTGTGTGGACCAACATCCAGGAGATCCCCAAGGAACTGCGTTTGTGGCCTGCGCTGGGTAAGATGGGAGCCAGGTTAGAGCCATCAGGCCCTGGATTGGGATAGCTCTCAGTGGGAGTGTCACCTCTTTAACTTGGGGTTTAGTTCCTGCTATTTACTGAACCGTTTTATGCCTTGTTCTCCAGGGTTCTCCCATGGAAATCTCTATCAGCAATTAACTTTCAGTATCGTGGAAGCCAACAGGGAGAACAGCCTAGGATCAGGGAACGCAGCACATGATTGATACAGAATTTATTTTTCCTTTTGGACAGAGTCTAAATTAAGCCTCTAGAGTCTGCCTGGCAAATCCTATCTTGTAAGCAAAGCTGCTGCTGAATAAAACATAGCACCGAGTGGGGAGGAGAAGGGATTTGCTCTGCTATCTTTTCCTCCTCCTTCCCGCATTAATTTGCCCTCTCTCCTCCCAGCTACTCCCAGCATCTCCCAGGCTCCTGAAACCATCTCCCGCACCCGAGCCAGCACGGCCAGGTTTGTGTGCAAGGCAGAGGGGGAGCCAGCTCCCACCATCCACTGGCTGAAGAACGGGGAGCCCATCCTGTCCAACGGGCGCGTGAAGGTGCAGAGCAGCGGGAGCCTGGTCATCAACCAGATCGGCCTGGAGGACGCCGGCTACTACCAGTGCGTGGCTGAGAACAGCCTGGGCACGGCCTGTGCCACGGCCAAGCTCTCGGTGATCGTGCGGGAGGGTTTGCCCAGCGCTCCCAAGAAGGTGTCGGCCGTGTCCCTCTCCAGCACCACAGTGCTCGTGTCCTGGGAGCGCCCGGAGCACAACAGCGAGCAGATCATCGGCTTCTCCTTGCACTACCAGCGGGCTGTGGGTGGGTGTCACTGCCTGTGACCTCGTTAAAGGCACAAGGCACAGGTTGACTTTCCTTCCCAGCAATTCCAGTTGGTTTAGCTCTTTTCATTGCAGGTAAAGGAGTTTTCTCTTGGAGTCAGCACCAGCCTGTGGCAGTGCCTGCGGATTAGCCAACATATTCTGACTTGTTGAATGGCAGTAGCATGTCCACATAGCTGAGTTGTCTGGATTCTTATGGGACCAGGCACTTCTGATTTTATACACAATGATTTTATATGCAAAGGCTGTGATTGCTAGTGGAGATATTAACCAGCTACATTGTGTACAAGGGCAATCACTAAATTGTTCACACCCAGAATCTAAAGTGAGATACTTGGGTCTCTTGGTGTCTGTCTTCCAAAGAGCCAGCAAGCCAATACTCTTGCTGAACTGCTGCCAGAGCTCCTCTGGAAATTAAAGTGGTATCTGCAGCTACCTCAGCATGGAGCTTGAGTCAGAATGGAGGTGTTAACATTGAGGCATTGGATGTTTCTGCTCAAAGAACTCATATAAGAGGTGGGGCTTGTGCAGGTGCTGGGGGAATTGGAGAATGCATTGATTTTTAAAGTGTATTTACACTGTGGACCTTGTGAGTTAAGTGATTTTTTTTTTAAGAGTGTCTTGGCAGTTCACTGACCTGCTCATCAGTGTTTCCTTGGCTCTAGGAACAGATAATGTGGAATACCAGTTTGCTGTCAATAATGACACCACTGAGCTGCAAGTCAAGGACCTGGAACCCAATACCAACTATGTCTTCTATGTGGTCGCATATTCCCAGCTCGGAGCCAGCCGGACATCCTCTTCCATCATTGTCCAGACCCTGGAGGACGGTGCGTTGAGTTAGATGGGCACTGGTGCCTAAAAAATATTCCTGGCAGTAGCAGCTCCTAGAAACCCAAACCTGCACCTTGTTCTGATCGTCACTTGGGTGATTAAGGGCATGAAAATGACCTGGCTGACAGTGGGGCCCATGAGAATCCTTTGGGAACTGCAGTCAGCTCCTCAAGGCTTTCACCCAGCTCATACGATATTGCTCCAGGCTTGACTCTGGGCCAGACTTGATTTCAACTCAGAAGAAACATCTACTGCAATTTGTAGGGGTGGGAGCAGCCTTGAGGTCAGCTCCCTTAAGAGCCAGTAGTTTGTGTTGATTTTGCCATTTATCACATAGCATTTTGTGAGCAGTAGAGGCAGAGTGCCAGGAGGACAGCTGCCCAACGGGAGGACATGCACAGCTTTCCACAGGCTGCAGGACAGAGGCAAACAGTGATGGTTTTGGCAGACCTCATGTGCTTTATGTGCTTTTAATGCTCCTGACAGTGACCTACGTGGTCCCGTGTGTGTGTGTGTCTGAAGCCTGAAAGGCTGAGTTGAAAGCATGAAAGCTGCTGCAGCCAGAGCTGTTGTTCTTGAGGGAATGAGGATTCCCAGGCTGCAGTCTGGATCTGTGAGCCATTTCCTTCAGTGTCTCCTTCGTGCTCCACATACAGCACAGGCTGATAGCTGGTGTGTGCCAGCCTGCCCAGTCTGCAGGGGACATGGATCCCTGGGAGCAGTGTGGCTGGGCAGGCTCTGCTCAGCCTGGAAGTGGAGCAGCCCACCATCTCCCCTCCCCAGACACCCCTCGGATGCTCTGAGGGGTATTGGTTCCCCTGGGACAGACACTGTGTCACCGGTGGCTGTGGCAGGGCCAAGATCAGGTAGTGGCCTCCAGCCAACTCAGAGACCTGGCAGAGATGTGTTGAGGTCTTGCTCTTTGCTGACTTCTCATGGTTGATTCCACCCAGTTCCCAGTGCTGCCCCTCAGCTGTCCCTGTCCAGCATGACTCCTGGTGACATCCGTGTGACGTGGCTGCCCCCTCCTCCAGAGCTGAGCAATGGCAAGATAACCAAGTACAAGATCGACTACTGCACCCTCAAGGAAGGTGAGGGGAGCACCATCTGGGGGGTTGAGCCTTCTGCTCCAGGGGTGTTAACAGTGTGTCATGGGGAGGGGAGGAGGTACAAGGCTGGAAATGGGGGGACCCCTCTTACCCAAGGCAGAGCAGCTCTCTTGTAGCCTGGCCCTGCTGGTCATGGCAATGCCCTGTGCTACTTCACACGACTTCAAGGTGCCTTTTCCTGTGACTGTGAAGGAGCTGTGTCCCCAGGGGAATGGCCTGACCCATGTTTGTGCTGCTTCAGGAATGTCTGCATAGGCAACCTTTCACTGCCATCTGAACTGTGTGTTTTGGGGGAAGAGCTTTATGCTGCTTGGGGGCGAGGGGGTAAATGCTTTCACTTTCCTTAAAATGGAGTCTAATCAAAGTGATCCCTGTGGAAAAAAACAAACCCACAAGTAATCCTGTCCAGGCTGTGTTGCTCTATTGCTGAGTGTTTTCCAGTTTTATTTACACTGTCAGGTACTCTAAGCAGCGTTCAGCAGGGATGGTAACATTTACCTACACTGGATGTGGCTGTTCCAATTCCATGTGTGCTTGCTTTGCAAATCCTTCTGGGTATTTGCTCTTATAACCGTCAAAGCTCTGCAGCTTCTCACTTCCCAGGGTCATGATTCTTCCTGAGAGAAGGATGGGGAGTGTGAGGTGCTGGACGTGTTCCCGTTTATTTGAACTGGGTTAGTAGTCTGTGCTGTGATTCCTGGCTCTTGTTCTTTGCCTTGAGCCTGCACATGGCTCTGTGGTGTTGTAAAACCTTGGAAACACTTGCAATCCAGGGATCACACTCAGCAGTACTCTGTTACATAGCAGAGACAGTGCTCCCGGCTGAGTTAATGCCAGGGGAAGCTGAAATTAAGACCTCTGCATTCTCCAAACAGGCAACATGAATCTTCAGCAAGACCAGTTAGTTGTTACAGTGAAAATCCCAGGCCATTCTCAGCTTAAATTTCCTGTTATCCCCCTTATGAACTTGGGTGGGCTGAAGAGGGAGTGATAAAACCTTCGTCTGGCTTGGGTGAAGGTGTGAATTTTGCAGAAAGCAGGGCTGCTGGACAGTTCTGGTTCAAATTAAGGTGAGGATTTAAATACAGCAGTGAGAAGCAGTGGAACATACCATCAGCTCCCATCAGCTGTGCTCATGTTCTGCCGTCACGTCAGCAGCAGGGTTTCTGACAGCTCCCTCCGGGCAGGCTCCGTGTGCTGAAGGCAACCTGCAGTTTGGAATGTGATGAAGGGAGTTGTCAGTCAGGATATCAGCTCTGCCCAGCCTTCAGTTCTGGTTTTTCTCGGTGGTGTGAGATTGCACTGGGCGAAGCCAAGCCAGCCCAGGGCATTCAGACCACGTGGGGCAGCAAGGCTTGTGGCTGCTCAGCTGTACTTCCCTTTGGCTGGGAAATCCCTGTTTTCAGTGGTGTCCCCTTGGTTCCAGCAGATCAGGTCACCTCCATCGAAGTGGGTGGAAATGAGACCCAGATCACGCTCTACTCGCTCCATCCCAACAAAGTGTACAAGGTCCGGATCGCAGCCAGCACCAGTGTGGGATACGGGGCCCCCTCCGAGTGGACCCAGCACCGGACTCCTGACAGAGACAACCAGACACATGGTAGGAGCCTGGGAATGCCTGGGATTTGGGGCAGGGTGTGGGGAACTTCAGGCATTGTCAGAGATTCTTGCTTTGCTTTGGGAATTACAACCATTGGTTTTGGTTAGAGCAAAGGGCTCACATTTATCTTGCTGCTCAGCAGCCACTGTACCTCTCCCTGCTTGCCTGGGCACTGGGTCTTTCCTCCCTCCATGTGCAGCTGAGAAAATGCATAGAAAAGAAAGAAAGAAATAAAACCCCAGACCCCAATGTTATGACATTTGGGAGGGAATAGACAATTCTGCCAGGCAGAGCTGAGCCCACACCAGACTCTAGCAGTGGTTAAAGACGGGAATACCTCAGAATACATTGGAGAACCCCCATAGTGGCTTTGTGACATGGTTGTATCACCCAGCTGGGAATGTAACTATCCCACTCTCCGCTGTCAGGCAGTGGAGACATCCCACTCAGCACAGCCTTTCCTCGCATCCTCATCGCTACTGAGGACAGGGAGGATTCAGTAGAGCAGGGAAATGGAGACAAGTGGCTGAACATTTTTCTCCTGTTCTTTTTGCTCAGTTCCCTTTGCCCCAACGGAATTGAAAGTCCGAGCGAAGATGGAGTCTCTCCTGATAACGTGGCAGCCCCCAGCCAACCATGCCCAGATATCTGGCTACAAGCTCTACTACCGAGAAGTGGGCCCAGAGGAGTCCAGCAACGAGAGCCCCTTGGATGGTGCTGAAGATGAGAGCTGGGACGTAGGACCCATAAAACTCAAGAAGAAAGTGAAGCAGTACGAGCTGACTCGACTAGGTTAGCTGGTTCCATCTTCCTAGCAGTTGGTGTGGAAACCCAGGGCCTGTCTCTTGCACTTTGCAGCATCCCAGGGTGCTCCCAGGAGGCTCAGTTGTTTGCTTGGCTGGAGATACACAGGGCCAGGGCCATGTGGGTTGTTTTAAGAGCACTCAAAATCCTTTCTGGAGCGGGGCTCTGAGCAGAGTTTAAGCCATGGAAATTTCTGATGCCAGTGTAGCAGGGCTTGTATTTTTAACCAAGGGTTACCAATATACTTAGTATATGCTAATAAGTGGTTCTTAATCAATTAGTGTTTTTAATGTGTCAAGAGTGCCAAGATTGAAATCTCCAGTCAGGACAATGATCTCTCCTTCCCTCTGTATTTCTAAGGAGCTCCATAATTGCATCCTGTTTGAAATCTCTCTGTATTACAATGCAGAGATGGGATAATTCACAGCATGCTAATTTTGGGCCAGTATTCCCCTGCACCTCCCCCATAAAGGAATAGGGATGGAAGAGTGAGTGTCCATGGCTGGAGAACATCTGCAGAGCAGTCAGATCTGCCTGCCTGGCTCACTGCGCTCGGTGTTTCCCATAAGGAGTTATGTCCCTAACATCTGATTGTATTAATTAATTGATTTGCCTGGTGATACAGGATGGACAGAGAGAGGAGAGAGTCATGGAAGATGAAAGTGGAGTTGTTCTGTCCCCCACTTCATGCTTCATCCCTGTTTCTGCCCAGTGAGCCGAGCCTGCAGGGTGCATGTGTGGTGTGCTGGTTCATCTTACACTTGTAGCATATTTATTATGCACGGTGGGAAGGCCAGGCTGCAGCACCTGGAAGGACTGGTCGTGCCATCACTAAGTGGGTTCCCAGCTCTGCCACAGCCATCTTGCCGCTGAGAGGGTGTTAACAGTGATGAGCTTCTCTGAAGAACTTTGGTCTGTAATTATTGCACTGGGGGAACCACATGTGAACATCATCACGCGCTGCTCTAACCGCTGGCAAGGCAGTCAGCGGAGGGGCTCGGAGTGGGCTGAATTGGTTCCAAATGCTCTGGCACGGTGATGCTGAGAGGGCTGCTTGTTCTCCTGTAATTACTTCCTTAAATTTGGGCATCCGTCAAGCCCTAATGGTTTCCTTATGACCTGGCGGTTGTGTGTCGGCTATTGCTGTGTCAGGAACGGAGTCTCGGGTTTCTCCCCGCCATGGATGTTCCCTTTTCTCCCCTTCTGCTGTTGAATGATGTGCTCCTGCACGCGTCCAATAAAGGAAGGGTCAGGAATCTGGTTGTGCTGAGGAAGGCAGGGGGTCTGGATATGAAACAAGGAGGAGTGGTTGGGATTTAGAAGGGTTTAGTTTTACGGCGCTGAGCTACCCTGTGCTGGTACTTAGGTCTGCATCTTGTAGGCAGAGCTGGTAGTGGTCTCAAGAAAGGTTGGCAGCCCTAATGTGATCTGCATGTGGGCTGATGGAGAATCAGCTGGGGGGATTTCCCAGCTCATGGATGTCTGCCAGGGAAGCACAGCACTGGAAACCTCTCCTGTGATTCTCCTGTAAAAACAGAGAAAACACCCAACACTGTGTCTTGGGAGTACCTACAACAATCATCAAGTCCAACTGCTTGACTGCTGTCCAAAAGTTAAAGCAGATTCTGTCTAAATGCCTTTTAAACACTGACACCACCTCTCTAGGAAGCCTGTTCCAGTGTTAGCAATGGTGTCAGGAAATCCCAGGCTGGGCACTGGGAAAACCAGGCTGTGGCTCAGTCATGGTCACATACCATGTCAGTGCAGGCAAGGTCCAGCACAGAGCCTACATGTCCCCTGACTGAAGGCAGCACTCTGCCCCTTGTCTTGGTTTGAGGTGTGGCCTGAAGGACAAAACTCCTGTCCCACTCCTTGTTTCTGCATAGCTCCTGATTGTCCTTGGGGTTTTTTTTCCAGGACACAGCAGGGCAAGAAAGGAAGCACTTTGTGGGGTGAGATGTCCCTTCGAGACACACCCCAGGCAGAGGTGGATGGGGATGCAGAAACAGCTTTGGCCAGAGCTTCTGGAGCACAGTTACTATTACCACCATCTCATGCTAATCTCTGGAGCAAAGGGTGTCTCCTTAGAGTGGTATCACTAATGTCACACCTTGTGTATGCTGAAGTCCTGGTGAGAGATGGGCAGCTATTTAAGGGCACATAAGAAATCCAGCAATTTCATGAGCCCACAAAATCAAAAGGAAGCTGTCCTGAATCACCAGCAGGGTGAATCACCTCAGGGCTTTTCCCTGAGGAATTCTTACTGATTTCCATCTTACTCTCTGTATTGGTGTACAACTACCAGGACCATAATTTATTCAAAAAATAACCGGTAAGGATCTGATCCTGTCTTCCACATTCCCATGAAGGAAGACTGCATTCCTCTGGGAGTCTGGAAGTTAGGGTATTTTCCCACTTAAAGGAAAGTATGGCTGGCACCTGGCCAATATGAGCACCTTGAAACGCTGAGTGAAGCAACATATTTAGCATATTGGATATATTATGCAGTCATTCAGATTAGTGATTTGAAATGATCTGGACTAGATTATTCTGCTTATATTTAATGTATGATGGAATGCAGTGAAATACATCTGTTTTCATGCTGCCTACTAGCTTCTTGACAGCTTGATAGAGCTTTATGTCTGTCTGTTCTAAGAGCTTGAACATCTGGGACTGTGTATAAAAATTGAAGCCGAGCCTCTGACTGAGAAATCCAAAATACCCCTATTTTCAGGATGTGAGGTGCTCGATCTTGTAGTTGAGCTCCCCTGGCTTCATTTGTAAGTGGCTGCTGTGTCCATCCTGCCCGGGGATGGAGATGGAGGACTTGTCCTTTCCTTCACTTCATTCCCCAACAGGAGCTTCCCACAGCTGCATCACATCTGTGAGCTCTTCCTCATCCTTTGGATCACATCATCCACAAAGAGCTCGTGTCCTAGCAAAGCCCAGCCAAAGGCTGGGGCAGGAGGAGGAGTGTCTGTGCTGGTGAGAGACGGGCTGTGGGGCTCTTTGTTCCAGCCCTTTGGAAGTTGAGTGCCCTTTGGTCTCATCCCCCTTGTGTGGGTTTGAAACATTTTTTCTGTGGCTGGAGAGTGTGGAAATGCAGATCAGGCTGTCTTGGAGGCAGACAAAACTCTGTTTGCTTTTGGGATTCTTTAGGGAAGAAAAATGTGGCTGAACTGTTTTTATATTCTGAGCGCGAACGTGTGTTGTGGAGCAGAGAAAGCCTTTGGTAATTGGTACCATCAGCCTCTGGGAGCGTAATCAGGGCAGTAATAATAGAATTGGCATCAATAGGAAAGGTTTTATTCTGCTTACGTTGTCTGGCAAAGAGAGCAGTGATCTATGAGGGCAGGGAATGAAGAGGCATGTCCCAAATTAACAAACTTCATCAATGCACTGCAGCCAAGGCAACCAAAGGCGGTGTGGACTGCTCTGGCTGGGCTCCTGAAGGAGTGGCTGCTGCAGGGAGTGTCTTCTTTGAGAACTTTGTATCTCCCAAGTTGTTTCCTTGATTAAAAATCTCCATTAAAAAAAACTCTCAGATGTTACAGCAGAAGAGTATTTCAACTGATGAAAGGCTGGAGGAAAAAGAAGTGAATTTTGGACCTCACTGCTGGGACACAGAGCACCCTGTCCAGCAGCTCAGTTTGGGTCCAAGTGTGAGAATCCCCACAGTTCAAGGCTCTCTGATAGGAGGAGTGTGTAATGAGGCCCCTTGGGTTTCTGATGTGGGTTTTCTGTGCACTGTTGCTTTTCTAATTGCAAATCAAGAAACTGCAGTGGAGTCAAAATAGTCACAATACAACAAAAGCTGCCAGTGACTTAACAGGGCGTGTGAGGACTCGCTGGAAGGAAGATCCTCACAGCAGTGAGTAAATCAGAAAGAACCATGGAAATGGGAGGTGCATTTGGGAGAGGAGAGAACATCCTCACTCCTCAAGAATAAGCAGTGCAGTGCAGTCTCCTCCATGGGGGAGAGAGGAGTCACTGTGCAGGTTTCTTTAGCAGTTTGCAAGGGAGAAAGATCAGGAGATCTTGAGATGATGTGCTACAAACTAGGACACTGGTTAACCCTTGGGGGCTGGGGCAAGTCCATTTCCAGCTGATAATTTCTGTAAAAAGTGAGGGGAGAACTAGAGAGCAGCTGTGCTGATACATGCACCAGCTGTGAGACAGTGTTTGTATGTGGGAAGCCTGTAAGTGGAAGGGGGACTCCCTGCTGTAATTTAGGTATTAGGTGATATTTATTTAGGTATTAGTTAATAAAAACATATTTATTATGTTCAGGCTATTTCTTGGATGATGAGAAAAGCCGGTCTGATCAAAGAAAACATGTCTAACTGGGGAGGGTTGGTGACAAAAATAACCCCAGACAAACCCTGATTGATTTTTTTTCCCAGCTCCTGGGAAACTCTACGAGGTGAAGCTGGTGGCATTCAACAAGCACGAGGATGGTTATGCAGCTGTTTGGAAGGGCAAAACAGAGAAGGCACCGGCGACAGCAGTAGGTGAGCAATCCTCTTTGTTGCCTTTCCTCTTCTTGGCACGTGGCTTCAAAGGAAGGGTAAGGGGAAAGCTACACAAGATGAGCTTCAAGAAGGACAATATGAAAATGGGGAAGGTCCCAATATAAGGCAACGTCCACTGACAGTCATTGCAAAATGCATTGGAGGAATTGGGAAGGAGAAAAAGGAGCAAAATATCCCCCTTCTCATTAGGGTTGTTCTTACGCTGCATGTAAGGTTTGCACCACCCCCAACCGAAGGGGAGGAGGAGAGTTTTGAGATGTGTGGTGGGGAAATTACTGTCACGTACATCTCCACATCTCTTTTCTTTTTGTTTTGCACCACAGATCCCCCTGTGCAGAAGGGTCCTCCTCTGCCTCCAGTCCAAGTCTATGCAGAGTCCAACAGCTCGACTTCCATATGGCTCAGGTGGAAGAAGCCTGACTTCACAACAGTCAAAATTGTCAACTACACCGTGCGCTTCAGCCCCTGGGGCCTGAAGAATGCCTCTCTTGTGACGTACTACACCAGGTAAAGAGGGATGCCAAGGGTTCATACTACACCAGGTAAAGAGGGATGCCAAGGGTTCATACTACACCAGGTAAAGAGGGATGCCAAGGGTTCATCTGCCTTGGATTGCTCATGTCAGCCATGAACACAGGGCAGGAGCAACCTGCATGGAATTTCCAGTACTTAGCAAAATCCTGGGTGCTGGAACATCTACCGTGGTCACAGATAACGTTCAGAACTGCTGAGATGTTGCAGTGGGGCTTGTCTTTGACTTGAATACCAAGGAATCATTTACTGGTCTCTGCATCTTTTTTGCTCTGTTTGGACCTTACACACTTGTTCCTCTATTAACAACATGGCTGGGTGCAATTATGGCCAGTCTCAAAGCATTCATGATTTGTGAGATGGTCCTCACAAGTTTGGTTTATAAATTGCTATAGTTGAAGCAGTTACAATAATTTGGGGATGTATTTTTCATCTGGATTCCTGTGCAGATTTTCAGCCTCTAACCAGGCTATTTTCAGGCTTTTCCATGCAAGTACATCAGAAATGGGCCTGGAGGCTGGGAACTGCTTTGCTCTGCACCTGAGAGCCGAGTGTTCTTGCACTCACATGGCTGCAGGAGACAAAGGTTTAGGTGAAAAACAAAATACTGTAAGAATTAGGATAACCTCTTAGAGTGATCCTGGTAAGGTGTCAAGGTGACATGGGAGAACCATCAGGTGTTCATGACCTTGCGCTGTGTCCTCTCTCACCAGCTCTGACGAAGACATTCTCATCAGTGGGCTGAAGCCCTACACCAGGTATGAGTTTGCCGTGCAGTCCAACGGCGTCGGCATCGACGGCCCCTTCGGCAGCGTGGTGGAGCGCTTCACCCTTCCCGACCGTGAGTACTGACAGGAACTGAGCCCTGACTCATCCTGCTTTTCCCTGAACCTCTGTCAGTTCCCTCCGATGTACCCTGTGGTCTCAGACCCCCTCTGAGCTCTGTCCCTGGGGGCGAACGCTCTCCCCCTCTTCCTGCTGCTCAGGATGGGTCTTGTCTCTGCCAGGCCCCTCCACTCCTCCGTCTGACCTGCGGCTGCACCCTCTCAACCCCTACGCTGTGCAGGTGCACTGGTGCCCACCTGTGGAGCCCAACGGCATCATTGTGGAGTATCTCATCCTGTACAACGCCAACAACACGCAGCCAGATGACATGTGGACCTTGCTGACGCGAGAAGGTGAGCCTCCTTCAGGTCAGGTGCTGTAGTACCCCACCACTCCTCCTCCTGCCTCCTTCCCTGCCTCTGGAGCGCTGGTCTCTCAGTCCTGCTGCCCTGATTTTTGCCTCACCAAATATTGAAGAGCTCCTGGTGCCAGCTTTCCTGGAGCGCCTGCTGGGCCTTGCTCCTGGTCACATCAGAGAGTCCAGGGACATGACTACTGAGAGACATGAAATCAAACATGTCTAGGGCTGAAACAGCCATTGTCACCCAGGAAACATCCTGCAGATACAGGCTGGCAGCCAGTAATTCCCAGAAAAACGTGTGCCAGCAGCACCATGTGCAGTCTGTATCATCAGCTCTGTGAACAGCAAGTTCATTAATACTGAAGAGGTGTATGAAATGCCTCTTGGAGCTCATGTCACAAAATCCCTCACTTCTGAGGGTCCAAGCAGAATTTTGTTGCTGCTTTGCTGCAGCCTCTGAATGTTCTTGAAACTGCACATTTTAAATTTCTTTTGACTTGCTTTTGGTCAGGAAATATCTTCAGCACTGAAGTGCATGGCCTGGAAAGTGATACGAGATACTTTTTCAAGATGGGAGCAAAGACAGTCGTGGGATCCGGTCCCTATTCCAACGTTAAGGATGTGCACACCCTCCGGGAGAAGTTGTCTGGTATGAATTCCCCCCTTGTCCCGGGGCAGGAAGTGAGAGCTGTGTTGCTGAAGGCCATGATTTTTGTCAGCAGTGACATTTCTGATTGCCAAGCCATTGCCTGATGTCACTGTATAGGATGTGAGACATAATTCTGTGTAGGCCAGAGCAGAGGATCACAGCAGAGCCCTGAGATGTGCAGCTCCAGAACCCATCCCACAGCCAAACTTCATCCCTCTTCCCCATCCCAGTTCCTCTGGAAGGGCACGTGCAACCTTTCTGTAGTGTGAGATTAATTAACGTGCACAGATGCCAGTTTGCCTTAAGCTGCTCTAAATTATCACTGCCAAGAAATCTTCCTCTATGTGTATAGAATCACAGAACCATGGAATAGTTCGGGTTGGAAGGGACTTCTAAAGGCATGGCCTGTTGGGTGTAGTACAGCTGATGCTTCTTTGAACATGAGAGACTTTGTACCTTCTTCCTGCTAGCAGCCAAAATAGTGTATCCATCTTTCCTTCCCCTCCTAGATGTCCTGGATATTCACTCTGTCACAGGGATCATCGTGGGGGTCTGCCTGGGGCTGCTCTGCATCCTCTTCTGCATGTGTGCCAGCTTCCGAAACAGCAAGCACAGGTGGGTGTCACCTCACCTGGGCAGCAGGGAAAGGAGGCTGCTGTGGAAGGAGACAAATACACTGGGAGCTGCATCCCCTGTCCAGCTGCGCTGCCTGGATACAGTGTAGGACACAGTTAATGCACAGATTGAATCTTGGGAGTGCTCGCTGGATAAGGAGCATATTTAGTATAATCTTTTCACTGATTTATTTTCTCAGTAGTTTCTCTTCAATTTGTATTCTCAGACTAGTAGGAGGTTTTTTTCAGAGAAAGAAAAAGCCCCAAGAAAATGGAAGAACCAGATTATTACCTGTGTCTGTTAGTGTGGGCAGTATTTTGCTTCTGAGGTTGGACAGCTCTAAGGATGTTTGGAAATGGTTTGTTAACTTCCAGCTGGGAAAATAATGAAAGACTTCCCAGTGAGTGACAGGCTGGTTTAAGGAGGATTGGATGCAGCCCAAAGCCCCCTGCTATCCCAGGGGTCTGAATCCAGCCACAAGCATTTGGAAAGACCATGAGCAGAAAACAGCTCAGTTGTTGAGAAGAGCTCTGAGCTTACAGCAGATCTCAGGACTAGGGACAGGCAGCTTCTGGAGTCTTGTCCTAATGTGGCCTCTGAACTTCCCTGTCCTGTTGCATCTCTTACCTGTAAAGCAGAGGTGACAGGAGTGACGCAGCTCCCCATGGGCCAGGGTTAGTGAGTCCCAGTGCTGGGACTTGTGGTGTCTGATGGCCTTAGGATCTGCAAGGAGAGCTTTGCATCCCTCACTGGGATTTGTCTGAGCTTTGGGATTAGTAAAGGTGGTGGAGCTGCATCTGCGGTGAAAGCTGTTACAGTGGGATGTGGACAGAGGATCCCCTCTAGAGGGGCAGGGCAGGGCTTGGGCCGTGGGCTTCCACAAGGACCAGCTGAGATGTCAACTCTTGCTTGTTTTCCCTCAGGGAGGCCCTGCCAGGCCTGGATTCCCAGGCTGCTGGCAACCACACGTACTACCACCGGAACAGGCAGGGGATGGCTGCTCCCAGTGCCACCCTGGACTCACATGAGCTTGAGTCCCTCATGTCCCCACTCCCAGAGGATGCACCTGTGCCCTTGGGGGACATCACAGAGCTGACAGAGGTGCACAGCCTCATTCACACGAGCCTCCCTGAGGATATTCTTCATGGGAAGAGGAAGGTAAGGACACATATGCACATGGCCACTGGGCTCCCACTCTGGGCAAGAGCCTTTGTTTGGTGTGTGGTGCTGGGAAGCCAGAGTTGGATCCTGTCCTGGCTCTGCAGTGCTGGCAGAGCTGGTGCTGGGCAGCCACACATTTCCCTCTTTGTAAAACTGACTGACTCAGCCTTGGCTGTCAGATCTAATTTGGGATCCCTGTGCCATCTACTACTGCTTTTTACTTCCTGAGACAGCGATCCCTCATCCCAAGAAGCTGCTGCCAAACTTGGTGCTGCAGAAAGCTGCACTTTTCCTTTTGCTGTGCCATGTGGATGGTGTGAGGAAATGTGATGGCTAGAGCCTTTTGCTTGGAGTAAAAAGAGCTCTGTCCATGAAGAGTGTATCCACTGGAATGCCCTAGAAGATAAACAAGAGGTGAAACTGGGGGGTTTTGTGAACCTTATTTTTTAAGTTTTTTCCAGCCCTTCTTGGTTTGCCTGACATTGCATTGTCTTTCATTCCTCCCTGCCCATTTTGTCTTTCAAGCTTGCCTGAAACATTTCATTCCATTAGGGAACCTTTAATTGGCCTAATTTAGTTAATCTGTTTATGTCTCTCTTTGTAGCCCTGGGAGAGCATGTAAAGTAATTAGGAGGTTCAGTAAAACAAATGTGTTGTGAGCACGTGGGATTTCAGCTTTGCATCAGCGATGCGCTCGTGGGTCACTGGAGGGAAGGTGAGTTCAGGTACCTGGCTGACCATGAGCTCTGTCCTGGCTGTGAGAGGCAGTGCAGGTGTGATCTTTTGGAACCTCAAAGTCTTCTGCTGAGCTAGAAGACATCTTTAGTATCCCTGCGAGCTGAAGCCGCGCCCGTGGCCATCCCCGCCTGCCGTGTCAGATCAGCGCTCAGCTGAAGGAGAGGCTGTTTGTTTGCAGCCAAGCCACATCCAGGGATTGTGGTGGAATGTAGCTGCCTGTCTGGATCCAAGCCGAAGAGTGTGAGGAATTTCCTACAGCTCTTTCTGTTAAATAAGGAACAAATGTTTTCAGGGATGGGGACTTACCCTTGAGAACAGGTCGGGGGGGGGGAAGTTCCCTTCTTCATGAGGCCTTTCTGGGGGCAGCATATCCAGATCTCTCTTCCAAAGCAGCAATCCTGTCTGCAAGGGTTTAAACCGAGATGTGAATGTGTGCAGAGCAGGGGCTGGAGAGGGCAGTGCCAAGGCCTGGCTGCTCAGGGCTCAGCCTGAGAGCTGGGGCCCTCAGAGGCTGCCAGTGACCAGCAGTGAGTTATGGCCAGAGACCAGAGCTTTGGGGAGGGGGACAGTTCTGGCTGTAGGGTCTGTGCCTTCATAATTAGATGGGAAAAGGCTACTGCGAGTTAAATTCAGTGAGGATTTTTTTTTTTTCATGGATGTGGATAGGCAAGCAAGGGTCACTGGGAAGCAGCTGCAGGCAGCCACCTGGAGAGCAGAGTTGTCACCAGTGCTGAGCAGGGAGGTGACCTGTCAGGTGGTGTGGTGGCCAGGAGCAACAGGCTGTTGTTGCTGGGAGTGGGCACTGGAGGGAGATGTGCTCCCACGCAGGAGACCCCGCTCCCTCCACTGCCCGGCTCCTGCTGGAAGTGTCACCTTCTGGAAGGCACACACTGCATCCTGTCTGTACTCTGTATAATGTACAGAGTATAATCAGGGTGAAAAGACTCAGAAACACATTTATGCTGCAGTTGCCAAGAGCCCTATGTCTGGAGGGGGCTGTGATGTTCCTGGCTGGGTGATCAAGGAGTTGGGCAGTTCTCCTCTCATGGCTGGAGCAGTGCACACCTGCCCAGTGCCCACAACAATATAAATCAGGTCTGAGCAGCTGAGAGCGTGTGCATCTCCCTGCTTGTACACAAAGTGCCTCTAGTCGAGTCCCTGGAGTGGGTGTGGGTTCCTTGGGTTGTCTTGTGTGCTGCAAATAGCTCCCTCCAGCAGCCATTGAGTCTGGAAACCCTCAGGGACCCTGCCTGGAACAGAGTGTTGTGGGAGCTTTGCACCCTGCAGTGACCAGCTGCCTTTGTTGCCTTCTCTTTTCTTCTCTCATGCTGTGTGTGGTTGGGATTGTGAAAATCCATGGCAAGGAATATGATAGAGCCACAGAAAAGAGAAAATCTTTGTGGAAGGAAATTCCTGGTCCAGCCTGGCAAGGGGAAATTCCCCAGGGTGCTCTAGGTTGGATAGTATGACTGGCAGTCTTAGACAAAAAAGAGAGGAAGTGAGAAATGTCGGAAGGATCCCTTAAATAACAGTGTATCGTGTCACCACAGAGCTCAGGATGTTGGCTGGGACTGACTCTTGGTGCAGTGCTGCTGCCACTGCCGGGCAGGTTTGTGTGGCTGTGACCTCCAGTTGCCTCCTTGTCTCTCTGTCCTCAGGTTACACGCTCCCAAAACCTGGTTTGTGTTGTCTGGATGGCACTTGCCATTGGTGGTGGCAGTGATTGCTGCTCTGTGTCTGCAGGCTGCTCACATCCTGGCTTTTACTTGGCATTCTATGGATTATTCTTTCTTGGTTTTATTCTTGTGGCAGCTGGAGGTTCCAGTGGAGGTTGGAGGCTCCATGTTAGGAGGTGTACAGACACAAAGAGGGGACTGTCCCTGTGCCATAAGGAGTCAGAAGTGAGCAAATGTCACTTTGCAGGTGTGAGGCCAAAGGGCAGAAAGTCTTTAAAAACACTGAGATTGGAAGAGACTTCTGCAAAGAATTTCAGGAAAGGGTTTTGAGATGTCCCCTTGGTTGTTTTCAAGAGCACCAGTCCCTTCGAACTTACGGCTGTGATTCCTCTTGAACTCTTACACATAATGCTGGGGGTGCAGGACGGTGCAAGTGGAAGGTGGGACAGTCCCAGAGGAGTCTCCTGGCCCCTCATGTCCCTGCCTGCAGGACAAGAAGGTGCTACTGCAGCCGAGCTGTCAGCACAGGGCCCCTCTGGATGCTGGCAGCTCCATTGGGCAGGAGAACACAGCCATTTAGTGGCCCATTTTCCTTCCTTTCTGCGTGTTTCCCAGTGGTCACAGGGAAGGATTTGTAAAGACACTGACAAGTGATTTTCCTCTCTTACTGTCTTCCCCTTGCAAGTGACCCCTCCCTGATGCCCCGGGTATCCCTGTTAGAACTGACACTGTGGAGCACAGGCTGTGGGGATGCAGCTCTGTCTCCCCTGACAGATGGACTGAGGCTGATAAAATGGCTCTGCTCCAGACAGCTCTGTCACTGCTGCTTGTGGGCCAAGCAATTTAGGGGGTGGGGGAGAATGTTAAAAAGCATCTGCTTTCCGTGGAAGACTTCAGCTTTTCATTGAGTGAAGCCAAACCCAAGCATTTTGGCTTGGAAGTGTTTGCTGTTGTGCTTCTTTGCGAGCTGGAACCTTCCTTGCTTGCTGCCCTGCTCCTTCCCTGAGGGCCTCCTTCCCGCAGGACTGTGTTTCCCATGAAGCATCCCTGGGACTCAGAGAGCAAAAGCTGTAACACATCAGGGAACTTGGATCTACCCGGGTTGTTTGTCATTTTCGTGTTGAAATTTTTGTGTGTGGAAAAGAAGTCCCAGTGTTTTCTGAGAAGTCTCAGATGAGACCTGTGATCCTGGTGACAGCGAGCAGAGACTCTCCTTTATCTGCTAGGGAAGAGGTCTGTGTTCTGTTGCATCCCAGCTGTGGGCAGGGATGTTGGTATGTTTGCGTGACACGGAGCTTTCCCGCTCCCACCGGCTGTTCAGCAATCCTTTCCCTCTGCTATGACACTCTCAAAAGCTGAGCACATCTGAAATGCCCCCAGCCTTGTTTTGCACAGGACTTCAAGCTCCTTTAAATAACCATCCACATAAAACAGGGGAGGTTTCAAGTTGAACTTTTCCTACGTGTTCATTCTCAGCTCATATATTTGCATGAAATCATGACTTGTCACTGAGAAGGTAACACGATCTAGGCACGTTTATACCAGCCAGAGTTTCTATAAAAAGGCTAAAATGAGAAGGCTTGTTTGCTTTGATAAGGATTTAGCTGTAATGGGAATGCCTTTTATTGGAAGATGTTTTTATTAGTTTTCATTCTTGTGTTTGCAGTGAACTGACAAAGGGATTTTTCCCTCGTTAAATTAGTGTTAGACTGACACTCCTCGCTCTTTGCCTTCGTTACTCTGTTGTAAAAACTAAGAGAACATTTCCTTCCATCAGCCACTCACTAGCCTCCCTCAAGTAAAGAAATCAGTATCATTTATTACACCAAAAAATGCTACTTAAAAAAGCAGCAAAGCTTTCAGGCACTCAAGATTTGTTCAGGTCGGTGATGAAAACAGACCTACAGTTAATTGCCGCTGCCCAACCTTAGAGCCTAAGCCCCAAGAGGGATTTGGTTTTTGCCTTTTTTCTCCCCTCTCAAACATAATGTGCTCGAACAACATGTGGGACACAGGCCATGTTGTGTGGCTGATGGTTTTTTCTGTTTGTTGAAAGTTGCAAACTGGTACAAAACAAGTTTGTTCTTCGTTGCAGCCAATTTCAGCCAGAGCCGAACAGGCTGTTCCCAGAGTCATCAAAACCTATGTAAACATGGCAGATTGACATTTCCGCTAACAGATGGTCCATGGGGGATTGCAGTAGAGCTGCCTGTTTCTTTCCACGTTTTTTGGTATTCACAAGATGCCTGCAAGAAGGTTTTCGAGTTTGCTCTGTGTGTGTGTCTGCGCACGATGCTCAGATCTCTCTGATGGCAAATATGCATGCAGGCATCTCTAACAGGACACACATTTGGTGCATGTGTGCAGATTTGTGTAGGTTCGGCGCTGAAATCTCCAGGCAGTATTTGCTCAGTAACGTATGTTCCTTGGAAGAGGCACAGAAGCCATCAGTCAGGGATGGAGCTGCAGAAAGCCTTTCAGATGGCAGCAGAAGCAAATTGAACACGCTCCTCGAGCACTCGCATGTGGAGATATTCCTTATTGTGAGCTCTCTGTGATCGCTTGGTTGATTTCTCGCTATTAAAGCGTAGTTTAATGATTGTCCACTTAGAAAGGGAGCAATTAGGGAATGCTTTTGGCTCAGAATATATTGTTGAGGATTGCAGAGAGAGAAATGGCAAAGACACTGCCTCAAGCATCCACGTCTAAATTAGCAAACGCTTGATAGCCACTGCGCTGGGCTTGGACGTCACTGTTCTGCAGGGTGCTGGCATATCAATGAGGCCTTTCACTACTTGTCTGCTAAAAATTACATCCAGAGGCAGCAGCAAAGCTGCTGTGACTTGGGAGTGGTGCTGGGATGTAATGCAGCTCTGCCTCCCCCAAGGTGTTGAGCCCCTTGGGTGCCTGGGTGAGGGTGGACAGAGGGCTCACACAGGAGCACTTCAGTGTCCTCTGGCCAGCCCCGACAGCACAAAGTAGCATTTGCTTCTTGCTAAATAGCTGACTTAGGAATGCCTGGCTCACACACAACATCTGGTCATGTATTTCTACCTAATTTCCAGCCAGATGGACCGAGGCACAAGGAGGTCAAATGACTCACACAAGGTCAGGCTGATGTCAGAAATCTCCTCGCTGTCTCGGCTGGACTCACGCTACGTTGGTGTGAGTTGGGACAGATTTGGCCTAAGGAGCAGATTTGGGACAGATTTGGCCTAAGGAGCAGCCACATGTGCAGAGCAGGAACCTGGGCTTCTCCTGCTGACAGTGAGCGATAGGTGGTCAGTGGGTTTGAAGAGACGTGCTGTACCTCTTCCCCCTGCACAGCCATCGTGCTCACACCACCAATATTTCATGTGCATGTGCACACTCGCTGTTGTCAGGGCAGGATTTTCTCCTCTTCATCCCTGCATCAACCTCTCTTCTACCCAGGCAATGTGTAACATCTGTGGAACAAGGCCAGAGATAATAGGCCTGTGTGGTCCCTAAATCTGAGAGTGTCTGTATATGTATGTGTAGTAGCAAGGCTGAACTCAGGTACATGCAGGACAGCCCAATAAAATCAAAAGCTGGAAAGAAAATACTGTTCTGCCTGTCAACTAATAGTCTGAGCTGTTAAATAACTTCAGCTCTTAAAGACACACATTTCCCATACACAGAGGTGTGCATTCAACAGTTTATTGCAAGGGGAAGCTGAGAGAACCCAGAACAAATTGCGTTCAGCCCATATAATTTAATTAGATCTACAAACAAGGTAACACTGGTTGCCCAGGGGACTTAAAGCTGAGCTAAGAATTGCTTGGTGGTCTGTTGCAAAAAAAAAAAATAATTAAATGAAATAAGGCCCCCAGTTTTGTGTCTCTGTGTTGATGGGTAATGTCAGAGTGTTCACCCAAGCCCTGGCTTGGAGAAGGAATTCTGTGCAGAGTACCATTGTCTCCAGCTCTTACTGGAGCACACAGGCCAGTGCCCACAGGTGAGGGTCCTTCTTGCTGGTGCCAAAGCAAATGCTGTGATCGTTCAGCTCCAGATTTCCCCATCCCTTTCCCTTCCCAGCTCTGCTCTGTTTCTCAGTGGGCTCGTTCTGCTCTGGGCTGTTTGTAGTTCTGCAGGGAGCTGATTTCAGGGGACCTCTAAATGATGTCTGTGCCATGATATACCTGTTGGTCTTGCAATTTAAGAGTCAGTGGAAAGACCCTTTTACAACCATCTGGCATCTTTTATCCCCATGCTCTGCATCAGCCCACGTACCAGCAATAAAGCCACTTCTAAGGCAGCAACTCTGTGAGTCCACTGCAGAGCATTTTCATTTTGATGCCATCACAAGTGTCCTCCACGTTTATTGTATTTTCCCAACCTGCACTTTCCTTTTTCAAGCTGCTTCTCACATCTCTTGTATGAGGCTAAGAATCTGTGTCTGTGATAATTGGATCTTTTCTCCTCCCACTTTTCTCCTGCAGTCTTCATGGAACAAATCGGCCACCCAGCCCTGGACAAACAGCATCGCCAGATATGGGGACACCATCACCAAGGAGCCCCTCTCTGCTGTGAACGGGTCACTCAAGCTCCCCTCCAGCACAGGGCAGAAGCTTCTGTTACAAGCTCTGGTTTATGATGCTGTGATGGTGGGTGTTTGAATTATTGACTTATGTATTCTGATGTGGGCTTTCCATTTATGTTCCCCATCTCTGTTTCTCCTTTTTGCAGCCCCTTTTTGTGGGCTTGTTCTTCTGGTGATGGTCAGGTGGGCTCAGAAGCTCGGTTGTCAGTGGGGCTGTGGCATTCCTGGTCACTGAGGACCTGGATCCAGGCACCAGCAGTCTGCTTGGAGTCTTTGCTGTGGCCATGCAGCACTCAGCCCCTTGAATGAGTTAGGAGCTGCAGAGCTCAGCACAGTCATTAAGATATACAGCCTGATGGAGGGATTGCATTTTTGGCTGTAAAAGGAGTCAAAGATCAAGGGTTGATTTAAACTCCCTTCTCCAGATAGGGCAGAGCAATTTCCACTGCACTTGTGTTCTTTATGTGGGTGCACAGACTGGGAGGAAATCCTATTTCTGATATTGCTTCATTGGAATAAACATGCACTCCCATGTTTGGGAGAGTTTGTGCAAGGATTGGGATGTCTGTGCCACAGTCTCAGCAAAGCAAGCTGGCACCTGCTCAGGCTGACTCTGTACCAGAAGATTTCTTTGGTTATTGTTTTAAAAAGTTCGTCCTCCACCCCCTGCAACTACTTCTAAGTAACCCACCTATGTTTCCTTCCTAGACAGTGGTGTGAAAATCAATTATACACAGGATGTAATTAACATTGTGGATAGAGTTAAGACAATGTTTTACAGCCCAATTACAGGGCACCGTTTACAGCACAGCTTACCCAGCAGAGTTTGTCAACAAAAGGAGAAAAGTGTTAAAATATGTAAATGATGCTCAAAGTTGGCTTCAACAGAAAGAGCAAATTACACGTGGGATATCACTTCCATACCCTGAATTGTCTTCTTGCTGCTACATCACACTCAGCCCAGAATTCGAGCGTTGATTGCCTAGAGAGCTCTTTGTGAGCTTCCACAATAATTTGTCTGTTAAATTATTGAGTGATAATCTCATGGAATGACCTGCTTGTCAGCCAGATTTGTGGAGATCTGTAGTCTGAGCTCTGCTTAAAACACTGCAGAGCAGAACTTACTGTTTTCTTTCTGAATTCAAGTGCTTGAATTTACACAGACTTTTGCAGGCTGTGACCAGGGCTCTAAGGAACACACACTTTGTGATATGTAGCCAAAATTAAAGCAGGAAATTGAAGGGAGCCCTGGTATCTCTCTCTGAAGCTGGTTTCCTAGAGTGCTGCCCACTCAGCCTTTTGAAATCTGGCCCTTAATATGGAAACAGACTGGTGAGTTTTGAAAACTGTGGGACAGAGACTTGGAGGAATGGTTGCTCCAGCCTGCCAAGAAACTGTGGGCAAATCACTTTGCTCCCTTGGCACTTGCTTTCTCAAGTGTAAAATAGGAGTAATGATCCTGAGGTGATTTGAGATGTTTCTTAAGACTTCAGCTCTGAGAAGCACATCAAGATAATGTTTAATAGAGGCGTGTGTACATCTCATTGCACTCTGTGGGATTAAAAAGAAATACATTTCAGTGCTCGGTTGGGTTACAGCCTCAATTATCAGACTCTCACTTACTTTACCTTCTTTTTTTTTTATTTCCCCTCTGCTTAATAACAGAATGAAACAAAGAAAAGCCACCCACCAGCCAACCTCCACCAAGTGGAAGCAGAGGTCATTGTCCATTCTGATTTTTCAGCCTCTGACAGAGACTATGACTCCCAGCTGCACACCCTGGAGAGTGAAGAGACAGAAATCGAGGACCAGGAGCCTGCAGAGCTCCCCTCAGGAGAGCTGGCTCTTCCTGGCTCTCCCAGCTCCCAGCAGGACACAGGCCAAGTGTTGGTGGACTGCACAGGGAATTTGGAGGCTCAGGCCCAGGCTGACACAAAGACTAACAAACCAGAGGCTGTTTGCATCCCTGGGCTCACCAATGGCTTCCACAGCCATGGAGAAAGTCTGGATTCAGTGGAGAGTGGAGACTCGGACTCCATCCAGGAAGGCGGGCGGGATGTGCAGCCAGTCAAGGGCCAGTTGCTTTCCACGGCCCCAGAGGAGCCCCCGCTCTGCAGTAACTCTGGTTTAACCAGTCCATCCTCAGCATCTGAGAACATGGCACATGTCCACAGCCACAGAGAGTGACCTGACCCGGTGCTGATCACAGCAGAGCTGTGAGGTGCTGCCTGCCCTCGGCTCATGGAGCCCAGCAGGAGCTGAGCGGGCACAGCACCTCCCAGAGCGGGGCTCGGACCCCTCAGCTGGGCACACGCCTGCAGGAAACCAGGAGGTACCTTGGGCAGAGCCATCTCCTTCCTGCTGAAGCTGGTGAGTAGCTGGGTGTTGGTGGGAGCAGGATCGAGCCGTCTGCCAAAGCCTGACGCAGAGAACCACACGGAACGGAGCCTTTCCGCGCTAGACCGAGGCTGTCACTTCTCTGGAGTCCTCCAGGCGACTGGCAAGACGTCGTGTAATGCTGGGAAGTGGCAGAGCACACTGAGTGATCCTCCTCAACTGCCTCTGCACTGGGAGTGCCTTGGCACTGCCGACTGTGCTGGGATGGATCCTGTCACAGGAGTCCCGGGAGGGGGTGGAAGCCGACGGAAACAAACGCAGTGAGCTGCAACCACCAGCCTTTTCTGCCCTCCCGTGGTTAGAAGGATTCCCAGGCTCTCTGTAACTTCTACTAGCAGGCTGATGTAGTGGCCTTTTATTACACACTCTACGAGTGCCTCTAACAACTTGTACTATATAGAACCTTCTGCAGCGTCTGGGTCATTTCACCAGCCTGGACTTTGTTTTATGTAGGTTCTTGTACCTAATATTTTAGGTACACATCTGTCCTTTTAATGTACAACATGTATTTTTATTTCCTTGGAACATCTTTATATTATTTAATTTTATAAAGTGGAATAGTGTGTGGTATAGAGTAGCATTTTTACTACTTCTCTCTTTCTTTATTTTTTCCTCCCTAACAACACAACTACCTCATGTCTGTTGGAGAAAAAAAAAGAAAGCAGTAGATCTACTCTTTTGTTATAGTCCATTATAGGTTTTAACTTATTCTTATACTGCCTTTTTCTAAAGAATATGTTTGCACTGGTTGTTGACTCTTTTTTAACACATAGTGCTGCAGATCTGATGTCTCTCTTGCTTTGTTTCTTTGACACCTTCCCTACAGCCTGAGAGTTGGGTTGTGTCTCTCTGTAGGACTGTGTTTTGCAGAAACTGCCAAAGGAGACTGCTCCAGCTGGTGGGATGTCGACCCATCTCTCATTAAAAAGCTTATACTAATGAAGAGAAAGAAGAACCAACAATTGCAAAAGTAACTTGCGATCTTGGGGAAATCTATTTCATTTTTTGTGTGTGCCCAAGAGGAGACATCTCAGATGGTTTTGATTTCCAGAAAGCAGCACTCCGCCTTCTGTAAGCAGTGGACTTGCTGAAGGCTTTGGATGAACAAGTGAAATTTTCCAGTCACTTCTGAGAGTCCTGGACAAAGTGCTTTTGGGTGGATTTTTTTTTTTTTTTTTGAAGAGCAGAGCACTACCAGAGCTTTAAAATGAAAATCAAATCCTTAGTCTCGTACCAGTCAGTCTAGTTTGAAAATCATCCGGTGACTCTTCCTGATGATGCTGTTTGCTTACTGCTGACACGTCTCTCAGCCTGGTCCTGCTTGGAGTGGACTTTTCTCCACCTTTTCTTTAGCCCTGCTCCAGGCCTGCAGAGTTCAACTGCAAATGGTACCAATTGGACCAGCTCCACAGGGGTAACAAGCATTGGTAACTCTGGTCATGAGTGTTTGGTAAATGTTTTGCCTTCCTGGAGGATTCAGAGATCTGGCCATTTGTTTATTTAAAAAATGAAGGAAAATATGCCCATCTCCCTCATTTCTTTTTGGAATTCCCCCAAAGCTCTATGGGGGAGCCATGTGCTGACCTGAGATCCTGTAGAAGACTTCAGATTTTGTTTTTTGTGGTGAAATCTGGATGGAGGTACCACTGCTTGCAGCAAGGAGAACTTCACTCTGCTATCACCCTGTCCCTGCATCTGTTGTGAGGAGCCATGTCACAGTGTGCCCTGTGTGTGGAGCTGAGCTGCACCAGCCCGTGTCCCTGCAATCCATCACACCCTGAGCTCCAGCTCTTCAGCAGAGGAGAACCTCCAAGCCTCCATGTACCCTATTGGGAAGGATATTGGAGCTTCCACCTCTCCCCAGCCTGCAGCCTGTCCTCCCAGTACCATACACTGTTCTGGTAACTGGCTGGATTTCCAGCTCTGTTTGCTCCAGCTGCTGCTTGGTGTCTTGAGGAGTCTCAGAAATGCTGTTCCATGCTCTGAAGAGCCATAACTCTGGAATGCTGTGGGACAGAGACTGGAAATCGGTGCCGGCGAGCAGGTGAAGCAGGAGTTAGTGTGTGTGTGCTACCAGAGCGAGGAGCTAGAAAGGCAGAGGATAATAACTCCCAGACCCCACTGCCACAAGACTTTGAAACTCATGACTTAGCAGGCTACAGCTAAGGCAGTGCAGTGTTATTGCAGGCAATAGGGGCAATTCACATTCTATGGGAGTGGAGGCAGAGGCACAAACCCTCCAGCTGGGCAGTGTCGGGCACTCACTGCAGAGGGTGGGGGGATGTTCTGCAGGTGGGCCTCAGTTCCCAGTTATTTCCCTGGAACAGTCCTTGCCCTTCCCCAGTGACAGAACAGGCCCTGCACAAGCCTTGTTGCCACTGCTGGGGTGCAGAAAGGGAGGAGGACACTTTTCCAAAATGCTCACTCTAGGGGAACCACTCCAGGGGAGCCCTTGGTCACTTCCTTTCACCTCCCAAACCAGTTCCTCTGCCCTCACACACGTCAGGGTGCCAAAGGACCGCTCCTGCTGAGCATCCTGGCTATCAGAGGGCAGTGCCAGGAGCAGTTTGGCCAGCAGCAGGTATGACCAGGGCACCAGAGTTCTCCTCCCAGCTCCCTGTCAGGACACAGTACCTGGGGCAGGTCATGGACCAGCCCTGAGCTTTCCATCCACGGGATGGAAGGGGATGGAGGCTTAGTCCAGTGGCTGATATAGAAATGTGCCACAGTTTTTGGGAAGCTCCCTTTTACATGCACCCTCTGCTTTGTCTGTACTGACTTTAGCAATCCCACAGCCATGAGCTGAGCTGCCTGAAAGCTGTCCCTGCCTGTCACTGAAGGCAGGCACCGTTGTCCTGGATCACCTTGGGCCAACCACCAAACCACCACAGTAGCTATGTGCCCCGAGAGCTTTGGGGGAGATGCAGGAGAGCACAAACAATTTTGCTTACACATCCCAAAAATACTTCATCTCCTCATGCTGAGGCTTGTTCTGGTCTCATTACACCTCACCAAATTGTACCAGGATGTGAGACTGGCAGCATTTGGATGTCCAAGAACTGTGTATGGCCTTGGGCTCATACGCCCAACCTCAGCTACAGAAATCCAGGCCGTTCCCCTGGAGCCAGGAGGTCAGCCCTGGCCGGCAGCAGCAGAGCTGTCCCTGGACCAACACTTGTCCACAGGGAGTGCTGGGTGTCCGTGTCCAACTCAGCTGTGCTCCAGGTCTCTCCTGCCCAGAACACATGGGGACCTTTCAGCCCCAGCTAGAAATGAATTGAAGAAGACACATAATACACACTTGATGTGTAAAGCTGAAACAACCAGTGCATATATTTTTTTATCATGGAATAAGTAGCTTTCTTGCAGATTTCTCATAGGCACACAAACTGTTGATACCTTTAATTACCCATCATGCTTAATATCTGTTCCTGCCCACCAGGCTCCTTTCTCCCTTTTCTTCCTTTCAGTAACACTAAAGATTATTGCTGTTCAACTTTTTTGCTGGTGTATATTGTTTTACATTGTTAAAATGTCAGGTTTGTCTCACTGGCATAATTTTGTAGTATTAATGTTACTGTTTGGCTACACAACTGTATATTCCCCATGCTGCTGTGAGAGTCACAATTCTCAACCTTTCATTTCTTTTCTTTCCTTGTTACATGAAAAACATGACTCAGAAAACCCTCTATCAGCTTTTTGTTGATTTGATTTCTTACTTAACAGACAGCAAAGTTCTGGTTTAAATAGTTCAAATGAGATAACTTATAATTTAGGGTTTGAGAATCTTTTTACCTTACTAGTTAACAGTCCTGAGATCAGCCCATGAAATATGCTGTGTAAGAAAACAACCATTTTACTAGAGCACTGTATATGTTTTTGGTCTCATTAGTAATAGATGTTTTGAAGGGATCATTGTGTCTTTTCTAATCAATACTTTTGTTAGAAAAGCAGTGTTTAGTCCAGCAGAAATCTACCATCTATTTCTGTTATTCTACTCCCTTGCTTGTATTTTCAAGTTAAATTTAATTTAATTTTCTGCACAGTGCATAAGGATGTATAACCAGAACTTGATCTTGTTTGAAGGTTGTGTCTGTGTTTGGTTCCATGCTGTACTTTATTATAACTTTCTTTCTTCAGAGACTGTTCTTACTCCACAAATACTCTTTAGTGTTAAAAGTGTAAGAAGACATTGTCCTTATATTCCTTAACTAATGGGTTATTAATAAAATGTTTTAAAAAAAAGAATGGAATTCATCTCACAGTTCAGAGTGTTACAGCTGTGCAAGGCTGTACCTTGCTGGGGGAAGCAGTGGTGGGAGCAGGATCCAGGATTCACACTCAGTTCAGTGCCTGAGCTCATCACCATGAAGGCTGGGAATGTGGGATGATAGTGGATGCCTGGTTTCTTAGGGGTTCTTCTGGAATTTCAGACAGGGGCAGAGTTTGAGTTCATTAGGCATTTCTGGATGCTTGCTCATTTCTCAGTTTTGAACCAATTCCTATAAGGAAAAAGAAAAATGATTTGTCCAGTTTCATGCTTCATCTTGCTGTGGAATTTCTTAATGGGAAAAATAAGCAGAGGCATCTAGCAAATGAGTGGTGAGACTTCTCTTGGATGGCACACTGGGCTGAATGCTCAGTGGCTTCTGTCCACGGAGATTGGCGAGAGGATATCTGGCAGTGCCCGAGGACATGCTGTTAACCTCCTGTGCATCTCCCTTCCTTCCTGGGATGCATTCCCTACTTCGGGAGATAGTTTCCATTATTACTTTACGCTGCCAGGACTACAGAGCCATAAAATCTCATTTTATCTGCATTACAGAGGTAATAAATCTGCGCTTAGCACAGTGTTCTCTGATAGTGGTTAAAGGGAACTCTGTCAGATGGCGTAACTCTGATGAGTCTTTCTCCTAATGACAGGTAACCCCACAAACGAGCAAGGAAGCACCTTGGGGGAGGGGGTGATGGGCAACTCAACAGGATCCTCAATAGACACACAGAAAACAGTTTCTGCTGGGGAATAGAGCTTCCAGAAGCAGGTCCCAGGGCTGTCCCACCACTGCTGGCACAGCTCTCGGCTCAGTACCTTGAGGTGGGTGCCATGATTTTGGCTCCTGCTCCCTATTGCTCACTGACCACAAAACAGATGCTAAACCCCCGTGTGTACGTATGTAAGTGAAAAGCTCCCAGGCTGTTTGCAGGCAGGGAAACCACAATTACACATAGAATAATAAATGGAGTGAATTCAGACAAGTTAATCTCCCACTTCATCCGCTGAAACTACTAATGGTGTCTTGGGGACCTCAGTTTGCAGTTAATTGGCATAAATCAGGAGCACAACTGGAGCTGATGGAAATTTGCTGTGCAGGGAGTGAGGGGTGAGTGATGCCCTCTGAGGGCAGCTCTCTTGGAGGATAACCTCGTGTAGAGGGAGGACAGATGGGTCGGCAGACCCTGTGCCACTCTGCAGGAGGGAGGACAGAGGAACAGACCCTAGGACTGCTCTGCAGGGTAGGGTTTGGAGCCTCAGTTCAGGCTGGACACTGTCACTTCTATAACCCTGCTGCTTTTCCAAAGGCTCCGATTTCTGCTTGCAGTGTGATAAGCAAATTCCTGCCTCCAATACAAAGCAACTTTTCTAAGCCCTCATGGTTACAGGGCATAGAAAAACGAGTGCTCTGAATTCCCGCTCTCAGTTGGCTGCAAAAGCCCCAAACCTGCCTTTTTCCTAAAAAATCTCATGTTTTTTTCACACAAGTCCTGTTGTTTGGGGGGACTGCCCACTCTTCCAATTTTTGAATGTGCCACCAGCACTATCACCAGTGTCATTTGCAGATGCAGGGCTGAACTTGGTGATGCTGTAAACAGGTACCTACCTCCCCCAGCTCCTGGGTCCTGCCAGTGCGCACGGCAGCAAAAGCACCCAAAATCTGTGGTTTTTGGGGAAAACAGCTCTGTGAAGCACATGGTGCTTTATTTCTCTTGGAATTATTAATTCCCACAAGCTATCCTCAGTGACAGTGGCGTCCTGGAAGCTGCCACAAGCCCACGATGGCTGCAAGCATTATAAAAATGCTGGTGGGGCCCCATGGCAGGAGCCAGGGAGTCGGAGCAAGAGCACGGCTAGTGCCAAAAGGTCAGGGACAGCGCAGAAATTCAGATGTTACCGAGAGGCTGGTGGAGCCAGAGCAAATACTTCCCCAGCTGAAAGCAACCTCGTACAGCTCAGCCCTCCACTAAACGAGGGAAGCTTTAATGTGGAGCAGATGTAGTGACGTCTTCCTTCCTCGTTAGCTGATTCCGACACGCTCAGGGTGCACCATCCAGGGGAGCCTAACATTGCTCCTCTTCACAAAGGGGTTTTCACCAGATTTCTGGGAATGGTTACATGGTTTAGAACATCAAGTCCATCAGGATCTGATTTTAGTCTGAAAAAAGAAATTAATTAGGGTCCACTTTTATTTCTTCTTAGTTGTTTTCTCGCCAAGCAAACACCACAAGAGACACTGAGCTGTCCTTGCAGAGATGGCTTTTGCTGCTGACAGTGATGATGGGAGTTATGTTTGTGGAGAATGTGGGCCAAGGGACAGGGCAGGATCAGTTGGAAGGCACAAAATATTGTGTGGGCGCTGGGGCCGAGAGCTATATAGGGACACATTATTCTCATTTCATGCCAGGAGAGCAGACAAATTATCCTGCTGTGGCAGCATTTAGGAGCCACTCATCCCTTACTGGGTCCTCCTTCACTGGGGCCTCTTCCAGGGTGAGCAGGCTGGTCCAACATCTGCTCGAGCGACCCAGGTAAGTCACCTCAGGATAGCGTTAAAATCAGGAGCACTGAGGTGGGACAAGCCAAGCACTTCTTCGTTCCTGCGAGCTTGCCCCAGTGAGGGGAGCCCTGTGAAGGGAGCCCCGGAGAGCGGAACTGGTGAGGGGAGGCCCTCGAGGGGGCTCTGATGAGACGGGTCCTGTGAGGGGAGAAGCGCGAGGGGTCCCCGGTGAGGGGAGACCTGTGGGGCTGCCCCAGGGACGGGAGATCCGTGAGGGGGAGACCCATCAGGTAGCACTGGTGAGAAGAGCTCTGTGAAGGGAGCCCCGTGAGGCGGAACCACTGAGGGGAGAGCCGTGAAGGGGGTCTGAGAGCTCTGTGATGGGAGCCCCGTGAGGTGGAACCACTGAGGGGAGAGCCGTGAGGGGGCTCCGGTAACGGGAGACCCCTGAGGGTCCCTGCACGCTCCCCACAGGTCCTGGGCGCGGAGCGGCCCCTCACGGGGGCCGCCCCCCGGCCCCTCAGCCCCTCATCCCCGCAGCCCCTCGTCCCCTCAGCCCGGCCGGCGCTGGCGGCGCCCCGGCGAATGCGCAAGATGGCGCAAGGCGCTGCCCGCCCGCCCCCCGCCCGCCGGCGGCCCCGCTCCCTCAGCGCCGCCCCCCGCCCGCCCGGCGCGGCGGCGTGTTCGCGCCGAGGGCAGCACCGCCGAGAGCCGCTTTTCCCCTTTTTTTCCCCTTTCCTTTCCCCCCTCCCTCACCCCTCCCGCCCCGCAGCTGGGGGTGGTTCTCGCCTGCCCGCCCTCCCTCCTCCCCTCCCTCCCTGCCGGCGGGCTGCTCCCTCCCCGTGGGGCGCAGGGAGGCGAGCCCGCCCGCCCGGGATGCCATGGCTCCGCCGGGCTCCGCGCTGCCCGCCTGCCTGCTGGGGCTGCTGCTGCTCGTGTGCCGCGGAGGTAAGAGCCGGGCTGGGCTGGGGGAGCGGGCGGGGGCGCGGACACGGACCGCGGACCTGCCGCCGTGCCCGGCGCCGCTCCCGCCCCGCAGCCGCTCCGTCCGTCGGTCGCTCCCGCACTTCGCGTCCCCTCGTCACCCCCGAGGTGGCTGGGGCAGTGCTCGTCCGCGCTCCCCTTGTCCCTCCCCATCCCCGCTGCCGCTCCCGGTCCCCCTCGCTCGCCCGCGGTCACCGGCAGCCCCGCGGCACCGGGGCCGAGCAGCTGCGCGGTGTCCGCCCGTGAGGCGCGGGGGTCCCCGCGGGGCAGTGGGGGTCGTATCTTGGGGCTGCAGAGTCCCACACCAGCCCATCCAGCGCCTTCATCGGCGGAGGTCCCGAGGTGCTCCCCCCGGAGCGGTGCTTCCAGTTGGAAACCCCGTGTGCGGGGGGCTCTGGGGAGGGATGGTGGAGTTTGTGGAGCCCGAGCCCCCGCCGCTGGCGCTGGGGAGGGATGGGGTGGCTGCCGGGGCAGTGGCGTGGCGGGGCATCCACCCGTGCCGGGAGGGCAGAGCCGCGATCGTCACGGCGATGGGAGCGGGAGGCAGCGCCCGGCGGGCGCGTCGCGTTCGTCAGGAAAGGAGATAAGAGACAGAGATGTTGGGTGACAAGTTGCAGGGATGAGGGCGAGCAACTTCAAACCTACGAGTATATTGTGCTCTCCTGTAACGCTCAGCTCTGTCCGCTCCGGTAACACAGTCCATCGGACCAGGGCTAGACGACAAAACATCAAAGGGAGCTTTCCCGGCACCTCCTGTGCACGTGCCCTGCTGATAAATGGCAATATATTCCTTCTACTGGTGATACTGTTTAAGCGTGGGGCTAATCTGAGAAAGATGCTGTTCTGCAGCAAAATACCCGTGTGCATCCTGCTCTTGTCTCGCTTAGCAGCCTTAAAGATAAGGAAAAGTAGGAATTGAGCAACGTGCTCTAGTGGAAGGTGTCCCTGCCCATGGCAGGGCGGTTGGAGCAAGATGGTCCTTAAAGTCTCTTCCAACTCAAACCATTCTGTGATTATTCTATGAGCTGTTTAAAAAGAAAACCCTGCAAGCATGGTCTGACCCAGCATGATCAGAGAGAAAAAAGTGCGTGTTAGATTTATCAGCGATAGCTGCTGGGGTGTTTAGGAAACAAGGCTGTGGGCTAAGTCGCATCATAAATCTCGCCACGTGGTCCGTAGCAGCCACGGCGAGGAGGAGAAGCCAGTGTAACTCGCAGAAAATAGACGTGATCTGTGAAGTGGATGTAATGAAGCAGGTCTCGTTATTCTGTTGAGATTCCTGGATAGTGCAATGAGGATGGTTGAAAAAGTACTTTTTTTTTGTTTAGAGGGAGGGAGGAAAGTAAAAGAAGTGAATACTTGAAAGTAAAACTTTAGCAAGTTGAGTTCGTGTCTGGGTTATCGCCTGCTGCTGTCCAAATTGCTCTGTGTGTTTGTTTATGCTGCGCCTTGGCGGGTCAGTGGCTCCTGACTTTGGGGTGTGTTTTGCTGGCCCCGCTGAGGAGCGTTTGGCAGCACTTTCAAAGTTTCTCTGTTCTGAGTTTTTTTTCCCCCTTCGGAGGGTTTAGTCGCTCTCTGTGGTCAACAGCGAGGTAACGCGTTTCTGCGCTCCGCTGAGTTTAACAAACCCTCCCGTGCCGGTGTCAGCGAGCGCGGAGCAGCCTCGCCGCGGGGACGGACCGTGTGTCGGAGCTGTGCGGGACACGATGCTCCGCTGCCAGCCCCGAGGTTTTCAAACTCCCCAAAATGCTGGTCTGGCAGCTATGAACGAGGCGCTGGGAGCTGCTGGTCAGCGTGGAGTGGGCTCAGCAGCGAGACAGTATTTTCTTTCTTTTTTTCTTTTTTTTTTTTCTTTTTTTTCTTTTTTTTTTTTTTTAATTTCCTGGAGCTCTTTGTTCTGGGTAGTGGACAGCTTTTGTCTGTTATTGCTGAGCCCGGCATTCAAAGGCAGGCATAGGATACGAGAGGCTCCCCGGCTCTGCTCAGTAACAGCCTTGGAATTAAACATCGTCATTTATATTTAAGTAGGCTTAACTTCTAAATTATTGAAGCTATAAGCTTTCACTAATTTCTGCTCTGTATGGCTTTGTTGGTGTTTTTTTTTTCTTTTTTTTCCAGACGTAAAAAAAGGATTGCTTTCTCCTAAATTGGTGTAATACCCTGTCTTTTTTCTTAATATACACAGAGAGTATCAAGTATCATTTCCCCAATAACACTCAGAGACTGTATGAAATTCAAGCCCACATTTGGGCTTCATCTCTCTTGGGGGGCTCAACAGGAGAATCTTGGGACGTGGTTTTCCCACGTGGTGGAGGCAGCAGCAGGCTGTGAAATGGGGTGGGTGTCTCACAGCCGTGTCCTCGTGTACCATGTTTGGGACCTGTGCTGGGGACGAAGCTGATGGGTGTGAGTATGCAGCCAGCTGTGCCCGTGGCACTGAGATGCCTGCTGGGACCATCAGGGTGCCATAATTAAACTTTGGAAGTTTATAAAGCAAAGTGAGAGAGAGGACAACAGGGCAGGTCGGTCCCCTCCTCATCTGCCCTGCCACTCCTCCCACAGGGCGTAGAAATCCTAAACTCGTCTGATTGCACCTTTTCTTGTTACTTATCAGGCTCTGGACCTTGCACAGGTCAAGCTCCTATGCTTGATTAGAAGCTGGCAGAGGGTCTCAGATCCAGGATTACAACCCAATTCCCTGTTCCTCTCCATCCTGCTCATTCTCAGTTTTGGCCCTCGTGCTGTCTGCCTGGCATGGGCCAGTAAGGAGCAGCTCAGCAGCAGCACTGCCCAGCAGAGAGCTGCAAAACTGCTCCCATTTATGTCTGCAAATGGAAAGGTTTTTCTCCCTCTTTTCTGTCTGCCTGAACTTTTTCTTTCTCCGATTCCCTTGTTTCTGGAGGGTCCTGTGTCAGTGTGTGAAGTGCTAAGCAGTGATCCCATGCAATGCCAGCCCCTTGCTTCACAAACCCTGGGACTCTGCTCCAAACCCATGGGATGAGCAGACCATGTGCTTCATTTTGCAGCCTGCACCAGATCTGGGACAGAAGATATTTTTTCCCCACTGTATTTCATGCTTTGCACTCCCGGGCTTCTGACCCTGGATATCGTCCTTCTATTTGTCTGACAAAACAATGCAGGAATCCCCTTCTGCAGTTTAAGAATTCCCATTTAAATCAACCGAATAACATTAGGCAGGAAGAGGAATAGTCCATTCAAAATTACTTTGAAATCACAAACTTATTTGAACTTTACTGGAGCTTTTAGTTTTACAGAGTTTAGAAACTAATAAATTATGTAGCAGGGCTCATGAAAATCTACCCGAGTCCGCTTATCCAAAAGAATATCCAACATTTTGGTTTTGCAAGAAAATAAAAATAATTGTTTGCACATGTTCAGGAGTCATTGGCAAGCATATAAAACTGATGGTTAAGGAGGTGACCATGTCAATAATTACAGTTTAAGAGAAGAGAGAGGGAAATAGGTGAGAGATGAGGAAAGCACAGAGCACACTGATCTGGCCTTGCTGTTATATCGGGTGTCACCGTTGTATCGCACCCTCCACTTGAGAGCAGCCCAGTCACTTTAACAACCCAGACCTGCTCCACGCAGGTAATTTAAAACCAGAGTTTCAGAGCAGAGTCAAGGATTTGCTGCCTGGCTTTTTTTGTTGTTCTTGCACATGTGATTATGAAGCTGATGGCAAGTCAGGGGATGCGGGTTGTGGCGGGTGGTTCTGCTGGGTTGGGGAGATGCTTTTGCAAAAGGATCGTTGCTGCTGAAACCTGAGAGCACGTGGAAAGGGAGAGAAGAGCTTGTGTTTCAAGGCGCTGGATTTGGAGTGGGCAGGGATCGGTGCAGTGCTCTGCTCCTTGGGAGGAGCGAGGCGATGCTTTCCTGCATCCTTAATTTCAGTGTGGGAGGTGATAAGGCAGAGGGGATGGCAGAGAGGAGGGAGCGCTGGGTTTGCTTTGATATAATTTTGTTTGCTGGACTCAATTAAGAGTTTCAAATGTTTTGATGTGCACAGAAACTTCTCCTCCTCCAGAAACACCTTTCCTTCCTTTTCTTTGCATGCCACCCAGTCCTGCCTGAATGGAAGGACTCAAGCTGAAGTTCAGGGGCTGTGGTTTGGCACTGTGATGCCAAGTTGCCTGTGGCTCTTTTGGCAGCCTTGTGCCATCCTCCCAGCCACCATGTCTCTGATCCACAGGCACCATCACCCACCGTGTGGCCAGTCCATCCCCTGCTGGGTCTGTGCAAGGGGCTGGCTCTGGGGACAGCCACCTACCTCCCCGATGCTTTCCTGTGGGGTCAGGGAATGAAACTGGCTGTTGTCCCGTTCTGCATTAGAGCAGCCTCGGGGGCTGAAGCCTATGGGGACCCCGGCTCTGTCACAGCATTTCCCATCTTGGCCGCTGCCTTTGCTGTGCTCTCCTTTGCTGCACGGTTGTTTCTGCTCCGTGTTTGTGTCGCTGATGCCCTCTGTGGTGAAGCTGTGATCTGGTCAGGGCTGTGAAACACGTGGGGAATGCAAATAACAGCGCATCCTACGCTCGGCTTGCTGCCATGCTCTCGAGATCCTCGCTGTGGATGGAGCTACCGTGGGTAATTAGCTCAGGAAAGGTCTTTGCCCTTTCCAGCTATACCAACAGGTTTTATCCTGCCTTCATCAGCCTGCAAGGGCTCAGAGCTCGTCCTGGAAAGGCTCTTTGTGCTGTGAACGCTTCCAGCTTCCACAGCGTTCAACAAGTGACCTCCTGGGATTTGCCCAGTCTGGTCTCAAACATATGAAAATTATTTGGGGCAACTTCTCCAGCTCTTTGGGCTGCGCTTGCCTTCCTCAGCTAAAATCTGTGTCCCCTCTGAGGGCAGTGATCCTGGATGTTTCTGAGTTCTGCATGAGGTGGCTGAGAGGTTGTGTTGTCCCCGACAGAGACCTCCTGCAATTGCTTAACGAGTGGATGTGGTTTATGCTCCCTGATGGAAAAATTGCTTTATATAACCTCCTGTCCTAAAGGAAAGGGAATAAAAAATTCTGAGCTAGTAAACTTTACTGCCAGCAAGATGTGGGGCCTGTTACAGCCTATTCTCCTCTTCTTTAAATGTAAATTTTTCTGGATGCCCTAAAGAGCCAATTTGCACTTTACTACAGTGCAGTGCTTTTCTCCTTAGGGTCTGGGTCAGCCTCAAGGAGATTTAAGAGCGCACCAGCTGGATTTTTAGGCTGCCAATTTCATCAGCCTGAACCTTGTTATAATCTGTTGGAGAACATCTTTCAGGTCCATATATCTCTTGCTTCCATATCCTCCCATTTGCAGAAGGATTTGAATAAAAAACAACCCACCGCTGAAAAAAACAGGAGCCATTTTTCATAGGGCTGGCCCGAACTGCACCCAGGTTTTTGGCCCTAATACTAACCTGCATCCCACTATAAAATCCTCTTGTCCTGGGCATCTTCTTTTGACTTTATTGAAGCAGGACTGGAGTGGTTATCCATGGGGGTGTGTAGTGGTAATGCTGATGGTATGTGCTGTGTTATGCTGGAAACAAACAGAGTAAATCAGGAGGGGGCAAATTTCTGCTCGTGAAAGGCAGTTTGCAGGTGGATGTCGTGCTGTTGGTGTGATGAGAGAGGAGCTGGGGCTGCCTTGGTCTCCCCACCAGTGCTCCTGATGATGCAGTGCCAGGAGGAGCAGGGTGGACTCAACTGCTCCCACAATATCTCGCCTTGCCACGAGCTCAGCCCCGGCTCTTGGCAGCTCATTTCATCTCTCTGTGATTAATGTTCCCTGTCTAGAACAGGAGTAATAATACGGGCTTCATCTGTTGGGACCGTGTGCTCCCGGGGCAGGGATGGCCCTGCTGGCTGCAGGTCTGGATGGGGTCCAGGAGGATGAGCCAGGATGTGACTGAGGTCCTTGGCAGTGGATGTCACCGCTAATTAGAGCAGTGAGATTAGCTGCTGAGGCACAGGAGGGAAAGCAAATCGTGTTTCCCAAATCGAAAAGGACAATGCTAGGGTATGAGCAAGTTCTTTTGAAGCTTTGAATGTGAATCACAGTGTCAAGTAAAAAATAATTAAACTTATTTTTTTTTTAAATGTACTTCAAAGTGTCTTTTAAGCTTCCCATTAATTCGAAGTTCTTTCTCTCAGCACTAAATAAATCTCTTGGTTCAAAAGCACAAGTGCTAATTGGTTTCTCTGAGTATGCCTGTCTGCTTGATCAATAGGGGAAGTAGTTTTTGTTAAATATTTGCACATATAGTCACATATTGTATTGCTCAGGGAGATGGTAAATGTTTCTCAAAAGGAGACTTGTAGAGTGAGGATTCCAGTAATTTTCTTATGGCCTTTATGTCAGAGCTAATCAGACTTCCTTCCTCCACCCCTTTGCAGAAAGCAAAGCGGTTTTCCCTCGCATGCTGCTGGTGTGGAGACGAGCGGGGTTGTTCAGCTGCCTGCCTGACCTCCCTGCTCTGACTGCAGACCCTGCCACTGTACTGCAGAGCTCACAGTCTGTGCCTCGAGCAGGGAGTGGCTGGGAGCCACGCTGCCTCGCAGGTCCTTTCGGGAGTTACCTGGGATGGTGTGTGGGATGAGCTGGGTTTGGATACGAAGCCAGCTGTTGGAGATGGATGGGGCTTTCAAACTCCCTGAGTGAGCGTGCACGGCCTTGGCGATTTCCTCACTGTCTCAATTAATTGCACTTTTACTGTTTCCATGTGCTTGCAGACTGCCGTTTACTTCCAACTTTGCAGCATTGTTGCTGTGCCCTGTTGCTGACTGCAATCAGTTATTTATGCTGTCTGAGTTGGGTCCCTCTCTCCCCTTGCTCCACTGCCTCCTTGCTCTGTCTGTGCTCTCTCTCTGGCCCATCTGAGCTGGTCTCTAGAGCAAACACCAGGAGCCTTCTTGTCTCACCATGGAGATTCCTCTGTGAGTGTCTCTGTCCCTTTATCTCTCATCATGAGCATCCCAGGAAGGCAGTGCTCTGCGTTCTGAGTCCACCTTTGTGACAGGTGAAAGACAAAGGTTGGCTTCTCCCAAATCCCCAGATGGGATGGGCTTGCTTTTCCATGTGTCTGGTTAGTTGGTCAACTGTCCCTGAAGCCCCAGGAAAGAGTCAGTGGGATTTCTTCAAGGTCTAATAAGCATTCCATGAGAAAAGCATAAATTGAGGTGGAATTTGGGTGCTCCTGGACACTGCACAGTGTCTACAGATTACAAACCAGTTGCACATTGTCACACCTCAAGGCACAGTTCCGGTCCCAAATACAGCCTGAGGAGATCCCAGGACCAGCCCGTGTCCATTCCCACTCCATCATGTGCCTGAGGACACCAGTCCTAATTATGAGTGCCATCACTCCTGCAGCTCCAGCAGCCTGGAGTGAGGATGCAGACCGAATGTTTATGGAGGTAAACATGATTATCTCCAATCACAGACCTTAATGATGGTTGTTATAATGACAGCAGTTGTGGGAAGGGCATGTAATTATGTTGATTCTTCCTTTTATTGTACATATAATAATAAGCTGTTTTATCTTAAGAGTACAGGGGGAAGATGGGGCATTTATTTCATTAGGGATTTTTTCTGATTGCCTGTTAGGCTAAATCCTGAAATTTTCAATCTTTCTGGAGTCAGAAGTCCCCTTCGGTTCAGTGTCAGAATGTGAGGGTCCTTATCCTGCCTAACTGCCAGGAGCACCCACACAGGGAATGGGGCCCCTGCATGGTGTTGAGACTCTGGCCACTTTGCAGAAAAATGCAGAGCATTCAACTAATTTCTTAATTTTCACCAAAAAAAAGAGTAATTGATGGGTTTGTGCTGGCTGCAGTCTGACTTGCTGAGAGGACCCCAGGGCTATCTCATAAAAAAGAAGTCACAGTGAGCGATAGATCACCGAGATGGCTGGAGCTAGCCTGACATTTTAAGACTTAATGGGTTAATAAAGTGTGTGTTTTAGGTGTCTGTCACTAAGTAGGGTTTGTCCATTCCCTTCACACACTCATACCTTGTTGGCAGTACCTTTGGCCTGCCCTGCACTACCACTGCTGCCTTTGTCTGCTCAGTCCATCTGCCTCAGCTCAGGTTGCACTCAATGTTTATCCCCCGTAATCCAATTTAAGTTGCTGCAGAAAGCAATGGGGATTTACAGAAAGAAAGAAAAAAAAATCTCACTGGTTTTGCAGAGCAGAAAAGACAGATTTTTTTTCCCTTCTCTTTCTTTAGTGTAACTGCCTCTTCTCATCTCTGTTATTCTTACCATGCATTAACAGTCTGCCCTCCACCCTGGTTTTGAGCCTAGTGTGGGGGATCCTGTCCTTGGTGGGGTCTGTATGAGGGACAGGCATTACAAAGACTGTGCCGAGGCTGATGTTTGCCAAGAGATATTGCCTTGTGAGTCCCAATTCTGTGAGCAGCTGTGAAGTTGGTCCCCTGGAGCCCATGAAAGAGGGGAGAAGCTGTATCCCAGGTTGGGAAACCACCCATGGAGGGGCTGATGCCCAAGTGAACTGTTAGAAAGGCTTTCTCCACACTCAGATGAAATTGTAGTTTTCTTACTCTGCTCTCCTTTAAAAAGAATTGCCTCCATTCTGCGTTTACACCCTTCAGATATCTCTGTGACTGCTGTTTCTTGGTTGCTTTTTATCTCTCATGTCAGCCGATATTTTGGACCAATCTTTAAGCAATAGCTCTATTTCTGTCATCTTCTGTAGCGTCTGATCATGACTATAGGGCAAATTATACCCTCAAAAGGTGTACTGGACCAAGTGAAGCATAACATGCCAAAGACACAGCGTTTAAACGTTCTGTTGGCAAAAGAAGTAAATTAGGACGTATCTGTGTGATGGGAAGCGAGGGTTTGCCTATTGTTGTTACAAATTCTGCAGTAACTTATCTCTCGCGGACATCGTTTAGCGTAATTGCTTTGCAAGAAACCTTTTGTGTGGCTGAGCCAGAACATTGTGCATTTGTATTTCGGTGCTTAACTTGCTCTTCATTAAGGGCTGAATAGCACCATCCTTCGGCTGTTACAGCGTGAGAGAGACCAAAGCGACAGAAGGGCATGGTGTTGTGTGCGAGAGGCAAACAGCCTCCTGCTCTGCCAAGCGGGAGAAGTGTCGGGAAGATGCCGGTGGCAATATGGTCTGAATCGGGAGATGCCGATCCCCCCTTCACCCCCACCGGCTGTGCTGCAAACGGGTCTGGGGCACGGCGCAGCCCCACTCCGCCCGGTCGCGTGGGGAGAGGGATGGATTTCCAGAACTGGTGTGAACTTCTGCTCCTGGGCTGGGAATGGCTGACACTCTGTGCTTGTGCAATTCTTTTTGTGCAAGAGACAATTTCCGGGGGGCTATGGAGTGGGACTGGGGTTTGGCAAGCCACTGGAGGGGTGTGCCTGGCCATCCCCTTCACTGGAGCCTCCAAAGGCAACCTCGAAGGACCATGCCTGTGGTTACGCCTTTGGAAATTGCACCCCGAGATTTTGAGAGCAAAGCCTTGGGAGGCACAGCATGCCCAAGGGTTTATTGTTTCTCCTAAACACTTGCACCCTGTAGCCCATCCAAAATGTTTCCATCATCCTCCATTTGCTGCAGTACCAGTTGACTCTTGCTGCTCCTCATGGTCGCGCTGCTGACTCTGTTGTTCTCTCTTCATTTCAGATTTTGGCCGTTCCTCCGAGCTGGCATTCGTTGTGGAGCCCAGCGATGACATAGCCGTGCAGGAGCAACCCCTGATCCTGTACTGCCAGGTGGAGGGCATCCAGCCCATCACCATCACATGGAGGAAGAACGGCGCGATGATCGTGGACAGTGAGAATGCCTTCATGTTGGCCAACGGGTCGCTCTACGTCTCCCGCTTCCAGAGGGTCCGGGGAGACGGCTCTTCGGACGAGGGCGAGTACGATTGCATGGCACAGAACCACTACGGGCTGGTCGTGAGCCGGAAGGCCAAGATCCAGGCAGCAAGTAAGTGCAAGCAATCCCACAAGGGGCACTGGCTTTGTTGGGAAGCAGGAGGGCAGCGTGGTGGGTGCTGGCTGTTCAGGGAGGGAGGGAGCATTAAAGACACGGAAGAGAAAATGAACATGGAGCTGGTATGGATGTCTGGCTGGTATCTAATCTGTGTAGCTGTCCAAGTGTGAAAGAAGAGCTAATCAGCTTTCTTGGGTAGAAAGCTAAAAACCACCTTCCAGCAGTAAATTCCCTGTGTCGGAGGGATAAGGTACTCTAAACTCACACAGTGAAGTCGTCTGTGGTTTGTGTATCTCCTGTGGTGAGTTTGGAAGCCCCTTTGCTGTGCAGCACAGCTGGGCTCTGCTTGGCAGGCAGTGCTTCCCAAATCATAGGCAAAGACCTTCTGAAGGTCATGGTGTCTTTCATTTTGTTATTTAATGCTGGCAGTGTGGAGGCAGCAAGGTCTTATTTACTACCCGGCGTGGCAGCGCCTTTGGGGGCAAGGCTAACAACACCAGACAGATTGTCTGGTGGGGGAGCCCGGAGGAGGAGACAGATGAAAATGTCAGTGAGGGAATGAAATTTAAAGGTGGGGGAGGAAGAATTCCAGGGCAGGCTGTGACTCCAGCCCTGCACACTACCCAGCTTAGCCCCTTACATTGCCCTGGCTGGAGCAGTTGGGTCCTGTTGGGTTTCCTGGTTCTGCCCTGCCAGCTCTGGTTGCTGGTTTGTGTTTATCCCAGGACTGATAGCGGAGCTGGAGGGTCATGGTGGTTTCTGTCCCTGTTGTGTTGGTGGCCAGCTTTGCCCACAGACTGTAGGCCCCGGGGGTGCAACCACTGATCTTTTTTCATTCAACCAGGAGTTGCTGTTGGGTGTAATTTCTATGTGAATGTGAGGACAGGTGTCTGGTACAGCCCTGAGCTCTGTCCAAACACTGGTTTGTTAAGTAAGTTCTACTGCAGGTTCTCCGACTTGCGTGGGAGATGGCTAGTGCTCTTCTTTCAGTGCAAGCCACTTACCACTGCTTCTGTTGCGTACACAAATCACACCATGACTTTTTTGTGCAAAGCTGGAAAGGTCTACAGCAAAGTCTGGGGCCGAGGTCCCCCATCTGCACTCCCCAAACCGGGGGGCCTTTCGGAGCGCGGCCGCCCGCTCCCCACAGCGCTGGGGCCGGCTGGCAGCCCACCAAGGGAACACTTCAGCCCTTGTGTATAACAATCCCCGAGTGCGTGAAGTGGCCATCTGCAAACCTAGCTTTTCAGGAGTGTAAGAAGTGACATTGTCCAGGAGCCAAGGGCTTTGGGTCTGTGCCAGATTAGCAGCTGGATCTCAAACTTGTCAGTCTTGTGGTGCTAAACCTTGGAGCACTTTTGGTGAATGGCTCTGGCATTTATAAGCTGGAAGCCAGCTGACACACAAGCACAATGTCAAACTTCTTGGACCTGTAAACAGGAGATGTGAGAGCTAGAGGAATTACCTTTGGGATTGTGGATTGTCAATAAACACTGTTATCTCAGCTCCTGCATCAATATGTATGTGATGTGCTGTGTGTCCCTGAATAGTGTTTCCTTTTGTAGCCATAGTTTCACGTGAATCAAAATGAAAAAGGGATTGTGTTGAAAATGCTCTGGACTCTCTTCTTGCTTCGGGCTTGGTTGCTTGCCAGCCTTCAGAAGAGGTCTGGGTGAAGCTAGCACAAAACAGGGGGCCCCTGGCCTTGATGCCACAGGTGCCTGCAGATAATGGGAATAAAACAGGATGTTGTGGGCAAGTGTAACCTGCTGCTCAGGGCGAGCTCCCCTGCTGTGCCTGAGCCGAAGGAACATGCACTTACACTCAGGACTCGGCTTAATCGTAGATGAAATCTCCTAAGAATGAATCTTAGTTGTACCCCGAGCCCCCGTGTCTCATGGTGGTTACACACAAGCGACAGTGATTTTCCTTGCCCCAAGTCCCAATAAGCCAGTCAGAGGAGAAGGGTAATTATCCCCATTTGAGAGATGATGGGACCGCTGCATCGAAGGAGTGGGTGCTGGCTGCCTGGGAGGGGAAAAATCCCTAGCGCTAAGCAGACCTTGGCGGAGCAGAGTAAATACTGCCGGTGGGTAAAACCTCATCCCAGTGCTGATCTCACCTTCCCTCTGAGCCTGACATCTGAACACAAAAGCAAAGGAGAAATAAAAACCTTTCACAAACAAAAATCTTGAAAGTTGATCAAGGCCGTGCTACTGAGGAATAAAAGAGATCTGACAGAGCAGAGCCCCTCGAGAGCTCTGTTGCACTTTTCGCTGTCTTCAAAGGCAGGCTGTTAGTCTCATATCACCGTTACAGACCCTGGCTTTGTATTATTGCTTGGAATATAATCTTCTTGGCTCGGAGGAATGTACATATTTGCATTCAGGAAATGTGGGCTGGATATCATATTTTTATGTTTCAAATTTACTTCAACGCTTGGCATTGAGTAAAATTTAACTGGAAGAGTATGCTGCTCTCAGCCGCTGCGCGTGCGGCCCTGGTGGGCTCAAGGTGCTGGCAGTTTCCCCACAGGGTGGGTGCTTCTTAAAACCTTCCTCCTTAAAAATTGACTCATTAAATTAATTTAATTAAAATTCCGGGGTATTTCTGTATGTCGTCATTCTTAATGGAAGATACTCAGAGGAGGGAAATGGACCTTGGCTGGTTTGTGGATTGGCAGGTCAGGTGCTAAACACACTGATAATATTTTTGTAGTGTAACCTTCTTTTGAACAAGCACGAGTGTGTAAGAAGCCTACGCGTGACTGAGCTGAGGGAGGCCCTCGGCATTTCCACCCTCTGCCTGACACCCCGGTTGGAATTCTTTCAGTTGCTGTTTCTGTGTCTGTTCAAACCCTGGTGTGTTAGTTTAAAAGGTTGTGGAATGCAACATGTTTTTATAATCTGATCAGGTTATTGAATACAGATCTTTTCTGTCTCCTAATGACAGTTTCATAATTTCGCATGACTCCGAGCTGTCTTAATTAAAATCAGTTTCATAGGCAGAGTGTTCTCTGGAGGCACTGCTTGGCTGTGTCGGCGTGGGTCTCTCTGAGGAGCTGGATTTCCCTTGTGCATGTCAGAAGCTGAGCATGCCTTTGCTCCCTGTGGATGGAGATACCCTGGGGGCAGTAGTACCATCCAGAGTCCACTCCTCTGGAAGGTGGGCTCCCCAAAACACAGCCACCTTTCTTCTCATCACCACCCTTTGCTTAACTTGGCCTGACTTGACTCTGATCGTGTTGTCTCATGGCATTTCCAGCCCTTTTTGCTGATGCTGTAATTTGATGGACCTGGCTCCACATCTTCATAAATCACAGCCCAGCCGGTGGAGTAAGACCCATTGATTATATCACTCAATAACAAGCAGTTACCACTAATTGGAAATCACCATCAAACTGGGTATCAGATCAGGCTCTGCACGTACCCAGCCTGAGAGTAGCAATTTTCCCTGTTTGATCTGATGCTTAAAAAAAAAAAATCAACAAAAAAAGGAGAGGGGGGAGTAAGTCGATGGTGCAATTTAGAGCCAAAGAGGTTTCTTGAAGTTTGGTGAAATGGACCTGCCCAGTATTTGAAGTACTGTGGTACCTGATAATAACTCAGGAAGCTTTTCCTGCCAAGCTGCCTGGCTAAGGGAGGAGGTTGGGAATCACAGCGTTGTTAAAGCAGCAAAGATCTTCCCATCGTTTCAGCTCCTCTGCACAGAATATATTCAGGGTTTAACCTGCAGCCCCCTTTCCAGGCTCTGGGGTGGTGGGAAGAGCTGCTGAGCCCAAATAATGGCAGCATTTATAAGAGTGTAGAGACAAGAAGGAAGTCTAAAAGGATTAGGGAGAGACAAAGGGGGCTGATTATTTTATGGGTCACAATACAAGGCATTAGAGTGAGATCACAAAGGGATGTAATTACAAAAGAAGGCCATACTGGGGGGGATCAAACCAGGATTAGAGTGGGAAATGTTTTTACACAGTTTTGTTCCACTCATTATGAAGTTAGCATTTTAAATTAAGGTTTAAATAAGGTGGCACCAAAGTTGTCACCAAGGTATTTCCTGGGCAATGCCACTGTTTGGATGCAGATTGTGAGTCTCAGTTCAAAACACCAAGGCAGACCTTAAACACGTGGATTTGCTGTTGGCTTTTCTTGTGCCTGTACAATATCTGTGTTGTCAGCAGAGCCCTACCTATGGCTTATGCTTGGGACAAGTGAACCTGTTTCTGCAGTTGGAAGGGAGATACTTTTGTGATGACTTGTTTTAGTGGTGCAAAACGTGCTGGAGGTAAAGGTGTGCCCTGGTGTCGGTTTATGGTTCTGGAGACATAGTCCTGTTACTTCCAGGAACTTTTAGCTAATGCTTTCTATTTTTATTTTTAAACTGCATTTTATTGCAGTTTAACCCCTAGTGTTACATGCCAAGTTTCCTCCATCCATAAATGAGATTTTTTTTTTCCATGTTGTGGCTCTGCTCCCATTTAATGCTCTTTCTTCTCCAATGCTGAGCAGAAGGGCTCAGTCCTGATGCCAATGATGTTTCTTTATTGTCTGTGCTTTGAATGCTATGGTAAGCCCAGAGCAAGTTCTGGGCTTGTAGCAGTGGGTCTCGGGGGAAAAATACCCATGAGGAATTACTAAAGGAAAAAAAAGGAAAGAAAAAGAAATTAAGCAAAGCAGAAAGACTGTGAGAGGTTTCCAGAGGATGGATGTGATGGGTGAGTGGGTTATTTCCCTCCATCAGCTCTTTTGGCTGCCCCTAGGACATGCTGGCTCACGTGATGCTGCCTCTCACATCTGCACTGTAGCAGTGCTTGGCCCTGTGTGTGCTGCAAAACAAATGTACAAATATCAGAGTCACCAGGGGAAGATTGGAGAGATTTGACTGGGAATTTTAGTAGATTTGCAGGATTAAAAGAGTTTGTCACTTACCACCCACAGCATTTCAGCGTCTGCATGTAGCAGCCAGGATTCATCCTGAGACTTGAGCATATTATAAGACCATATTTCTTTTGGCTGCTCATTTCTTAGCAGTGTGATAGTTATTTAAATATCATCTTGCACTTCTTCGCGAGGCTTCTAACGTGGATGCGCCAACCTCGGCTCCGGCAGCGTTATCTCTCCTACAGGGGGGCTGCACTGCAGGCAGTAATGTCACTTAGTCATTTATAGAAAGCTCAGGGGAAATATATCAGAAGAATTTCATTAATGGCAGCACTGTTGAGTTATTTGTCTCAATTAACTCTTGGAGCACAGCTGAGGAAGTTCTGACATCTCCACAGCCACACCTGCAGCACGAGGCAGTTTCTGCCTCCTTTCTTAACGCGGGCTGAAGCTCTGGGGAACCTGCACGAGCAGTTCTGTGGGGACAGCACAGTGCCCAGCCCTATGTGCATTTATCCTGATTATCCTCTGCCTGCTGCTCTGCTCCAGCCTCTCCTTGAAGCATGAGGTTATTTAATTTGTGAGGGCAGGTCTCTGCTACCTTAGTCTTCTCCTTGGCATCATAACCCCCCCCCCCCCAATCCCAATGCTGTCACCTAGAGCAGCTCTTTATCTACCTAATCTCATTTTAGTTTAAGGATTTGTAATGCCACTAGTTAATGGTTGTTTTGCCAGCAGGCTGGGGATAACCTGATGGTTATATACAGGTTTCACTCTCATTTTGCCCTATAGGAGTCCCAGCTGGCTATGATGTGGCCAATAACATCCATGCACCAACTGTGCCTCAGTTTTCCTTCTCTGAACCCAGGATAGGTTTACTGTCAGTGCCATCATTTGCACACCTCTGTGAACACCTTGGGGGGGCCAAGCTGATGTTTTGTGTTTATCAGGGACCCAGGTTAGCTGGATGTGGTTTTGCTTCCCTGCAAGGGGTGTGCAGTCCTGGGGCCAGGCTAGGGCTCAGGGGAGGGATGGGCTGCTTTTCTGCCACTGTTCATTGGCAAAACTGTGAGTAGGAATCAATTTTTGGAGGCATTTGACCAGAACAATCTTGATCTATCTGAGTACCCATTGTGACTGGGATTTGAGGACCCTGCTTTGAATGGTTGGGGCCTTTGGGTGCAGTAGGGACATGAGCAAGGGCAGACCTCACAAATCCCTTCATATGGGTGCGCCCCTGCACAGGGGCCAAAGCTGCTTTCCTGGGCTGGCAAGATGGGACCTGGGAGAGATGTTGACCAGAGCTCCTTGATGTCAAGGGGTGCTGGATCCCCACTCCATGCACCTCCTCTTCCACTCCAGTTTTGGCTCTACCCACCATCCCGACCCTGTTGCTGGGAGGGGTGTCTGCTCCCACTCCTCTTAGGCACAGCATATGGTTTTCAGAGAGGTTCTTGCTTTAAACCCAATTTTACAGTTGGGTTGACTGAGGCAAAAGGAGGTCAAACGATTCGCCTGAGGTCACCCAATAAGTGGCTCAGATTAAATCTCAACCCATGCCGCTGCCCGTTCCCAGCGCTGGCTGTGCTGGCCAGACCAGATGGCCTTCTGAATGCAGCGTCAAGATCCTCGGCTTTTTCTCTACCTCATTGTTCTCCATTGTGGGCTTCTGAATGCAGGACCTTGAAAAGTGAGAGTCATTTGGATTTGCTGAGTCCAAGTTATTCTGTCTAATGACATGGATTTGCAGGAGAGGGTTTAAACACACTGTTTGCTACAGAGGTTGGAATTTTTTAAAACTCTCTCTGGCTGACCAGCTGAAATTGGTCCCTTACCCTTTCAGCTGCTGGTTCACTGACTGCAGGGCTGCCCTGGCTTTGTATCTGTACACGTTTGTCCGTAGGGCTCTCAGGTCCTGATTCATGGGATAATTCCCGAGCACTGCACACTCTGGTCTGTTTGTGCAGTTTGTGTCTTCCACCTTAGCTTGGTCCTGGGATTGCACAAGGGGGTCAGTGCAAGGTGGTCCTGGATATACAGTGTTGTGTTTGCCTCTGGGAATCTGCAGACTCTTGTATTAGCTCTGGAAATGCAGATGATGATGCATCAGGGGATGCTGATATCTCCTTCCAGATCTGGTGTGTCCTGTGTCCATACATCACCCCTGACCCAGCAGGGGCTACAGGTGAGGTTAAAGCAGAGCATCGGGTATCACAAGATGAGGTCCATCCGTGTTCTCTAAAATAAGGAGCTGCCTGGAAAAGTGCTGCTCTCTTTTGGAAAGCAGGTGTGCAAATCCTTTGGACTTGCAGAGCAGAGACCATCTGCCCATGAAGCAGCAACCCCTGGGTGCCTGGGGCAGGCTGAGGTCCTTGGGCAGTGGGGGTTCTCCTGCACCCACACATCCTTCTGCATTCTCCCCCGTGGGAGGGCCCACACTCTGACCTTAGCCACTCACATGCCTCAGTAAGTTGGCACCTCTTGAGCATGCCTTGATTAATGGTGTTTTTTTGTCAGTCCTAAGAGACCCCATTATGTCCCTTTGATGCTGCATTTCGCACTTACCACTGTCACTGAGCTCAATGACTAATTTTCACAGGTCATGGGAGAGGGACAATGGACCAGGCCACATTTGGAAGAAACAAATGAAATTTTGCTGCAACTGAGAGCACTAATTAAGAGTGAGGATCAATTTGGGTGTACAAAAGAGATAGTTTTAGGCTGGTGGTGTGTAAATGAGTGGGGAGCGGAAAAGGTTCAGTGTGTGCATACTTGAGCTGCAGCATTGTACTGTGCTGCATTTCATCGATTCTTCTGTGCTCATTCATCGAGGAAAAACCAAGTGTTTTCCTGCCTGCTGTGCCCAGGAAGGGCAGGGACAGCAAACCTGCCAGATCAAGTCATGGTTGATCCCTGTGAGATGTTTTTGGCCAGGAGCAGGAGATTGTGTTTCTTCAATCTCATTGCTCATCTTTGAGCATGGCACTGCAGGTTGGCTGTTGGCTTTTGAGCACAATGCATGGCACTCCCTGCCCAGATGTGTGGGCAGGATGATGACCATCCTCATCCCAAGCCATAGCTTGCCCTACCAAGGATTGCACTGTTTGCTGAGACTCAGAGGAACACTGATTTGGAAGAGGTGTTAGAGAGGGAAGGGGCACAGTGAACTTCCATCAAGGAGGATGTCATGGATGCAGCAGAAAAGACAAGGAAAAGCCAAGACTACACAAGCTGGATTCATGGCTTCACTGAGCATTGCAGAAGTGTGATTCAGGTTAACCCTGAGTCAGGGTTAATGTGTATTTAGGATGAGCTGATTTCAAGTGTCCAGGTGCCCAGGCTGTGACAGTTAAAATCAGTTTGCAGATGGTTTTGGTAAAATCATGTCTGTTTTTGATTGGATTTGCCTTGGGCAGAAAGGTAGGAGCATCAGCTGTAGCATCCTTTTGCTAAGAGCGTCCTCCAGGGCCTGTGGGGTTCCCATGAAGCAAAGGCTAAATGGATTTGAACCCAAACACATTTATGGTACTGAGCAAATCTCCAAAATAGTCAGGTGGAAACAGCAGTTTCATTTTCCCTGTTGCTTGGTGTTGTTTGCCCACAACCATTTTTTCCCCTGCAGCTCAGCAGAGGATAATGGGACGTTCTGCCTCAGCCCAGGGAGTTGCTCCTGGGCTCTATGTGGTGACATTGCCCTAAATATTCAAACAATGCAGCCCCATCCCTTTGGTCCCCATCATGGCAGCTCTGTCCGAGGTGAGGGTGCTTCCCAAGGCACTTTGTTGGCTCGGAGCAGCATCCATGTCCAGCTCACCATAGTTTCCCATGGCAGTGTGTAAAGGGACGGGAGGAAAGTCCTGACTGCATCTTTCATTAGTGATCCTAATGCTCAGGGGGGGAGAGGACAGGCAGGGCCCCAAGGGGGTCAGCTTGAACTCTCTCTCAAAAAAAAGGAGGGGATAGAGAAGAAAAAGTCTTTGCGTGCTTGACTGACCATTGGAAAGATGACAACAAAAATTACTGGTTTTTTAAAAAAATTTTTTTTGATGGCCAAAGAGAAAACAGCTTCCTTGTCCCTTGAGACATCTATGGGTGCTCTAGACCTTCTTGAGGGCTCGGGCTCTGCAGGCACCCTGCACCTCTAAATGACAGGGACTGGGCAACATCCTAAATACAGAGCCTGGGATACTCTTAAAGATCCAGACTTGACTGTTTTGGCCAAAGCAGTCGGGTGGTTGATGCCTTGGGAAGCCTGGCTCTGCTACTGCCATCCCATGTGACTTTGGGCAACTCTCCTGGTGCCCTCGTATCTCCAGGAATTGGGGATGGTGGCATTAGTCCTCCCCAGCTCCCCTATCCCCGGTTTGGGGGTCCATCACTCACCAAGCTGGTCTGGGGGGCCCTGACCCTGCTTGAAGCTGTCAGAGCTCGTTATCAGCACGGGCAGCTCCTTCCCACCGCAGTGGGTCTGGGGAGGCCGGTCCCCTCCGGGCACAGTGCTCAGCGCTGATTGCGCCGTGGCTAATCGGGGTTGAGGAGCTGGGGCGCTGCGTGGCCCTCACGGTGCTACCAGCTGTCCATTTTCATGAGCCTCCTGGCTCTGACTTTTCTGAGACCTTTGAGCTTGTACCCAAGGAACCAACCAGAGGGTTCAGAAGTTCTTTTATGGGAAGACAGAAGTCTGTGCATCATATATTTGTATGCAAAAGCCTCTTAGACGAGGCGTTGTAAAAGCCTTAGACGAGATGTTTTAAAAGCCAGCGTGGCATAGGTGCACAGAAGGTGTTTGTGTTGCTGTGCTGGGGAACATGTATGAGCCCTTCTGGTTTAAAGCGTGGTTTGCATGCGTTTGAAGCACCTCTGTGATTCACACTGCTGCATCCCGCGGGGAAAACGGGATTTGTTCTCCTACAGCTCCCTGCCCAAGGGGAGCCTGCTTAATTTTTCTTTTACTAAGTTCCCCCAAGAACGAGAGAGTACCTGATCTTCCAAAAGCATTTCCAATGTGCGGAGAAGTCTGGATGACTCACAACTTTTAATTAGCTCTCCTGACCGAGGCAAGGATCCCTCCCTTCCTCCCTCCCTCCCTAACAGAGAGGTGGTGATTAGAATTACAATGAAGATAATCCAAACTGTATGTGTAGGGTTTTCAGTAAGCGGAGAACAAAGCAGGACATCCATCTGGTGAGTGTGAGCCCATAATACCTTTCTGCTCATTTCTCCAGTGCAACAGGAGCTGCTTGGGACGGAAGCAGGCTCATTATTTTGGAAAGGCTTGCTGACACGCAGAGCGGGGCTGGCTTGTAATCTCTGAGGCACTGAAACCGCTGCTCAGGAAGGAGCATTGCTTTTAATTTTAAGTCTACCTTTGTATTTCTCCTTGTTAAAATCTGCAGCGATGAGGGATACCAGCCTCTTCTGAGCCTGCCGTTAATTAGTGTGTGAATGAGAGATGCCCTTAGTTTTAGCAAGGCTAATCAAAGCTGTAAGGGAGTTTTAAAAGGCAGCCCAGCTAAGCCTGTCCTATGCAAACATCCCAGCAGCAGTGAGGAAATGCATTAGCTGGGGACAACCTCCTTTCAGAGTGATGCTATTTCCCCTTGCTTAAAATCTCCTCTGTGTCAGAGCTCCTGCCTCAAAACTTGGGCGTCCCTTCATGCCCTGTCTTTGCAGCGGGAGACTCACCTGTGCCATGGGATCAGCTTTCCCATGCCATGCCCTGCAGCAGCAGGAAAGAGGCAGAGTTTGCAGCAAAGCCATGTTGGGCCCTCAGCCACACTGTGCTTTATGGCCAGCTGGCTTTTGCCAGGCTGCTCCAGCCCGGCAGAGGACAGGCACATTGTGGGACAGGGACAACAAAAAGCTGTTGTGGAGGAGCTGTGGAGGAGCAGCCGCCGCTCGCAGCCATGCCGGCAGTGCAGCGCATGCCTCGAGTCCTGCCATGGCAACAAGTTCATCCCTGGGCCAGCACAGTGCTCGCACAGGAGCCAGCCCAGCCTGCGGCATCCCCGGCAGGACCCAGGGAGGCAGGGGGGATGGCGTGGGGTTTCATGCCTGTGAGATGCTCTGCCAGCTTCAATACTCATGCTGGTGGTTTCCTGCCCCAAAAGGAGAGGAGAGCTGCAGGGAGATCCTTCTGGAGTCATGAGCTGGGCAGCGCTGGTGTGCAGAGTTGTGGTGGCTCTTGCCTTCCAACACAAAGAGCTCAGGAAGGATGATGGAGAGCTCGGGTCCAGGGGAATGTTGGTCAAACACGAGGAATCCATACCTCTTATGAGCGTTTCAAGCACCAGAAAGATCCCCCCTGCATATCAGAGCTAGGTGCAGCCTTTGCTTGGAAGGAACTGTCTTTCCAAGCCGGGATCCCGGTGCTGAACTTGCCGCCGGCAGCCCTGGCGTGCTGGTGGAGTGCAGCTGGTGCAGCTCAAAGGGAAAATATGATCAGCTGTTGAATGGCAGAGATTTGAGATGTCACGCCAAGGCTTCGCATTTCCATTTTGCGAGGCGTGCTGTGAAATTCATAGGTGGAGTATTTCTAGGAAGCTGCTTTTCTTCCACTAGGAAAAAGTGAGGGGAAAAGCAAAAAAATAAATAACGTGCTGGATTGACAGCTTCCAGCATTAAAAGCCTGATTTGAGCTGTCTCTCCCCTCCCAAAATCATGACACTTGTTCTGAGTTCTTGATATTAAAAAATAAGAAATTATTATTTCCTTTAGGTTGCCTATTGGCTTTTAGCTGTTATGATGCACTTAAGTCATGTTTCCAGCATTTGTGAGTCGTGAGGGAAAAAAAAAAGCTCGAAAACATCTCGGTTTTAGCATAACGAGAGCTAAGGTTGACAGAACTGTGAAATCCTGAAAGTTGGGGCTTCACGGCATTGCCAGACATCAGAAGGTCCTTGATGACATGATGAGAGCTGGGAAAGCTGAATAAACTGATGAGCTTCTTCCATTCTCGTCCCTTGTCATGTAAATAGGCTCCAATCTGCATGTCAGATCCCTTGGGGAAGGAGTGTAATAACATTAAAAATAAGGCAGCAAGCCTCCAAAGTGAGTGTGTGAGTGTGTGTGTGTGTGTGTGTGTGTTAGCAATCTTTAAACAGGCAGAAAATATGCTTGGAGCAGTTTGGAAGGGGTGAGAGGGCTCCTCGTTACCGCTCTGCTTCAGATGCAAAAAGGTAACTGCCGGGGCTTTAAAGAAAGTACTTTAATGCCACATAAATATAATTGCTTCGATGAAATGTCTTTAGCCTCCTGAGGGAAGTTGTAGTCTGTGAGCCTTTAGATATGAATGGACGACTCTGTAATTGCTATTGTTTCGGAGGCACATTAGGAAGGCCTAACGCTGATCGCTCCTGGCGTGCTGTGGAAGCGGAGTCGTGGCAGTCCCAGGCAGCAGGCAGGGAGAGGGGATTAGTATGCACTTTGCAGGATGAAAAACTGACAAACGCTTCAGGACTGGAAGTTTTTCTCCTAATTAGATTGTGGGCTTGTGAATTGTATTTGATTTTTTTTTTTCCCCCCCCTTCTCCTTTTCTGGCTGATATGCAGAGTGAAGGTATCTAATTCTTGGCAATTTAGGCTTTTGATAATGAGCTTGAAGGCAGCATCTCAGAGGAGTGCAGAATTGATGGGTTAGTACATCAGCTCTGGTTAATGCAGTCTCCTGACTCTGGCAGGGTCCAAACCTGCTGGTTCAGAGGAAAAAAGCAAGACAAGGGTATCGAGAAAAAGTATTTTTTTACTTTGTTAATGCTGATTAGTAAAACACGGGATATTCTGGTACGTGGGATGTGCTTCTGTCTTTGGATTGGGAGCAGCTATGTCTAAAAATCAGAACCTGGGCTTGGAGATCATTCCTAAGAGATAATTTGGGTTGTCTCCTGGTTTTGGAGACCGTAAGCATCCTGTTTTCCAGCTCTTCTTCCATGGCATAGGGCCCAGAAAGGCTCACAGGCTGGTCTGGCATAGTAGCTACTAGGCAGGAGCTGGAACACCTTAGCCCATCCTAGCAATTCTGGCATTTTTCCTGAAAACAAGTGAATCCATGGTCCTGAGAGGCAGCAGTTGGATGTTTCTTCTTGCAAGAATATCTGTCAGGTAGAAGCCAAAAAGGAGATGAATTTCTTTCCTTGGGCTGTGTGTTTGTCTCCCCTGCAATGCTGGTCTCCTCACACCATCCTCTGTGCACCTCCAGCTTGTTTGATGAAGTTGGTTCCAAAATGTGTGGGAGCTGCTACTCAAAAGGCCTGGAGATGGAGCCTGGAAGGAGCTGTTCTGGGGACAAACCAGAAGAGATGGGGTGAGGTCCTTCCTGATTGCCCTGTCCTCGCAAAGGGATTGATACAAACACACCCCATCTCTGCTGCACCATGAGCATCCTGTTACAGAATGAAAAGTAGTAACTTACTGATGCTTTCCCTTGACTGTTGAGCCTCAAGTGGTAAATCTTGGTCTTACTTGGAATCTGTTTTCATTCTGGAGGTTTTTACTGCCTTCAGAAGCTTCGCTTAGAAGAGCAGGATTTTATGGCTCTAAACTGTTTGCTTTTAAAGAATTGGTTTCTTTTTCTCATGGGCTTTTTTAAAAAATGAAAATGAGAGGAGTCATGTAATCCTTAACATACATTGTCCCAGATTAATAACACTATTTTTCACAGTGAACATGATCCTGGCCCACTGTAATTTACTCTCCATCCTGGCTTGCTCTTAATTAGGATGAACACTTTTGTGAAAACTCCACATATGGCCAGTGCCAGCTTCCATAATAAGTTGCCCCAAAAAAACGTGTGGGACGAGGGGTAGTGAGTCAATGAAAATCCCGACATAAATTGACTTTTTGTGTCCTGGCAGTGCTTGGCTGAGAGCCAACAACAATAAGAGCCCGGCATGCCAGAATTCACAGGCAAATAACACTTTTCCACTAGAGCATCCTTACGAGACACCCTCCCAGCAGCCGTCCTTCCTTCCTGCCACTCATTCCCTTGTGTCCAAGGAGGCTGTCGAGGCGGTGAGCGAAACATCTCGGTGTTGTGACGGGGTGCGATGAAAACATGAGTGACAGAGTGACATTTTGACAGCCTGACTTCAGGTTCCTACTGCAAATGTAAATACGCTCATTTGAATCCAATTTACACAACCAGGAGTTTTTTAACGGAAAGTAAACGGAGGATTGCTTAAAGGTGACTTTTGGGGGGTTTATTTCTTAATCCAGGTTGTTTGTGCGGTTTTTAATGGGTTCAGCTGCAAATTTCTATGGTATTGTGGAGGTCCAGCCCACTTCGCTCCAGTCACGTGTTTTTCCATCAAATTGCTTTGTTTTCTCCCAGTTTAATGCTAATCCCTGTCTGAGTTGAGAGACCGCCAGCAATGTAGTTCATTAAATGTACCTATTGAGCAGCTGATAAAATTGAACTGCAATCCCATCCTCCTCAAATCAAGGACTCTTAAACAGCCAATAGTCCATTTTATCTTTTTCCTAAGGGGTCTAATGTGTTACTCTTTCTCACTTGGAGACTTGCTGTGTTTTCACTGGAGAAGAGTCACTGAGTGTCTTGTCAGGTGGGAACACGAATGGCTGAATCGCTCTTCGAAATATGATTTATTTAGACAGTCTTGGGGATTTCTCATTCCTCCTTAGTGCTCCTTGTAGTAATTCCTCCCTGAGGTTGGGTTGAGTAGTGCTGGAAGGTAAGGTGCAAGTTCCCATCTCGGGAGCAATACAGCTCTGGCTCAGTAGCAGGTGGTGTGAGATGATCCCTCACAGCATGGGGATCCACCGTGGATGCAGATCTCCTGTCCTTCTGGGATCTGACTGCAGCACTGTCCTAGTGCCTTCCTTCCCAGGCTCATTTTCCTCCTGGTTTTCTCAGAGGGCTATTTTTGTCTCTTCTGTGTTCCTTGGAGCAGCTGAGTAGCTCTTGATGGCCGCAGTATTTCGGATAAAGCAAGTTGACCAAAGAGACCAATGAGATGGACCATGACCAGATATGGCAAAACTGTGGGTAACCGAAGCTCGCTTGAGGCTGGACCCTTATCCCAAGATCCTTAACCAGAGCAGGATGTGGTGCCTGTTACCCCACAAATGGGGGTCACAGTGGGCAAACAGACTGGGCTCAGCACCAGTTCCCAAAGGGACCGTTTACTAAGGAGAGTTTAAACAATATTAGAAAAACTTTCTTCACAGGAAGGGTTATCAAGCATTGGAACAGGCTGTCCGGGAAGTGATGGAGTCACCATCCCTGGAGGGGTTTAAAAGACATGTAGATGTGGCACCTGGGGATATGGTTTAGTGGTGGCTTTGGCAGTGCTGTGTTAGTGGTAAGATTTGATGGTCTTAAAGGTCTTTTCCAATCTAAATGATTCTGTGATTTCCCCGAGTGCTGCAAAATGTCGGGAAAGCACAAGGGATGTGAAAAGAGTGTACAGGAATCTGGCTTTTCATGTGGTTGTATCCTTGGGCCAAACTAGATTAAGTGCAAGCTGCTTCCCTCTGGTTGCCTCCTGGCTGAGAATCTGCGTCTCTCCCACAGGGAGAAGGACCAGGGGAGCTCATGTGTGTGTTAAATCCGACTTGTCCTTGTGGGATTGACTGGAACTTTCCACTAGTTGTATACACATGGTTTATCCTTTGGGTCCTATGGGTTGTATGAGAATTACCTTGTAGCTGCTGATCCTCAAACGAGTGGTTTAAACCCTGAGTATTTAAAAAGTTTTGTTGTTTTGTTTTTTTTTTTTTTTTCTACTGCACATCTGTTAGTGTATGGGGGGTTTTGTCTGTACAATGCTCTGTTCCTGGGTCTGTAGCTGAAGTGGAGGAGTTACCTTGGCTAAGAACTAGCAAATCTTTAATTTTACCCACAGATACAGAGATCACAGAGGCCTTGTAGCTGTAGATGTTTGACTTGGGCTGCCTTGGGACATGGAGGTGAGAGATGGGCTCCTAGCAAAGCCCAGGTTTCACACCCAGAGTTTTGTCCCTCCGGGGATTTCAGCAGCGTGTGTCGCTGCCGGTGCACAGAGATGTCACCCAGGATTTCAGTGAAGGAGTAGCAGATTGCTTCCTCCTTACACTGAGACCTGTGAACACCCATGAGGGATGCTAATTAAGCATCTGCTTCCTTCTCAGTTTTAAGTGAAAGGGTGGCAAGTTAAAGTGACAGTCAGACCTCATTTATCTTAATGAGGAGGGTCAGGAGTTTAATGGAGTTTTGCTTAGTGAGGGTGTTTCAGCCTGCCTTGTGTTTGTTTGGGAGATGTCTCTACTTTGTAAGTCAACAGGGCTTTTTAGCTCAGGTGGTGTGGCTGCCTGGGATTTAATGCTGATGGCCTCTGGAGTTGTTCCTAGGGAGAGAGGGTTTAGGAGAAATCCAGGAGGCTTTCTGCTGTGTCTGCTGTGATGTGGTAAATGATTGGGATAATGATATAGTGGACTTTGCAGATGACTTTTCCCTGGCCAGCGTGGGGCTGTGTTGCCTCCATCCGAGATGTGCTGTGCTGAGCGACGGTCACTTTGAAGCTCTTTCCTATAACAGTTTAGACATTTAACCAATGTACTTAGCAGATACCAGCAAAAAGAGGGGGGTTGTTTTTACATTCCAGAGTCTCACCTTGTACTTACCACTTCTGAGGTCTGTTTGACACCATGCTGACATATTTACAGTGTAGCCTTACTGTATATAGATGGAGTAATCAGCCAGTCACTCAGGGCTGCAGCAACTAGGCAGAAGTAAAGCTGTTTTTACTAGTTCACGTGCAGCACCACGCTGTGTGCATAACCTCATTTCTCAAGCCTGTTTCCTAGGTATTGAGCACAGACCTGAGCAACACCTACCCCTTAATGGGACAGAGCTCCAGCTGGTCTGTGTCAGCACAGCTCCAGCCGAGAACAGCCCTCCATCTACAAAGGGCTGTGCCAAGATTGGCGAGGGAATTCATGCAGGGCCAGCAGAGCAGGTGAACTGCATCACTGTCATTTTTCAGAGGGGACACTAAGGAATAGAAGGGGTGGGATGCTGCTGAGAAAGTCCAGAACTCTGCTGCAGAGCTGGTGTGGAGTGTGAAAGCCTTCAGTCTCTTGGGGCTGCGTGCCCTGCCCGAGAGGAATTCAGACCTGCTCTGCTGGAGTCATTCGTGCTCATTCAAAGCCAACATCAAAAGGTCCCATTCTAATTCGATGCTTTTTAACGCACAAATGGCAGTAAGATCATTAATTATTGCACTTAACCAGCTTCACTGATTAAACACTGTGTGTTTGTGAGTGTCAAAAGCTGGCAAAATCTTTCTGGCGCTCTAAGGGAAGAGGAGGGCTCTTACCTCCTGTTGAAGTTGGATGATGCTGCAAGGAGGCAAGGGCTACTTGCTCTCCAGAGTCACATCTCTGCTGGGGTATAAACTCCCTTTGACCCAGAATTTTCACGTCATGCTTGTTGACCTGTGAGTGCTCTCTGCTCCTGCCTTGCTGCCTGGGTGGGGAGGCAGGATCATGTCTTTGGAACAGGGAAGCAGTGGTGTGGGTGCTGTGGGAGTGTGGAGCACCTTGTCTCATCCAGACAAATATCTCTTAGGTCTCCTGTAGATAAACATCCGTTGGCTTCTTGATTTCTGAGGTGTCCAGCAGCTGTAACAGTGTTACTTCTGCTCCACCAAGTGCAATGCAGTGGGGCTGGAGTGGGGACCACTCCCTCCACCTTGGGAGATGTTGGCTTGAGATAGAGATGCGTTGGCCTGAGCTCTTCACAAGCTGAGGAATTCTGCAGGCAACTTTGAGCTGTTTTTGTAGAACATGGCTGGTGGGCTGCAGGAGAGCCAGGCAGTTGTTTTCCATCCAGCCAGGTTTTGTCACCTACCGCTACCCATGGGGAGAGAATTTCCCCCCTTCCTTCACAGTGCAGAGATCTCATTGTTCCCAGCACCTGAGGCATGCAAAATCCCCCTTGCCATCCTGGAGGAAGGGTCCAAGGGTAACCATGACTGATTAGTGAGCCCTGAGCAAAATACAGGCCAAAAATCTCACACACGTTACTGTGCAGGGAGAGAAGGTGGACCCTGAAAAGAGGGTACAGCTCCTGCCCTGGAAATCAGCAGCTACAACAGACTCGCTCCCACGGGCTGTGACCACCCAGCAGAGCTGGGCTCTGCTAAGGGTGACACTGGGAGGCTTGAATTGGACCTGAAATAATCAAACTCTCTGTCTGAGTTTGTTTTTGGTACGCGAGGGGGGCACATCTCTTGCTGGACTAATGAGACAAGGCCTATGTGACATTTTTATGACTCCTTCCCAAGCTATTTCCTCCAAGTTTTAGTGTTAAATTGGATTCCTTTCCCCAGCCCCCCGGTGTGGTTGGGAAGGCCATCTGCAGACAGAAGAGTGATGCAGAGATAACACTCCTGGGGTGGGTCTGTCTTGACTTTATGGCTCTTATATCTTTCTTCTAGGGTTCCCTGACTTTTTGCCAGGCACAGACACATCTCTGAGCATTTCCTGTGGCTCTGCATTAAGATCTGCCCAGCCTGGCACATCATGGACCTCACAGCCCTCCCAAGGCTTTGTTGCAAGAGGTGTTTTGGAGCAGATGTCCCAAATGAGCATTTCCCAAGTTCTCAGCCCACTAGAGATATTCTCAAGAGAAACATGCTTCAGTTTTATAATGTAGATGAGCCTCTCTTTCTTTCTTTTTATTTTTTTTCCCCCTCCAGTTTCCAGCCCCAAAAGTAGGCGGTGAATTCTAAGGCTTGAGGGAAGCAACTGCACAAAAGCCCATTACAATCCAGTCGCATTGTGCAAGGTGAGGATTTGCAATTTTAAGCAGAGGGAGAGGGAGTCGTCACGATAATTACATATAATACCTAAAGTACCTATAAATACAGATGTATATTTATATAAAGCCTCTCCCAGCACACGAGTTCTCTGTCTGGCTGGGGTTGCCAGACCACCCTGTCCTGCACAAACAAATGAGTTAGAAAGTCCGAAATTCCATCCCTGCCTTTCGGGGGCTCGTCTGGGGAATTCCTGAGTAATGGAGGTTGAATTGGGTCACAAGGGCAGCGGGGAATAAATCTTCAAAGGTTAGCTCTGGCATGAAGTCTCCTTTTTTAGGCATGTGAGGGATTCTTTTGTTTTGCTTTGTTTTCCACAGGCCCCCCCGGCAGGGGAACAATACCTCGCTGGGGCCAAGCCTGGCCGGGCACAGCCCTGCAGCATTGTCCGGGGGGCCGGGGAGGGGGCCGTGGGGAGAAATGACATCTTAAAGAATGGTGCTTCTTCTTATGGACACTTAGTAGATCAGTGTGCATTCAATTAACCCTATAAACCGTGCGAGGTCCAGGGAAAGAGCCTTTCAGGCATTATGGATTGAAAGTATTAAGGGGGGTGGGGGGGAGAGCTGTTGGTGAGTCCAGTTTAAATAAAGCCCATTAGGCAGGGGCAGTGTGGTGGGGGTGGAGAAAGGGGATGTTTTTCTTCTGAAAATGAAATTCAAGCACAGTCTCACGTACTGGTCTGGATTTTCTTTCAACAAAGTTAGGAAATCCTTGCACAGCTCAGGCTGGGTTCTTGGTTAGGCATTTGGTCCAGCTGTCTTCGGGTTTGCTGGCTTGGGAGTGAAGGGATTCTGTAGACTGGAAGGTGGAAAAAACATCTTACAGGAGTATTTTCTTCCTCCTCAAATTTCTGCTCAACCCTGCATTGTGTCCTGAGCCTCGGCTGTAATAGCCTGTGGGACATCCCTGACCTTCCTGAGTGCAAGTTTGATGGTCCCCTGGGTATGAAAACATCTAAATGCTTCTGTGAAGGACCAAAACATCTTGGTTTTTCCAGTTGAGGGTCTGATATTTTGCAGGATCACTGCAAGGCAGTGCTGTATATTGAAAATAGGATATTTATTTCTGTTAACACTGGGAGGACAGTCAAATTTTGAAACTTTTATGTGCTCCATCATTCACCCCAACCCCCCAGTGCCAGTAAGGGCTGATTAGCCCCTCCAGGATGAGAGCAATATTGTGAGAAGAGAGATGGAAACAGCCAAATTTCTTTCCCTGCATATGGCTAATATTCACCTGGAGAAATCCAACCCATTTGTAGATATTAAACTAGACACAGTAATAAGTTCAGTATGTATTTCAATTTACTTTGCTGCAAATAGATTTAATTTACCAACTGCAGAGTTTTAGATGGAACTGCCTATATTCCTGCCATTTTATGTGACGTTCTGAATATATTGTACGTAAAGCTGTAAATTAATAGGCCTGTTTCTGATTTGTTGCACATATGACATGGACGTGCAACTAAATTAACAGTGAAGTCTTAGTGTTGCAGGGTTTAATTGTATTTGCAGATGTATTAGCATCTAATTCCTCTGTCCCTTCCTTAGTGTGAAGTACACTGGAAATGGTTTTTTCCCTGAAGACATGGGTATTTTGTATTGTTTGAGAGAAGATCCATGAGATCTGCTGGATCTTGGATAGCACAGCGTTGTGGGCTGAAGAGCCTCTAAATCCAAGCTGAGCCTGTTAGTTGGCTGTTCTTAGGTGGGATGTTTCATGAATTGGGCCTGGGCAATGTCAGCTGTGCTAATTCTGGTGCCTCCACATAAGTGAGCCAGGAGTGTGGACTTCTGAAGCTGCTCTGCTGGTAGTTGGTAATGTAAAACTCAGCCTGATTTTGAGCAAAAAACCAGGCAAATAAAAGCAGCTGTGGTTTTGCCTGCTAGTGAAGTTTGTTAGTGCCAAATTAGGAGAGCATCCTCCCTTACTCCCTCTACTCTGTATTGGTTTCCTAAGGAAATAGCACCTGTGTAGCCTCTTTATCTTGGGAAGTGGTGCAGAGCTTGGTGATAAGAGCTTTGTGCCCTGTGCTCCTGAAGGTCTGCCAAACTGTTGGGCTTCTCAGAGGAAAAGAGCTGATGATGTGGGGCTCAAAGTACTGCCCCAAATTCTTCCCTAAAATGCGCTGTTCCCTCAGAGGACAGGTAAACACAGAGCTGGAAACTCATTGAGATGTGACTGTGGAGAGGGGCATCTGTGTGGGTTCCTGCTAGCTTGCTAGAGGACTGTAGTACCCATCTCTGTGGAGTCTCCAGAAGCTTTAGCTTTTCTGGGACCAGAGCCACGAAGTCAACACTTGGTGGCATTACTTTCAGCTGTAAATTGTGTGGGTGCTTTACTGCTCTTCTGGATTGAGGGCTCTTTGCACAACACCTTCGGAAGCTGCCTCCATCCTTGGCAACTTAGTAGCATCTGTTGACCTTTTTTGACCAGCAGGGATGAGATAATGGAGTCTTGCTTTATTACCTCTTTTAATAATTATTCTGACCAAAGTAATGGTTTCCTTTCTGTTACGCTGATTCGCTTTTACACAGCACTGAGCCCTTCCCTTGATTTAGAAGTAGCTTTTAAGTCCATCATAGTGCAGATCACATCCTAGGAATAAATACTTCTTCTTTCCTGAACAAATATAGACAGAGTCAGCAAATATGAAGCATCTCTTTTTCCTGTTGTCACAAAACTGTGGCGCTCCTGAGATTGATCTGTGCTTGCTCGAGGGTGTGCTTTAACGGGAGCACATTTGGGATATAAAGTGGGGAAGGCTCTCAACAGCTTTTAATTGGAGTTGTTGCTTTTGATGGGGCTGCACTAATTTCCAGTGGCTTCAAAGCTGGCGGGGAGTGAGGAAGGCTGGTGAAATCCCAGCTCCATCCACGGGCGGTGGCAGGTTGGCTGTTGCCTCAGAGGGACGTGGTGCAACACTGCTGCACTTTGGGGAAAAACAAGAATTAAATCCAAACGACACCGATCCACGCACCGGGGCTGTGTGTATGAGCTGGAATTTAAATTTGTGTCTGTCACTGCCTAAGAAAGAAATCTGGGCCACGATGAGAGTTTGTAAGTGGAAACCAAGCTATTCCCCCCAGAGCCACTTTCCTAAGCCATGCCTGGTTGCCAGTAGCTTCCTGTCTGTTGTTAGTTTTTCTTTTCAAATACAATTTAGTTTCTGCAGACCAGTGGCTTTTAATGATTTCCTTTGAGTCCATGCATCCTCTGGAGCAGCCCTCTTCTCCCTTGACATTTGATGTGGGAATGTGTACATCAGTATTGTTACTTAAACAATACCCTTCAGGCACCGATGCTGGGCCCTCAGATAAATCACAGATGAAAATGAAGCAGAATTGCTTGATAAAAAGTCTGCAGAGTGCTGGCATGCAGGGAACAAACTGCACAGAGTCCAGGTAATGGGAAATTTGGTGTGTTATCTGAAGACCCATGTAATTAACGAACAAGAAACCTGTTTACTCTGAAAATAGATGGCAGAGTTGCTATAATGCCTTTCTGCTTTGAATGCTGAATGAGCATCTCTGGAGGAATAAAAGCTTTAGCAGCTCAAAGTTGCATCTCAACCAGAAAGACGGGTTGGAGACGGCGCTGAGCATCAGAGCTGTTTTGCTTTTATGAAGAATATGAAACCAGCCTTCCTTCTAATAAACACCTCATTTATTTTCTCTTGGCTCCTAAGCGATCTCGTTTGCAAATCGTGGTGCGGGCAGAACAATTAGTGGATTCGATTCAGTGCACATGCCATTGCCAAGCAGGAAACAAGCACGCTGAGCATGAATAGCATCAATCTGATTTTCAGGCATGTGCAAGTATCTGGCACTTCAGAGAGCTTTGCAAACAGGCTGTATTTCTGATTTTCCCCTCTCTTTCCATCCTGATCATTCCGCTGCCGTAGTTGTGTGTCTTACAAAGGGCCCACGGCTTCCCCGTTAGGGCTGCTGGAGGCCTGGTAGGCTTTTACCATGCTCAGTATTTTATCCCAGCTATTTTCTACGTGTGGAATCCACCTTGGTATTGCAGTGTGCACTGGGAAGGGGAGAGCTGTCCCTTTAATCGTGCAGAGCATGTGGCTGTTTTTAGTTAGAGCTCTTTTAGCGAGTTGTCTCAGCACATCAGGGCCCCACTTTCATCATGCCTGGCTTTTTTTTTTTCCCTTCTCTTTGAGTCCTAGAAGTCAGAGGCCACAGGAGGGGTGACAGAAAGCAGTGACCTCTGCATAAGCGGGGGACCAGATGGCCACTCCTCTTCCTCTGAGCCTTTCTCCCCTGGCCCCAGGGCACAGATCTGTGACCTTCGCTTTAACTGAATGCCCAGACTGTGTGACTGGGGCTTTGACATGCTCTTTAATAGGCATACATTATCCCTCCGTTGCTAAAAGCCCAGAAAACTGGGTTCATTTAGATGGAATTTAAGTCAAACTGTTTGGATTGGTCTTGCTATCCCCTGGCTGCCTCCTGCTAAATTGTTGATCTTAGTGCTAATGAAGGGAAATGCACTTACAGACGGGCTGGGAAGCATTTTATTTTCAAAGTTTAGCAAAAGCCAGTGTTTTCTGACAAACGAGGTGTGCCTTCACGGTGTGAGCTCTCTTGTGTGCCCACCCACGGCAGGAGTGATGCTCTGGTACTCCGACCACATCAAAGTCTTGCCCTTTGCTGGTGGACTGGGCTCGGTTTTGCTCCAAGGTCTGTCTCTCCGAGTTAAAGAAAACTTCTGATGTTAAACAGTGGCAGAACTTGGGTTTGTAGCCTCTTGCAGTGTTTGCAGGCACAAGGGGGAGATGTAATCACTAATAGTTAATAATTCTCAGTTCAAGCCTTACACGTTGATTTTTGAGTGTGAGCCAAACTAGAGTATTGCAATGTGGTAACACCTCATGGTATCCGGCTCAGGGTTGTTGAGAATGGGCAAAAATAGCCCTGAGGAGGAGGGATAGCACTGGACTAACTGAAAATGGAGAAAAGACTTTATTCTCTGTGAATCTGAAGTCACTGTGTTTTTCCCCAGTACCCCAGTAACTGAGAAGTTCATCTGATATTTCTGCCTGGTCCTGTAGCTGTTATTAGAGGAGGCCAGGCTCTCCTTAGAGCAATTTGTGAAATGGTAGCTGTGCTCTTCAGGAATGTCTCCTCGGGAGAGACTGGAAATATGCTGTTTTCCAGCCGAATGGAAATGCAGAGGTGTGTTTTTCTGCTAATGACCAGCAAACATCTCTGCTGATCAGTCGTGGATGGCCTCCAACCTCTGCCAGGCAAGCGGATGCTGAGGAGGGGCTTTATTAATGCCTACCATTTCCGAGGGGTTAAGCACATGAAAGTTATTCCAGGAATTTCCTTTCCAGGGCAGACCTAGGGAGGTAGGTATAAGCAAAGACCAGTTCAGCCCTACTGAAAGTGATGGATGCAATTCTCTTTGAAGTTCCTGGGAGCCGCATTTCCTCGCTGCGCGGCTGAATTGAATCCAGAGATCTTCAACTGTGAATCCGTAGGCACAAAACACGGTTATGTGACATCTGCTGTGGTTCATCAGCTACTGGAGGTGGGAAGGGGAGAGCAAAGAAACTGCCAGGAATGCTGGATGATACCGGAGGTTTGACTGCTCGCAGCTCGTGTTCCTGTTTTCAATTAAATTAGAAAGTATTTGTGGATGAAGTGACCCATTAGTTGGATAATAACACTGCCTTATCACGCCTGCTTATCAGTATTAGTTATGCACTATAAAACCCATCCCAAAGCCCTTGGGGGAATCAATTAAAGTGGAGGGGGCAGCTTTGTGTACGTGTGTGATGGAGCTGCCGTGAGATCCATGGGGTACATCCGTGCTCCAAACTGTTGCACGTTTGGGGCAGAGAGTATTCCTGAGCTTGCACACCAGCCCTGCCTGCAAGCTGTCAGCATCACACATCTTTGTTGCCTCCACCAATTCCTCTCTGAGCAAAAGAAACAGGCCATAAATTTGCTGATTATGTGCATTTAGGCAGAGTAGCTCCCTTAATGGCCTTTACGATGGCTGCAGCCGCCAGTGATGGAGTTTTTGCATCCCCAGCTTCTAATAGTAGATGGTTGCTTTTTCATGCTGTACATCCCGTTAAATAAATCTGAGCCAGTGGTAACGGATTGCTGATATTAAACTGCAGAGGGAGAGATTAAAAATATTTTCCCTGTCTGCTTGGAAAGCCTGGGAGGGTTTGTTCAAGTGTGGTGGGGTTTTTTTAAAGAGAAGTTAGGAAACGCTGTAAAAAATAGTCTCATCTGTCTTCGGCAGAGTCTGAGCTGAGAAGCAGGTAAGGGGAGCCTGATTTAATGACATATTAAATAGAGAGCCAGCTCTCATCTGATCCCTCTTTGAAACGCTGCCGAGGAGCGATCAGTGCCCGTCTGCATCAATAATTAGACCTTATAAAGTATTTAGACTCGGGTGGCACAAGTTGCTGTGGTGGCCAGTCACCTGGAAAAGGCTTGATTTCCAGGTAAAATCTCCCAGTGTAGTGATTGAATCTGCTAACGTTCCAGCTGGCCAAAAGGAGCCAGGGAAAATCAGCCTTGCCCAGAGTCTTTCAGGGCCGCAGTGCAAGGAAAAACGTGGTGATTTGCAGGGTCTGTTAGAGCTGTTGCCCCTGGGGCCACGAAATGGCCATGTTGCTCTTGGCCAGCAGCGAGGAGGGGTCGGAGGGGAGAGCTGAAGTGTGGGGTGATGTGGGGCTCCTCACCACAGCCCCTTCATCCCCCCACCCCAACCCCCCCGGCGCTCAGCTCCAAGCATCCTCTCCTTGCTTTGAACCCGAGGAGCTGTCACACCTTAAGGTCAGGCAAGGGGGCCCCGCCGGCGGGCAGGGGGAGGTGGAGGGAGCAGGATGTCATTTTGTCATTAGCCAGGCTTCAAAGGCAGGCAGGCACCGGGGAGGGGGGAGAGGAGCTGCGGGGTCACGGGGGGCTGCAAGCCCCTTGCCCAGCCTCTCTGCCGGCCGCCTCACCTGGTGCACAGCTGCTCCGGGAGGAAGGAGCCCAGGGATGGAGGGATGGAGGAGGCAGTGTGGGGAAAGCCTTTTGCCCTGTAGCCTGCCAAATTTGCCGTGAAAGTTTCAGGCTGGGGCAGATCTTCAGCAGTGCTGGGATGGTGGTGAGAATCCCTGCCTGTGTCAGGGAGGCTGTTCAAAGCGTAGCCCCCTTGGAGCTGTGGTGCCCAGAATGATTTAGTGGGGTCTTGGAGACTCTGGAACATGATTTTGGCTTGCTGAGGGTGCTCGTGTTGGAGGCTGGTCACAAGGCTCTGTGCCCTTGTGTTCATACATCGTGCTTTGGATAGCCTTAGACTTTCCTGAGTCAGCTTCAATGCCAAAAAATCTTCAGAGTTGGTTTAAAATGGTAGGATTGCCAAAGGATAAGAAAATCCCCCTCATTTTGCGGTTCTGTGAATTTGTGCTCTGGCTATCTTGAGCACAAGATATCTTGATATCTTCCTTTGGGGTCCTCTGTCAAGGCTTTTCTCTGCAGCCACCGGGGAAGGGTTTGTTTATTCCAGCTTAAGCCGGGGTTCTCCTGCAGGTCCCCTCAAGCAGGGCTGGAGAGAAACACTAGCCACTGCAGAGCTGGAGATCAAAGCACATGTGTTGGCAGTGCTGGGAGGCTTCTGGTATCAGATGCTCTTTGACCTGTCCCTACAAAAGCTGAGGGCCCTGACGCACATCGGGAGCCGATGGAGGAGCTGGGCAATGGGATGAGGAGCAGCAGCTCCAAGAGCAGCTGGGCAGCACATGGAGCAGCCAGAGCCAGCAGAAACATGGCACAGCTCTGCTGCACAAGCTCCTTCCATCCCACAGCCTCATCAGGCTTGTGTGCTGGTAATTAGGATGTTTGCTGTCATTTCTATGGGCATGACAATGCATATTCATCAAATATGTAAATTAACACATTAAGCTATTTGCATAAATCTTCTGGATCCAGGAGGACGATGGAGATGAATTGCTGTGAGAGCAGCTCTGTAAACGATTCCCTGGTACCCACAGTGTGTCATGCTGGGTCCTGCACGCTCTCTGTGGGTGCTCTGGTGATGCAGAGCAGGAACTCACTCGGGTTAATTACTGCGAGAAATCCAGGCATCTTTACCTCTGGAGCGGGATTGCAGCTGCCTTTGCCTGGCAGCTCTCAGGTGGCCTTTCCTCCCGGGGGAGGATGGGTTGGAGGGGTGGGCAGGCAGATGAAGAGTTATCCATGGAAAAAGCAAGGCTGCCTGTGCACTAAATGCACCAGAGGTCTCCAGTGAACAGTAACACATGGAAGTTCGTTGGGATTGCTCCGAGCAGTGAAATTCCCAACAAACCCCCGGCACAGCCACTGCCTCCAACACATCTGGTACAACCAAGAGGAAAATACATAAGACCTGTAACCCTTGCCTGCAGTAGCTTAACAGTACCTCTGAGTATTGCTTCAAATACATATAATAAGTCTGAACTAATAAAGTAACGAGTTTATGAGCTTTTTAAAGATTTTACTAGATGAATGGAGGGCCTAATAACACGATTCGATTTCTTAATATAAACAACGTATTTGCTGCGGCCTCTTAAAATATTCCTGAGTTTAACTGCAGAAAATCCAGCGTATGATTTATATTTCTGGCTGCTGGAAGCTCTGGCTTTCATTATCTGTGTATGCTGCAAATCCAATTATGTAATATCACTGAGATAAGGCGTGTAATGTTTCACGTCTAATTGTTCTAACATGCAAATTTTTTCCAAGGCTGGTGTATGTTGGGATAAAAGGAAGGCAGGGGCTGTGTTTCATGGGGGTAGGTTATGTGGGTGGAATCAGGCTCTCTGCAGGCTGTTGGATGTGTTGACTCGGGTGTGTTGTATGCAGGGTCTCTGGGAAGCTCTCCAGGAATCACAGGGTGATGCTGGTTTTTGGGTGAATAAAGTGTTGACTAAATGCAACCAAAAAGCAATCCCTTTCCTGGATGGGAAGATCTGTGTATGCTGCAGAATATTTCACTGATCCAAGCATTGCAACTCATTTTTTCCCTACGAGGCCCCTTCCATGGGTTTGATAATCCCTTTGGTGTGAATGGAACAGCTTGAATCTAGAGCCTCCTACCCCTCCCCAGCTGTGAAATCAGGGTGTGTGCTGAATGCACCCCCGGCAAACAGACTGTGCCTGCCTGGCAGACAGTCCAGGGCACTTGTTGAATCACTGTATTGGATCAAATTAACATTAATTTTCTAGGTAGGTGGTTTTCATCTGTAGGTAGGAGGAGACTGCGGACCTAACGAAATTCTGGTACATCTTGTTAAACAGCAGCTTATGTGCTTTTCCCTTTCTTTTAGGCCTTAGGTGTTATATCACTGTCTGAACACCTGTGGACACGTGTGTGCTCATCCACGAGTGCACAGACTTAACTTTTGAGCTGGCTGTATCTCTGTCCCATCCCCTGGTGGGATCCCATCTGGCCTGCACACCCGGCGCAGGCAAGAAGGCAGGGAGGGTTGGACAAAGCTCAAATCTTCCCTGTTGCATCCTCAGAATGCAACCAAGGAGCATGTCCTGACATGGGAAGAGGATGCCATGGAAAGAGGCAAATGGATGTCACTTGGGAGACCCAAATCTTCATTTTTGGCACTAGCACAGACACTTATATTAATACCTGCCCATGTTAGTGAAAGAACAGGTAGCAGCATGCTGTAAGTCAAGGGTCTTTGTGCAGTCTGCTGGTCTTTGCCTTCTGCTTGAGGCGTGCTTGTTTTCTCTGGAAGGGACTGGAATAGGGGGGCATATGAGGTTGGTGGCTTTGATGGCCTTGCTTGTTGACCACAGCACAGGAGCACATGGAGAGGTATCAAAAACCTAGCTTTTCTGTCCAGCTTTCTATTGCCTGTGGTGAGCTGGCCGGGGGAATTTAAAGGAATAGTTTTAAGCAGAATGTTAGGGTTTTTTGGCCCCATCCACTTGCATACATGACACATTGATTGGGAAGTGCAGGCAGAGCTTCTCAGCCCTTGCTCTTCCTTTTGGGCACACACACCATCCCTGCCAGGTTTTGGTGCTGCTGTGGTGTTGGTGACACTGTCCAGCTGGTGGTTCTGGTCCTGGTATTTGGCTCCTCTGAGGAAGTTTTCCACTAGTGATCTTACAGCCACTGGGCATTGTGCTCTGGACGTGAATAGGTCCTTTCAACCTTGTTTTATTCATCATCAGCAAAGCATGAAATTACAGTGGAAATGCTAATGGATTTCCTAACAACTTGCTATCTACTTTGGTGAAACAGTTATTTGTTGACTAATTAGTAAGTTAATTGTTTTATACTTCATTGAGGTCAGGTTGCTGTTTTAATGTAGAGGGAGGAGGTGTGGGCTCTTCTAAATAAGATGCTGCTTTAATGAGCAGTTACTATCATCAGTTGGGCTAAAGTGTAGGGAAATGGTAATGGTATCTCCAAAGGAGATACTTGGAGCCAAAGGGTTGAGCTGTCCCCAGGAGCTGGGACAAATCCTGCAGGGGTGCTTGGCTTTCTCTGAGCCCATGAGCAGGACAGGCTTCTCAGCTCCCAGAGCTGCTCATAAGCTTTGGGCACGCTAATTAAAACCATTCCTGACATAAAGAAAAGCATCTTGCAGAAAGAAAGGAAAGACCTCTCCTTCCTGCAGTTTATGATTGAATGTATGAGTAACCTGGCCTTGGGTTTCTGGGGTATGAAGTCTTTTCCCTGACTTGATTTATGTGATTTAAAAAAGAAAAAAAGTTTCCTGTTCTCCTCCTTAGTAGCTTTCTTCCCCCTTTCTTCCCCCTCCTGACCCCGTGCTCGTGGCCAGGAGAAGTTTTCTGGATTTAGAAACAACCTTTAAAAGATATCCATGTATGGATGGAGGCAGTCGGGAAAGACTCCTCTGGGGTGGTTAAGCCATATTGCTTTGGATATTTTTTTAACTCTTGTTCTTCCTCTCCCTCCTCCTAATTAGGGCTTTGTTGTAATTACCTGCCTTAGCCAACCTTGTCCTTTCCCAGTTAAATAACCCTAGGACTGTGATGTGAGTCAGTGGGTTTGTGCTTCTTCTCATTCTTCCTTCTGGGCTTATCTCCCATGTGGGGAGGGATTTTAAGATGAAGGAGGGCAGGTTTAGATTAGATATTAGGAAGAAATTGTTCCATGTGAGGGTGGGGAGGCCCTGGCACAGGTTGCCCAGAGAAGCTGTGGCTGCCCCATCCCTGGAAGTGTCCAAAGCCAGGTTGGATGGTGCTTTGAGCAACCTGAGATAGTGGAAGGTGTCCCTGCCCTTGGCAGAGGAGTGGAAATCGATGATTTTTAAGGTCCCTTCCAACCCAAACCATTCTATGATTCTATGATGATAATTAGTTGCCTTAATTTTTCTAGTTGCCCTAATTTTTTTAGTTGCCTTTATTTTTTTTCCTGGAGTGGCCAGGTAGCTCTTAAGTCTTGGTAGTGAGACTTTCGATGTGCTTTGTCCAATAAAGCCTTCTGCATGGATTGCCTGGCAGGAACAATCCCTGGACAGCCAGGAAATGGGAGTATTTTTGCAGCCTGCATCCAGGTGCGACTCCGACATTTCATGCTAGGATGGGCTGTGAATACAGATCACACCACTGCTTCCCATCCTTATCCCAGGCTTCTCACTGGGAAAAGGGCCCTTGCTCAGAGGCCACCAGGGAAGTGGGTTATAAAAGTTTTATTGGTGAGGCAGAAAGATGTTTCCAGCCTTATTGTTCCTTGGGAAATAAGAGAAGAAAAGACAGATAATGTTTTGTCACTTTATTAGATTGGAAAATCATCTATAAAGCAGAGGTGTATTTCAAACTGAGCCCCCATGTCTCTTGTTAATGCCAAGTCAGCAGCATCCAGCTGGTTGGATGGAGGGTTTGGATGATGTGGGACTTTAAAGGGGTCCTGTTTCAGTGGGATGAGAGCTCTAGAGGAGCCAGATGTGTGGTGAGAAGACAAGAGCTACCAGCCTGGGCATCCTGCACTCAGCCCTTGCAGTTTCTTGCAGCAATGCAACCAAGTGCTAATATGCATCTGTGACAATCTGCAGGCTTGAAAACTCATCCTTGGGGGAAACTACCTGCCTGGTGGGTAGATGGGAGCTTGTACATGCTCAGGGTTGTTGGTAGGGCACTGAGGGAGAGCACTGAACCGTAAAACGGCCTTAAAAGTGGCAAGTCCAAGTGAAGTTATGCGACTTAAAATGTTTTATCGTGTCGTATGCCAGGGCTATTAGTCCCCTTCTGTGCTTCCATCAGGCAGCATGGCAACCAGCATTGAAGTTTTATCAGATATTAAAACCTGCTTTTGAAATTTCTCCTAGAGCAGAATGCTAAATCAACCTCTTCATGGTGATAATTTTTTTTTTTCTTCTTCTCCTTTTGCTGTTTCCTGCCCGGCAGCTTTACCTTTGCTTCCATTTCTCTCTCTCATTTTCCATCAGCTCTATCTGTAACCATTTTGTGTTTTATTGAGCATGAATGAATGGTGATGCCTTTTAGATGAGTGATATTTTCATCTGAAGATGCTTGTTTAATATAAGCCTCTACTCAGCTGTTATCCCAGTGGTGCTTTGTGTTTACCAACAGATTATTTCAACTAGCTTGAATTTGGAAGCAAATTAATTGCATGGAGATGTTTTCTGCCCTTCTCCTACCCCAGCAAAAATTCTGCTTCCCTTCTAGTGGGATGTTACAGACCTAAAACACCATTCAGAGGCAGTGTGAGCTGTGCAAGGGCTCCAGCTTTGCTCCTGGGGCTGAGTGTAACCTACGCTCACCATATGCTACCACCCTCCCCTTTAGGTAAATGGGGGGTGTTTCTGCCTCCCTGCAAATGATAGCAGAGACCATAATCACTCAAGCTGCCACCGTGTGGGTCTCGGTGCATTTGGGAGTAAAATTCTCCATCTGTGGGAATAGGTTATGAATCCAAAGTCATTAGAAAGGATCTGGGTTTACCCTTGGTGCTATAAGCGGGAGCTCAGCTGTCAGTGACAGTGATGGATCCCCAAATACCTGCTTGTTGCAAGGCATCGCTGCCACCCCCAGAGGTTCCCTGGGCTGTGCAACAGCAGCTGGACCTGGGGATGCTGAAATGTGCCTCAGTTGTTAAAGGTTTGGGTTTTGCTTGGTCTGAGGTTTGTTTTAATGATTCCCTCGAGGTTTCTGCTGGTTGAGTTCACCCTGGGGGAGGTATGTGGCTATTTTTTGGCACTGGTGATGAGTGGTGCTCCTTTCAGGAACTGGATTCCCATCAGTTCTCTGAAGCTGGTGACAAAGAGGAGAAACAAAATCCCTTTCTGAAGGCTGACTTTTCTGTTTGCACCCAGATGGAGGGGGCAGATCTTTGTGCATGCTCCAAGCCAGAGCTGAGTCCCTTCAGGGAGATCAGACCTGCATCAGACGTGGTTCAGCATCCAGCCATCCCCGGGGTAGCACCCAAGAGCTTTTGGAGGCACAGCTGTGTTAGAGCAGGGAAGGAGGAAGGATTGCATATCCCTCTGGGTTGGAGATGGGCTCTTCAACACACATTTCCATGCCTTGGGAGCATTGTACATCCGTAGTCCCTTGTGGTTCTCTTCTTGATCCTCATCCAACAACTGGCAAGGGAAGGGCTGGAGCTGAACCTCGTGTCCTTGACAAGGTGCTCAGCCAGCCCTTTGCTGCACCAGGACAGCACTGAATTTTCCCTTGTGATCCAGTGCCGGGCTCTGCATCCTTATTCAGTCCCTAGTGTTTAGGGAAATCAGACATTCGTGGCAGTAAATTTTCCTTTGGGACATGAGTCCTCTGGGCTCCACCCTGCCAAAGCCAGCGGGGCTGCTCGTGGGCAGAGGTGCCGCTGTCGAACCTGCTCCTGAGCGCTGCTATCGACATCTCCATCCCCTCCTCTGCGCGTCCCCCGTGCACAGCAGTTTCCCGGCCGATCTGCTCCATTAGGGCATTCCAGGGACATTAGTTAACGAGGCTGGTTCTGAGCGCGCCGTCGGGGTTAATCTGGGCCGTCCCTGCCGCTGCAGAATTTGCATCTGGCCGGGATTGTGCATCTCTCAGCCCAGCTGCCTGCGCTGGATGAAAAGGGCAGCGCTTCCAGCTCCCGTCGCCAACAATTCCTCTCGCAGATGACCGAGGGTGGCTCTGGCAGCTCCAGCCCCGCTGGACACGGCGCCGGGCTGTGGCTCCGGGTCCGTGCCGCCTCTCGGCGCTCCCCTGGCCGCCCCTCACCCGCCCAAGTTCTCGCGAGCAGGCCACGCATCTGCATTAATTTAGATGGCTTAATGTGGGGAGCTCATCAGCTTGATTTCCCCCGTGGCTCTGGGAGTCAGCTGGGGCGCCGGGGCCTCCCATTAGCGGCCCAGCCCCGGTGCCAGATGGCGGGTGATGGCTTGCGGAGGCTCCGGAGCTGACGGGCCCCATTGTGTGAGAACACAAAAGCGAGCGAGCTGGGCTGGATGTTTTTTTTCTTACCCCCTTTCTGCTTTCATTTTCCTTCAGTGCTGTCACCCTCACAGCTAATTCCTGCAGCTCTCTTTATTTATTTATTTTGTTTCGTGGTGGGGAGGGCTGTGAAGTTGCTGAGGATGTTTTCCATGAGGATGCTCCTGCCTGGTGCCATATCTCACAGACTTTGCTATCTCCTGTCTTTTACTCTGTGCCTGAATGTGCACGTGGGGTACACAGTCCCATGAGCACACACACCCACGTGGAGTCTCCTCTTGGACAATTTGGTCACATAAACAAGTCGTTAGGGTATCACAGTGGGTCTCCTGAGGGGCCATTATGTGCCACAAGGTTTTGTTAGGATAGATTTAATCACCATCCTGAATATTTTGGGTGTCCCAGCAGTTTTTTTGGTCTCTAACAGTCTGTGCTATGATCACCTGTTTGTTACCAAGTTGTCATCTCTCTAGTTAATGCCAGAAAAGTGCCTGTTTTGGGGTGGAAGTGTTTTTTCTGGTGAAAATGCACATTTCAGGAGGAGGGAGAGGACTGATGCCCCAGGCTTGGTCCAGAATGGCCTGAGCATCCCTGCGGGGGCACCCTGAAGATCAGCCTTACAGAGCTTTGGCTCTGGTTTCCCCAGTGTGCTGGGAAAACCAGGGCAGAGCTTGAGTTCAGAGCTCAAAGTCACTAAAAATGCCTCCCTGCAACCCCTCCATTCAGGTGCAGAGTTTGACCTCTGCCTGCTCCCTAAAACCCACATTGCTTTTGCAATGCCGCCACTCCTTAATATTTAGCATCACTCCAGCCCAGGCAGATTTCCACACTCATGTGTGCAGCCCAAACTGGAATTAAAATGAAATGTAATGCTGTTGGGGAGCGTAGGTGGCTAAATGTTGTTAATCCTGGCATCTGGATGGGGAATGCATCCGGGAAGCAAATGAGAACAGCAAGTGGATGAGCAGAGATAGGGACAGAGGAGTCCCAGGTACTTGCAGGTCTGTCTGGCTGTCCCATCACTGAGAGTCTTTGAAGGCAAATAGTGATATTTAAATTTGGATTGTGTGGCTGCTTGAGAGTCCAGCCTGCCCTCTAACTCTTCCTCCTTCAGCAGGAGGTGCAGCACTGAGCCCTTCTCCAGGCTGGGCATCGGGTGCTGGGTTTCTTTTCACCATCTCCTGTTGTCTTTTGTCCATGATGCTGAATTTTGCTGCCAGGGGTTGTTTGGTAGGATAGGTGGAGATAGGTGGAGGGCGCAGGGGCTTGGTGCATTTGCAGAGGGCTTAGGTGGTGGGAGTCACAGGAGAATCTGTATCTCCTCATCAGGGAACCACTGCTTTGGGAGTCTGGCAGCCTGCCCACCCGACCTGCCCAAGTGCATTTCAGGATGCACAAACACAGGCAGAAGCACAAACATTTGGGTAAAATATTTTCAGATTCCGCAGTAGGAAATAACGCAGGCTCTTCCCACCTCTTCTCCTCCCGACAAATCGATAGAGCCCCTCCTTGTAGCCCTGCAAGCTGATAGTTATCCCATCCGGGAGCATCCCTCAGGAATTACGTTCTTCAAAGGCTTCCTGAGCCTCACGGCCCTCGCCTCATGTTACCCAGGGTTTCTCGTCGTATCCTATTCCCATAAACAGTACCAATGGTCTTTGCAAAGAGAGGACAGACACCACCTGAGGTGACTGGTGTTTATCTAACCCATGATAAAAAAAGCAAAAAAAAAACCCCAAAACTGAAGCATATATCTGAATGCCTTAGCAAAGTGCTCCAAGCTGAAATTTTATTTTTCTTGACTGTTTGTTTTAACAGTTCTCCACAGAAAGGACTTGGGTGTTTCCCCTTGCCAGTAAGAGATGCATATGCAAAATTCTGTATTTGGTTGTGGCACAGGACAGAGGTTGGATGATGGCACATTGCAGTCCATGGGCACAGTGAGGTTGTCTTTCTACCACACAGAAACCTGCTCTTGTAAACCATCTCGTGCAGAAATGACGCCAGTGCAGCCCGACGTGGTGAGGCTGTGGGTGCAGTAAAGTGCAGAGCCTTGTGACGACCTCTCAAGAACTCAATGTGCCTCCTCTTCCTGACAGTTTGCTTCCCTGACTTGGTGCTCTGGGATGGTTTAGTGCTGGTGGTGATTGCACAGGCAGTGTTGTCCCACCAGCCACCACTTCCCGGCAGGTGCCCGTGAGGATGTGCTGAGCCAGGAGCAGCACCACGGGGTGACGGGAGCGTTGTCTCCTTGACCCACCACTCTTCTCCTGCCACCTCTTTTCAACAAATCCTCAGAGGTAATGAGTTTAATTTGATAAACCAGGCCCGGGGTGAGGTGTCACGGTGGGTTTGGAAGATAAGCCTCTCCGCTTCTTATCAACAAGAAGCCAGTGCTCCCTGGAGAGCTGTGTTTTCTGGAATGTGTCCCTGCTCCTTGGGTTCAGTGATGGTCTGGTGATAGTGAGGAAGATAAAGATGGTGAGATTGGTGGTAACTATGGTATTACTTCCTTCCTCTGCGTGACCATCCTCCACATCCTTCTTATCTTTAACCACTCTCCTGTGTCCTCGCTTATGTTTGTCTGTCAGGATGGTGACGTGTCTCCCAGTCGTATTTAGGATGCTGTGAGGTGTGGAGGGAGGAGAGAGGACTCTCTGTGGGTGCAGAGGTGCTTTTGGATAGAGGGGCTGCTTCACATGGACCCGGCATGGAATGCAAGCTCTCACCTTGTTGTGGGAGCGAGTATCTGGCTCACGGAATCCAGCCTGTGTTACCACTTGTGCTGTATTATAGAATCATAGAATCCTAGAATGGCTTGGGTAGGAAGGGACCTTAAAGATCATCTACTTCCAACCCCTTTGCACGGGCAGGGACACCTTCTACTAGACCAGGTTGCTCCAAGCACCATCCAACATGGCTTTGGACACTTCCAGGGATGGGGCAGCCACAGCTTCTCTGGGCAACCTGTACCAGTGCCTCCCCGCCCTCCCAGGGAAGAGTTTCTTCCTATCATACGTGCACACGTACACCCCCACTGTGTGTACACTGACAGGCGATGCTGGGGTGCAGCCCCAAGTAGAACCATCCCAGCGGAGGCGCAGCAAAGGAGTTAACACTCGCTGGCTCGTGCACAGAAACACAATCCCCGTCTCCTCCGAGCTCCCGGAGAGAAATCGGTGAAAACATCAAACCGCACGTCCTGTACCGTGGGGCCGATTCGCCGGAGCTCTGAACTTTCTCTTTGAGGTGGTAATGGCTTGGCTGGCAGCCAGGAGCGGCAGCCGCCAACGGAAAGCGGGGACTTCCAGAGATAAGCTATTTTCAGCCAACGGGGCTTCTCGCCACGAAATAAATAGAAAAAAAGGACGAGCTCTACGTCTGCGGTCATGTGTCCCGCTTTCGTGGATTTGGCCTATTTTCTGAAGAATGGCTGTAATTCAGCTTGAATTTCCCCTGGATTGCTGCCAGCAAAATAGGAAGCTGTTGCTATTGCCAAGGAGCGAACAGGAGTTTATATATGTAACTCAGCCACAGGGATGGGATGACAGCTAATGGCTTAGCTGCTGCTAGGAGGAAAAGCAGACCTGGCAGGAACCTGGATTTTCTCAGGATCACGGTGGTTCAGTCCTTCCTACGTCTTTTATAGTAACACCTTCAATCTGGATTGGGCAACGTCAGAACACAGTATCTGTGCCCAACACCAAGGGGATAGAAGCAGAGGAGCTTTCAGCATTTGGGAAATCCACCTGTATTTGAGTGAAAATCAGAGTTAAAATGGACAGAAAGGAGCTTTAAAGCAGTCCTTTGTAATGCTAACTCTGTGCCCCACTTGTTACAGGTCTGTGCTGCAATCCTTTGGTTTCTTCTGTCTCCTTCCCCTGTGCACAGGAGAGGCTGTGTTTTTCTCTTGCAATGGTGTGAGGCAGCTCCTCTGTGTCAGCAGATGGAAATCCACCTTTTTGTGATTACTTTTCTATTTGTGTAACTTCTTTAGTCAGCGTATGCACCGTTCCCACCTCTATTTCATTCCTTAATATAGAAGGAGAGCAGTTTATCATGCTCGGCACAGAGTATGGATGTGGTGAAAGGCAGACTGTTCTGAAGGATTTGAACTTAATTTCCATCGGACAGAGAGACCGTTGTTTGGGGTACTCCCACAGCCGCCTTTCCCCCGTGCTCTGGCTGCCGTGGGCCCACAGGGAGCCTTTGCTTTGTGTCTTTGGGCAGCTCTTCCCCCTGTCTGGACTGTGTGTGCTGGGAGCTCTGCAAGTCTGTGATGTTTTAGAGTCTGAGGGATACAGCTGGGACTCAGACCTGCTGTGCGATGGGACACAGTGCAGAGGTGTGTCTGGGTACCACAGAGTCCATCATCTTTTGGGCAGCTCTTCCCCCTGTCTGGACTGTGTGTGCTGGGAGCTCTGCAAGTCTGTGATGTTTTAGAGTCTGAGGGATACAGCTGGGACTCAGACCTGCTGTGCGATGGGACACAGTGCAGAGGTGTGTCTGGGTACCACAGAGTCCATCATCTCTGCCTGTTCTGTCACAAAGGCCAGAGTGTCTCTCTGTGCTGTGCTTGGGTTTTTGCCAAGATACTTCGTGCCACACGTTGGACCACCAGATTTCACAGAATCACAGCTCAGTTTTCCATGGACTTGGCTGTCCCAGCCATGCAGGAGCAGCGTGGTGATCGTGGCTCAGCAGCACTGAGCGTTCACTGAGCTCCCTTGCCCAGGCAAAGCTCTGACCGTGGCAGGGCTGACCCTGCTGCAGCAGAAGGGAAAATGAAGAGTGAATTACTGGCACTGGGGCTGTTTGCTGTCGGCCCGATAAAAATGGCACCTTGCCCAAGTCTTCTATAAATCACAGGTTCCATTCGGAAAGGAGTTTTCTGTGGTAATTAATGAGCCAGTATAAAGACATTAAATGGAGAATGTGTAGTGATAGAAAGGCTTGTCATTCACTGAGCCATCTTCCCCCATGTGAATAACCACGAGGGAACAAAGGCCAAACTCCTTATAGACTGAAGTGCACTATCTCTGATAGCTGGGAATGAAGTAATTCTCTGAAAATAACAAAGGCGCAATGAAATACATTAGTAAACTAATTACACGAGAGCTGGTAAAAACAGATGCTGAAAATTTAAAGCTATTACTGGAATGATTGCTGGCAGAAAAATGGGGGCTGACAACAAAAAATTAAAAAATGCATCTCATTTAAAATTCATTAGCCTGTAAATCAGGACAGCTCCCTGTCTGAGAGCGAGGCTGATGGCATTTCCGTGGGCAGACGTGATGAAAAGCTTCCTTGCCTTCACCTTTTTTTCTGGATTCCACTGGTGCCTCCGGAGATGCCGAAACAAAGTGCGCGCTCGTTGGTGAGCACAGAAAAGCAGGGAAGCCGCTGGCTTTGCTCAGGGAGGTCTGAGCAGGGATGGTTCTACCCAGAGGCGTTGCGAGGGCTGCGGTGGAGCAGGATAACGCCTCGTGCTTGGTTGGCTCGCTGCCTCTCCGAGCTGATAAAAAGCAGGATTGCTCGTCCAGGCTCGATATCGGAAGGAGTTGGCTGCAAACAAAGTGGTCCAGGGCCAAAACCAGCTGTGTGGGAGCTTCCTCTTGTACCGTCTCCATCAATATTTGGGAGAGAGATGGAAAACATCGTTATTGTGCAACAAATCAAAATGGTAACTATGTAATTTGTCTTAATTGTGTGTGTCGGAGTAGGAAAAACACGAGGAGCTCTGGATGGGAATCTGGCAGGAGAGACCTGCCTGCTGGCAGTGTGCTGCATGCTTTGCTCTGCCCTCACCGAGCCAGCCTCTCCCAGAGGCTTGTGGACAGCTTGCCCTTCATTTTCTCATTATTTCAGGGGTCTGCAGGGGCACTTGAGTGGGATAAATCATCAGCATTTTGCAAAAAGCGAACATGTGCTTCGGAGGAAAGTCCTGAAGAAGCTGTTGCTGTGGATGCAACAGGAGGGAGCATCTTCTTGTGATGCTGGAGGGTGCCCTGCTTTGGGGGGGGGGGGAGCCTTGTGTGATGCTGGGGTTTCTTAAAAAGTCACCCCACAAAACCAGAGGAGCCCTTTGTGGTGACTTGCACCTCTGGGCAGGTGTCACAGCAGCCAGTGTTGCCCAGCCAGGATCACCCTCGGTGCTGGAGCACTGTGCTGTTGACAGATAACTTCCTCCTGCACTGCAGAATCACCAGCCCCATGTGCAGCCTGCCCTGGCAAATTAAGAGTTGTTTATGACATTTAATACTCCCCCTTCCCTCCAGCAGCAGGGCGGCAGGACCACAGGTTTGCCTTCACAAATGGTCGCCTCAGGATACACTAAATGCTGTCACGAGCCAGGGAGCAATTTCGTCTTGAAAAATTACTGCAATAGAGCTCCCTGATAAAGGTCTCTCCCAGCAATGCCTCCCTCTTCACCAGAAACTTCTTCTCTCCCTGAAACCAATTTGAGAGCGCTAAAGGGGCTGTTTATTAGTCAATTCCCCTGCAAAACAAGAGGGTGCTGGAAGATGAATAACCACCCTGGGCTGCCTGTCGTGCTGCTCTGCATAGCAGGTGACACAGTGGGATGCTGCTGCCTGCTCTGAGCATGGAGGGAAGTGGTAAATTTGATCCATGGGATTGCCAAGATCCATCTTTCAAAGTGGTTTATAGGGAGCAGCGTTGCCTCGTGTGTAAAGTGCGCCATTGGTACTCCAGGGATGATGTTGGATTTGGGTTGTGACCATGGGTGTCATTTTTTGCCTGCCTCTAAAGTGACCAGTAGGTTTATTGGAAATGTCTGAGGATGCCCTGGTGGCTCCCATCGAGGGCGTTAGTGCCAATGCACGGGAACTCACTGCTCTTACTTCCAGGCTGGGATGATTTCTGGCTGCAGCCACATTGCAGGAGGTCTTGGATCTGAGCAGGCAACATTTGGGCAGTGCTGCTGCATGAGGGAGAGCGTGGTGAAGGCTGGATGCTCTCAGGGGTTTGTTCTGGCATTGGCAGCTCTGTCCCCCCAAGTCATGACAACAACTGTGGTAGGGTGTCGGATATTGGGGACACTCCCTGGCATGCTGTACTGGGACAGTGTGGGCACAGTCTCTCTCCAGCAGAGCAGCATTTTGTGAGTTTTATAGAAATTGTGAGGTTTTTCAGTATAAAGCAGCCTTTGGAGTGTATAGCTCCTGTTCTTTTCCATGCATGATGCAGAGGCTGCATTTATCCAGACAAAAATCTTTCCCACTCATGGCAGAGTACCCCTGCATCAGCAACTGATGGTGCTGTAGTTATTTTTCCAATAAGTGAGCTATAATCAATACCATGAATATGCTGAATGTTCTTTAGGACTGGGAGATGGGCTTGGAGGTGTGTGATTGTGCAGGAGAGGCTGGGTGTGCTGGTGATGTGGAGCACATTCAATGGAGCCTCAGGAAGAGGAGTGGAGCTGCAGCACAGGCATTCAAAGATTTTCCAGATGCCACAACAAGTCCCTGCAGGGACTTTTCCAGGGAGAACCCATTGTCCTCCTCCCATCCCTGGTCCTTTGCTTGTGCAGGGCGGGTAGAGCAACCAGGGACCCCTGAGGATGTTTCCTCCGATCCCTGCTCTGCATGCAGTGGAGATGTGTTCATTACTTTCACAGGATATTTATCATCTCCACACAGAAGCAGCCCCCACAGGGCTCTGTGCTTTTTTCTGTTTCTCAAAGCAACAAAACCAACAGTAAATCATGGGTCAGCAGCGTCCATCGGGGCTGTTCATTGCTGTGAGGTGGGGAGGTGACCTGGGCTGGATTTGGCTCACAGACATCTCACATGTTATGCAAAAAACTGAGAAGCCATAGTCCCAGATCAGGCAGCAATTTGCCTCCTGGTGGACTTGAGTCATAAGGTAGTAGATTTTTTTTTCCACTCTCCTCTTGTAAAATATCTGTTGCATGTTCCCTTCTGTGGGCAGCTGCTGCCACTGCAAGGCATTATCTTGGTTGTCTCTCTTTCATCCCTGTCCCAGGGGCATAGGACAAGGGAAAACAACAGGCCAGGTGGGGACAGACTTTGTTCCTCAACCAGAGAAGTCCATCTGATGTGATATCTTCTCAACCTTGTTTAAATTATTCCACTCAACTTGGATTGCATGTGAAAACTAGAGACATGAGGATACAAAATGCAGAGAGGGCAGAGAGCCTGGGTCATCCTCCATCCCTGCTCTGAGTGATCCTGTCAGCTCCAGGGGGAGAAAGCAACAGCCAGAGCAAAAGAGGAATGAGCATTTGTTTGCAAATATTCCAAATAAAAAGTGTGCAAGACTGACCTTCTTTCCCTGTTCATCTGTACACAGAGCGAGGTTGGGTTGTCCTCCCTCTCTCATCTCACCGTGTATTTTGGTTCCTCTTAAATGAGCTGCATTCCTCCAAAAGGTTTTCCTTGCTTCAAACTCTCCTGAGTCTTGCAGCCCATTTTCTTTTGAGATCTGAGGCCCAGTGTGGACAATAGAGATTTGGGATTTTCCCCTGCTATGATTAGTGGGCAGGGGCAGAGAGGATTTTCTTCTGTGCTGGGAGAGGCACGGCTGCTCTTTAATATTTTCCCTCCTTTTCCAGAGCTGAGAGAAAGGCGATTTTTCTTCCCTTTAGATGTGAGCGGAGGGCCCCGCTCCTGCTACTCCTGGAGAATTAAATAGATAAATGGGCGGCGCTGTTGTTCACGCTTCACTATGCACAAAGCAACTTGCATTCAAAATTGGGCTCATGGCAGTTCAGCAACAACCTCGCACAAAAGCGTCGTTAGACACGCAGGGCCGGCTCGCAGGCGCAGAGGCTGCTCTGCAGCTGGAGTAGCCACCGGGCTGGCGTGACGTGGGCTTTTATTTTAGCTTCATAAAAATGCAATTTTTAAAATTTAAAGGAAAAAAAAAAGTAGAGAAAGAAGATGCGGTGTCTTTTTTCTGAGAGACTTGGGAAGGCGCCGCTGTTGGAAGGCAGGGGGGAGAGAGGAGAGGATGGGATTTGTGGTGTCTATACGCCCCCCATCTTTTGTGCTGGCTCTTTCTTGCAGGAGAATCCTCCATTTCCAGAGTGTGGAAGGGACAAATGAGGGACCTGTGTTGGCAGAACCTTCACCTGCTGACTTCTTTGAAAATATTCCCTGGCTGGTTACTAACTTAATGGTGAAGGTCTCCTAAGACAAGAGGGAATGGAAAATTTAATCCCTCTGCTTGCCTTGGTGCTGGTGGCTCGCAGGGAAAACATTTGGGAAGGAGTTAGGTGCTCAGTAAATCTCACAGATCGTGAAGGTTGGTTCTGCTGGAGCTCTCAGCCTGATTTGAGAGTGGTTCAAGTTTGGGTTTAATTGACATGGTAGTCATGTTTTAGAAACAACCCTGACTTCTGGTCACCTGAGGGGAAATTCAATTTTTTAGTAAATAGGGAAATTCAGTATGAAAATCAACAGCTGTCGCCATCACTGGGGTGAAGCCAATCTTGGAAGGGGTCTACTTGCCTGTGGCTTGTTCTCTTGCACTGGGCAAATCATTTGCCTCCCAGATTTTCACTTTCTTCAGCTGTAAAGGAGCTAACAAAGCCTGCCCTTGGCAGGGGCATCTGGAGGCCCAGGTAGTGGAGACACATCTCATAAAGCTCTTCTTCCTTATACTGTATTAACTTTGAGGCATTTTAAGCTTTGAATTAAACAGGTTGGTGGCAGAAACATGAAGAAAGGGTCTTCACTTGAGGGCTGCTGTTTGTGGACTGTGTGTCATCCATGGTGGTGAGGATGGTCGGCCGTCCCCAGCATCCTTCTGTGTCAGAACCAACCTGGGTCTCTGTTTCCCCATAAGTAATTTAAAAGCAAAAGGCAATGTGATTGCAGAACTAGCTGGGCTTCCCAAAAGCTCTCCTAACACCATGCTTGGCACTGAACCTTTCAAGTCTTCCTCCTCTCCTTGTGCCTGCACAATGTTTGCGTTTTAATGATTCTAAAGGCCTGGGATTTGCTTTGACATACCAACTTAATGTTTTCTTTTTCTCTATCAAATCTGGGTCAATCTCTGGCTTAACACTGATGCTGTACTGAGCAAAAAAGGATTGGCCACTAATGGTTTCAATTTAGTTTTTTATGGAGTAGAGAAAATTTCACTCAATACTTATTTTCATTTTTATTCAGTTGGCCTTTCCACAGGGTCTGTTGGGATGGAGAGAGTGTTTGTGCTTTGATTAGAGCAGACCCCAGAATGAAACCTCTGTGAATATGGATGAGCATAAGAGCTCACCTGCACTGCATCCATAGGATGTGTCATCAGGGACTGCGTCCCAGTGGGGGTTAGGTGGTGGATGATCCCAAGCATGGGGTTCTCTTTAGGGAAGAGCCTCACCTTTGATCCAATCTCCTCCTAGGTGAGGATCCTATAACACGAGGGAAGAAGGGGTGAAGAGTAACTCCTCTACCTCATGTGTCAGTGTGGCTGTAGACAGCTCAATCTGAACCTAGCCTTGGCCAACATCTTTTGGGAGGAGGCTCTCCCATGCCTGCAGTGTAGGAAGGCTGCCATCATTCCTCACCTGCTGTGAGCCCTTTTTTTTTCTCCCTGCCCTGTGCCAATCTCTGTGTACCGTGGCCATATCCAGGTGAGGTGGAAGCAAAAGCACCAAGACACCACGGCTTGGAGTGTCAGTGTGGAGCAATGAGTGTGTTGTGATTTATGTTGTTTTTATGGCTTGATGACACCTGGAGATGGTAGAGGGAAGTTTGATGGGAACAGGGTGGCATTCACCCCCTCTGATGATGGTGAAAAGGGCCTGGGGCAGCACCAATCCTGCCATTGGCACGTGGATGCTGTCTTGCCGGATAGCGGAGACCGCGGGCAGATGGATTAGAGAGAGCCTCCCCTCTTAGGAGCTCGCGGGTGAACACTGTGATTGCATGTATTTATTTTTAAAATTATTATGGCCATTAGCATAGAAATGAGCTGCAGCTCCCTGGCTGCTGGCCAACCCCACTCGGGCTGGCGCAGCTCCTCTCAATGGCAGCTGGAACAATAGTGCCCGGCGGATAACAGAGGTCCTGGCTCTCGCTGAGGAAAGACAAGTGACAAACAGGAGCAAAGCACTCTGCTCCATGAGTTTGTTACAATCAGTTGGGAGGTGTATAAAAACCTCACCTGGGTCGGCAGAGACTTAGCCCCTCCAAGCAATACCCTGTGAAGCAGTTGAGCTCCTATCCCTCTCCTCTCCTTCCACCCAGTGATTTATTCCCAGGCTGAAAACACCAGCTGATCACTTACGTGGAAGTTTTGTTGTTGTTTTACAAGGGATACTCCAAAAGTCTTTTGTTTCTGCAACTGTAAATAAACTCGTAAGCCTGTTTTAAAAATAGCATTTTGTAGCTCGGTGCATGAATTTTTAATGCATCTTCTGCAAACCAGCTGGTCTTGGCAAGGGTCACAGTGTTTCCTAGGCATTTAACATAAAACTGTGCTTCAAAGCCACATTATAGGGTCGTTGAAGAGTAATATTTTACTTAACATCCTCATAACTGAATTATTTATAACTTGCCATGTTTTATTCATGATAAATATTAATACTGGTGTCTTTAAGAGTAGAGGTTATTGCTGCAGTTTTACCTATAAGAGGTGATATTATTGAAATAAAGGAATGGCAGTGAATTCTGTAGCCAGCAGAACGAAGTCTGTGCCGGGGCTGTTCTCATTCACACCTCCCTCTTCTTATCAGCCCTGTCAGCCACTGAAAAACCTCAGCACTGAGCATCTGTACATTTGAAAGGAATTTTCCTGCAGGCATTTGAATCCCTCTTTTTTTTTTTCTTTATTAAAGAGCTTTGCGTCATTCTCATTAATTCTTGGATTCATTTTTTGGTGAGGGTTCATATGCTTTGGCTGCAAGATGCTCACCCTGGCCTGGGTCTCCCTGCAGGCTTCCTTGAGCTCTCCTGCTGCAAGCACCCCTGGATCCCCCATTTTTTGAAGCGTCCCTTGCCACCTTGGAAGAGGGATCACCTGGTATGGGAGACCCCCGCAGCAGCCTTTGGGCTCCTTCCCACATGGCTGAGTGCTCTGGGACATGATCAGTCTCATTTCAAGGCTAAATTTATGTGAATTGGGTAAATTGCCATTGCACCATTGGGCTCCATCTTTTACCAGAGAGGATAATTGCATTAGCTTTCATCCTGGGAAAGGGAAATACAATTTTCTCTGATCTTTCGCCTTGTGCTGTGTGTTCCCATCTGGCCGGAGCATCGCGCAGCCACCCCTGATCCCGCTCCCATTGGTGCATCCCAGTGTGGGGCTGGCTGCCCATCCCACCCTCATGGCTACAAACCCATCCCAACCCTATGGCCGTGCGGGACCAGGGCTTTGCTCCGTGTTGCTCCATCAGCTTAACAAATCTGCCGTCAGAGGGTGGAGAGCGGTGGTTGCGGGAGCAGCGCAGGTTAATGCAACACATATTTAATGTATGATTGCTAATGGCCATCTCCCATCTGCCTGGGCCCAACTGCAGTTTGCAGATGAATGATTAAGCTGCCCTGACACACAGGCAGCTTGTACCTTAGCAAAGCTACAGTCATTACACTTGATGCATGTAAAAGGGGACGAGGCTTTCTTGATTGGGAGAAGGGTGTCATCGGGCTGGGGCAGTGAAGCAGAATCTCTCTTGGACTTTATTTTCTAGGATAATGTGAGAGATCTCCCCATGGATGCAGCACTTTAAATGAATCATGAGCTAAAGAACCACTGGGATGTTTATTAGCTTCGAATATGTTTATTGCGGAGTCAACAGGCAGCACCTTCCAATTAATTAATAGTAATAATTATGGTATTATTTATGTAGCTCTAACAGCATGCCAGAGTCTTTCCACATGATGGTTACAGCTGTGGCTGTGCTGGAGCAGGCTGGTCTGTATTTATCCTGCGTGGTGGGGTGTGTCATTTGCTGTTGGGTGGTCCCAACCCCAGAAACCTTGCTTTGCTGAGCTCTTGGCAGCTGCTCTCTCTGTCAGCTGAACCCTGTTGCTCCACATCGAAGGGATGTGGCTGTTCCTTCTGCAGTGCTGGAAGGCAGAGCACGCAATGAACGTGAGCACGTGCAAAGAGAGATGGAAATCAAAGGCTGTAGGTTTTACCAGGGTGTTGGAGAGCTCTCCTGGTCAAGGTATTTAAACAAAGTGAGTTCAGGAATCAAGCTGTGCACGTCAGAAGGATATTTACAATGTACCTAAGACACTGGCAGCAACATAAAGAATCTACGTCTCTTTTCTGATGTAGGTCCAAAACCTGCTCAGGCTGTTGAGAATGACCTCTGATGTGTGCCAGTGCAGTGGCTGTGTATCCTGCTGGTCCCATAGACCTCACTGAGGACCATGTGGGTCATGGAGCATGGCCTCCTGTTCTGGTTGTGCAGAGGCAGGCAGATATCAAGAACTTGCCACTAGTCCTGTTTGTCCATGCAGAATGTTAAGCTGCAAACCAGCCTTCTGCTCTTGCATTACAATCCCATTTGCTAGCTCTGGGAAATTAGGGTGTTTCTAGGTCATGTGAAGTTGTTGACATCTTCCAGTTGTGGATCTCTCTTCACATGTGAATAATTTTGTCTCTCTTTTTGCCTTCCAGCGATGTCCGACTTCCACATCCACCCTCAGAACGCAGTGGTGGAGGAAGGTGGTGTAGCAAGATTCCAGTGCCAGATCCATGGCTTGCCTGAGCCGGTCATCCTATGGCATAAGAACAGCATGCCGGTCAACACAGACAACGAAAGGTAGGACATGTCCAAGCCATGTGCTCCTGGCCTTTCTCCAGGTGCAAGAGAGTGGCCAGGCTTGCTATTGCTTTCACAGTTGTGCTCAGAGACAACTAACCTGGGCTGAGGGTCTTGGCCAGTGTTTCTGCCGTGGAAGACTCTTTCCCTTAATGTTGTGGCTTTTCTGGGCTTGCTCTGACCAAACACCATGCAGAAGTACTGGCATCTCCCGGGAGAGGTAGATAAAGCCCATTAGCTGATTTTGAAGATCTTGCACTGATCCTCTATGATCAACCCTCTATCAGATTTGTTTTCCAGCTTGAAGAACCTGCCCAGCAGTCCTCAAAAAGCTGAGTAGCTTTGGCATCCATCATCCCTCCGTGGCTCCATTTTATGTAACTCATTCTGAGCCAGATCCATGACTTAGGACCTTCCATGTACTGAACTCTTGCAAGTGCTGAATTACACTGTGGCTATTAGACTTTCCTCCCCAGGTGGACTCCCTTGTGTGTGGCAACTGCAGAGAGCATTCCATGGAACCATGGGCTGCCATATCCAAAGCAGTTCTCCTAAAGAGAAACTCCAGCTACCTCCCTTCCCAGCCTAGACCCGGAGCAGCACGTCGCCACTTCCTGTGTTTGACAGGCTCTCCCTTCGCATCGGAAACATCCCTCATCAGGGTTTGATCCTCGGAGCGGCGTGGGACAGGTGGCAGGAAACGCGTGCTCTGTGCCGGCAGCCTCCAGGAATCCCAGCTGGAGCTCGGGAGCCGCACACCCGATGGTGGGAGACAATCGGTCACCGCACACCTCGATCGCGGATTGACGCCCGTGCCTTGGGAACAGGCGAAACCAGGAAGCTGTAAATACTTTCCTGAAAGCCCCTATTCTTAAAAATGTCAGTTCTGCAGCCGAACGTGTTTGGGTTCTTTGGAGGCAGGAGAAAACACGAGGGCTGGAACAATGCCTGACCTTTTCAGCGTGGCGGTGAACTTACAGTAGAAGGACCCAAGAGGCCCAAATCTGCTGTGGAAAACTGCAACTGTCAGGTTTTGTTTTTCCTTGCGTTTTTCATCTGAGTTTTTTTTAGCCCAGCACAGGGTTGATTTGTTAAGCTTGATCTCCTCTGAAGGATTCTTACTCATACAGGTGCTGAGCTGGGGATGTGGTAGAGCAGGATGACTGATCCGAGGTGGCATCAGCAGAAGTAAGGTTCAGAGAACAGGGCCTGATGCCTTGTGGCATCCTGATGAGATGTAGCAGGACAGATGAAGTCCTCCATGCATCATTGATCCTTTGCATTTGATCTCAGGGACACAGGTGTGGAGATGGTCAGAGATGTGGCAGGGACTTGAATGTGACTAGGACTTCTTTTCTCCAAGGCTGAGTAACCCCAAGGCTGAGGAGCTCCAAGACCAAGAAGTCAAGACTTTTCTCCAACCCAGAGAGCTCCAAGCTGATCTCATCCCTGCTGGTTCTCCTCCAGGACAGGGACCTTGCCCAGGCCCTGGGGCTCATGGACTAGGAGCAGTTTTGCTACATTCGTGTCCTGATTTTGAACAGATTTGGCTTTTCGAAGGAGTAAAGTTACTGGGGAGGTTTTTTATTGTCAGCTCAGTAGATTAATCTCTGACACCAGAGCCTGGGTGATGAGAGTTGCTTCTCTAACTGAATTGGATTTCTGCATTAATCACGCCTGGTGCATTTCTGCGTATAAAGTGTATATAAATTTGTATGCCGAGTCTTGCACTCGGAGGCTTTGAAGGCAGGATAATAGCTTTGGAATTGAATCTTCTAATGCTGTGGGCAGATTGTTAACAAAAACGAGGGCTTCTTGTGGTATAATTCATCCAAAACAATGGGCATTTTAAAGTCCCAGAGAGATTGCAATCAACTTCGGGCCGTGTAAAACTGATTGCTGTCACACCGCTGCCGACACGGAGCCGCACGTTTGGAACCCGGCACGGGGAGCAGGTTATAGGCACTTAACCATATGCTGATATGGAAAAGATATTCTGCATCTTCCAGACGGAAATGGATTATTAACTCATCACGGTGTAATGGCTTACTACCAGCCAATTTAAACACGTGGTTGCCAAGCAACCTGTAATGTATGTGTACATGTATGTGTGTATGCACGCGTGATTTAAATGTACCCGTGTTTTAAAGATATGAAATATTTATTGATGTTTACATTTGCCCGCTCAGTGTTTATTTTAAACACACCTTTTAATGCCTGTGAGGTTTCAAGGTCATGTGGATTTGAGAGCTGGACCTGGAGTGGGGAGTGTGGAGCACAGACTTCTCCTGATGCTTGTCCATGGTCTCTGTGCTGCAGCTGATGAGTGATAATTCCCACATCATGATAAATCCCATGTCACCTGTGTTCATGTGAAAATGCACTGCCAGAGCTTTTCCATAGGTTAAATAGGAAGCATTTACTTTGTAGCCTCTCAGCAAAAGTCATCATTTCTCAAGGATGCAGCAGGAGATAAAGAAAGGGAACATACCCCCCTTAAAGAAGACCAGAGGCTCATGTATCTATAAAAATACTGATGCAGTGACAGGCGTGGGCTCGGCCTGCGGGGGCCACATCCCTTGGTGTGTTGGCACCTCCGCACTGGGATGTGGGAGCCAGCCTGCCTCACCTGGATGGGAGTGCAGCCTGCTGTCACATCGTGCCCTGCTTTGCAAGCTTTTGTTTCTGCTTTTCTCCTCCCACAGGTACACACTGCTTCCCAAGGGGGTTCTCCAGATAACGGGACTGAGAGCAGAAGACAGTGGGATATTTCACTGCGTTGCCACCAATATCGCTAATGTGAAGTTCAGCCGGGAGGCCCGACTCACCGTGTCAGGTTAGTACCAGCTACACTGTCCTGGCTGCCTCTCTCTCTCCTTTCCACTGCTGTTCTGAACCAGGACAGTTTGGGAGAGCTGCAGGCTGACAGCACTGAGAGGCATTCCTCTGTCCAGTCGTAACACCTCCTGTGTTCTGGATTGTTATTAGTTCCTGCCAGATCAGTCCATTTGATAGCAGATAAATCTGTCTCTTTGCCTGTAAATTAGTGCCAGTTTCTGGATGGAAGGAGGACAGTGAGAAAATTGAGTTACAGCAGCTTTACGTTAAATAAATTCTTTTGGAAACATGGACGATTCATCATTTCCTTATGAGACCCGCCCACTCTGGAAGTAATTGCAGCACACAGGGTGATCAATTCTTTATTTAATGAGGGAATTGTAGGCTATTAGCATTGCATGGACTGAAGCAGCCTAACCTTCCTTTGGAAGATGAGAAGGAGAAACCCTGAGCACCCCAGGCTGAGTTTTGACTTGGTTCTTTATCTGCATTTGAAGTCAGTGAATGAAATAGGTTTTCACCTCAGAAAGCTTCAGCTGAGGAAATACTGGTGCCTTATGGTCTCCTCCCCGCAAAAAAGACCAAAATCACATACTTGCTGTTTGGCTTCTTGCTGCCCAAGGTGGGGTGTGATGATCAAGCAGCCAGGAGTGAATGACACCTTTGTGCCCTGTTAGAAATGCCTTTCATCTGTTCAACATCCTTGTATGAAAACAGGACAGCTTCCTTCTCCTGGATGTCAGGGCACTTGGGGGTTACCTTCAGGGAAGATAAAAGTGCCAAAGAAGTAGTCACTGCAAATTGTGGCTGTGTCCTGCTGGCAGGGTGAGCTCTGAGATACAGGACTACAAGTCAGAACCCCCCTAAGATTCTGGGTACCCACTGTGCTCCCCTGTGACAACAGTGGTGATACATCCGTGGCTCTCCAGTGGGAGACATTCCAAATTCCTTGTGGAAATGTAGATTACATCTTTGGAGATAAGAGGCAAGGGAAATCTGCACAGGGCTGGTTGGGTGTGTGCTTCTCTTTGAGCTTTTTTTATGTGCAGCAAAAGGTCTTTCCCTCGAGCTGCAATCCTCCTGTCCATCAGATACACATAATTGCTGATACCCAGGCTTGTCAGCCTACAGTCACATCTCACAGCTCCCCATCACCCTCCAAAACACTGCCTGGCCAGTGGTTCTGGAGCAAGACTTAACACCTCTACTGAGTGTCAGATGAGCCTCTGCCAGCAGTGAAAAAGCTGCACGTGCGAAATGGGGTGAAGCCAAGGGAAGAGTGATGCTGTGTGTATCAACTCTGACGGGCAAAGAAAGCAGGTTAACTGGTTCTGAAAGACCTGGGAGCTTTTGGTGCCTGTTACTTATCTGTTTTCTTGATCTATTTGAACAGTAGCCACGTGGAGGGAAAAAAGAACAGTAAATTATCGACGTGGTGAAGTTCTTTGTGTCAGTTTACTGACCTGAGTTATTATTTCTCGCAGGGCAGAAAGCACTAGTTGTTCTCATCTGACCATCCCTCATTTCAGATGGATATTTTCCAGGTTTCCTGTCTGTGAAACATTTGTGGTTTTTTTCTCTTCCTTAAAGCAGTTGGATGATGGATACAGGCACCATGTATAAGTGTCTGTTGAAGGGTTTGGATCATGCTTCAATGCCTGCATGTCAGCAAAGCTGCTGTAATGGGACATTTGCATGAAAAACCCGTTGCAGTGGGTTAAACCTCCATGGAAAAGGTTTGTGCTCTGTGGTGTTTGCTAAGAGCACACAAATATCTGTTAGACCAGGGCAGCAGGTATGTGTTAGCATGTGAACCCCAGGCTTTGGCACAGCAGCAGAGGCTGTGGTGAACCACAGAGGTGGCACAGAGACATTGTTTCACTGGTGTGGGTGTTGTGTCAGTAAATACTGAGCTAATGTAAGGGGTGCTGTGCGCGTGGAGTTTGGCATGGTGGGATAAACCAGTATTCTTGCAAATCTTTGTGTCACCACCCACTTCTGTCACGGGGTGAAGGGAATGGTTCTCTCTGCTCTTCATCACGGCAGGAGGGCTCCCTCTTTTCCTAACAGGGCAGCAACTTCAGCCATTGCTTCGCCCAGAGAGAAGCACTAAGTCTGCCTGCCTGGGGTTTCCAACCAAGCCCTGACTGGGGAGAGAGGAGGGAGAGGATGAAGATGGGCTCTGGAAGGCTGTGTGCCCTGCAGGGCGCTGCCACACCCTGGCTGGAGAGGAAGAGGAGGGTGGCTGCCTGTGGGGGATGAAGGAGCCTGCTCGAAGTGCTTTCCCTCCTCTCCCTGGTTGCAGGGCTGCCGGCAGCGAGCGGTGCGGGGATGTCTTCCAGTCCTGCTGATTGATTATTTTCAAGTGCCTGCTTAGCAGAGCTGCTCCCGAGGGGCTGCCTGCCTCTCTGTGCTGACACCTTCCCAGTGTGAGCTGCATCTCTCTCTGCTGCTGTCCTTTTGATCAAGATCTGGCAGGCGACGCTCCCGTCCCTGCTGGAGTGCCTGTCACTGCTGGCGGTGCCGGGGACCTCCCAGTCCTCACCTCGATTGCTGCTGGTGGAGTCCCTGGGGACCACGGGCATCATTAGAGCCTTTTTCCCTTTCAGAATAAATCCCCCCTGTGCTGCCCTGACCCCTGTTGTGCTCCAGCAGCGCTCCCCTGCCACGAGTCCCTCGTTTTGTCACTCCTTCCTCCCCAACCCTGCATCAAAGGGCTGTTCTGGTTGTAGAAGGAAACCTCCTCCTTGATGGTGGGGCATGGTCGGCCCCTGTGCATGGTGCTGATGTCTGACTGCAGCATCCCTGCTGGATCACTGTCCCATCTGCCCCTGGAGCTGGCACTGTCATGGGCATTGGGCTCAGCAGCAAAGCTACAGAATCATTCCATGGCCTTTGCAGGAGAAGGTGAGCAGCAGTGCCACTTCCAGAGCTGGGCAGGGTTTGCCCAGACTCAGGGAGCTGAGCCCACACCCCAAAACCTGAATGTCTGCTTAGGACTCAGAGTATAAATCAGAGTGAGATTATTAAAACACTTTATTGTCAGAATAGTGTGTTTTATAAATTCTTCTTTGATCTCAGCTCCGGTTTGCTGATATTCTTGGGTGACCTTGGACAATTCATTTCATTTCTCTGTGTTTTGAAATATTGAAATCTCTATATAATACGCTGATAATACCGTATTATTCTAAGCGTGAACATTTAGTATTGTGATTTAGAACAATAAATCTACATGGGTTTTAAAGGCACTCTGAGGTACTGAGGGGAAGGTATTGTTTTTCGGATCTCTTGGGGTTAACCAGCCGGTCATATGAATTTATTGTGCATTCTGGTTCTCATCAAAAAATCTGCATTTTATGGCTTGCAGTGAAATGCATTTAGTGAGAAAGTCAGCTCTTAAGTCACACTGACACGGTGATTTTTCTTGGATTTTGCCCATTTACACACGAGCTCGGAGTCACTTTATCGCTCCCTGTTTAGCTCCTGTAGGAACAATTAACAGACGAGGTGCTCTGATCCATGTTTGCCCTTGGACCACTGTGAAATCCCCCTGCTACACCCTGAGCTGCTGAGAAATGATAACACTCGGAAGTGCAGGAAGAAAAGAATGTTTTTCTTGGAGAAAAGCCCCTGCAGATATTTTTTGGTGGATCCCTTCTCTTTAACAAGCTTTTTGGACATTGGAAAGTCCACGGAGAGGAATCTGTGGGATGATCCCTACAGCAGAGCCCAGTCAGGGGCTGTGCTCCCCAGCCCTCCCTGTGCCCCTCTCCTGCTCGGGGGCACACAACCAGCACAAGTATTTCTCTCCACAGGTGTACAGAGCTTTCTTGCCAGCAGCAGCTGTCAGATTGATGGAATTCCTTAAACACTGCTTGACCTCAGCATTTCTGGAGTGTAACCCGGCTCTCATCGGAGATGGGGAGAAAGACTAATGCAGAGGTTTTCAGTGTTCCTGTTTGCTGATGGAGAACTGAGAATATCCATTGGTTTTCCTGCTCTCGTGCTCCCAACAAATGGGAGTAAAGGCTTCAGGGACATTTGGCCCAGGGATAAGGCACTTTTTAAGGACTCAGAAGATTTGGGTTCAGCTGTGGTATTCCTGACACAGGATGGTGGTTTTGTCCCATTCTCTTGTCCTGTCTAGTGAAAAGTCCTGTGCCTGGATTTTATTTTATTATAAATCTGTGCATCATCTTGTGTGATGGGTTTCATTCTTGGTTGCTGCCACTTGGTGCTACTGTAGTGCAAATAAATGATTAGTCATTGTGTTGTGAGCAGTGAATGTCTCACAATTAGAGGAATGGGATGCATCCTCTCCCTGCAGGAAAATGGCAGGGAAATTACAGCCCCTTGGGCTGCAGTCATCAGAGGAGCATCACCTCTCAAAAAGATCCTCAGTAGGAGTCAGGGACTGGCACCTCCATCACTCTGTGTCCCAGGACAGGGCTTTTGGAGCAAATGACAGCCAGCAGCAAGAGAGGCTGCTCACAGAGACAGATTTAGGCATTGTGGACTGCATGGATTACTTTATGGCTTGAGATGCTGAAAGATAAAGCAATTCCTTCATTTATTTGCATTCCTGCTATCCTGTATCTTGTGTCCTCCCTATATACCATGGTTTTCTGCACATCTGCTCTCCGCAGTTCACAGTGCAGTCCCTTCTTTACTCTGCTGATATCCCTGTGTTAACAGGGCTGTTTGTGGCTGGTCAGTTGGCTCAGGGGTTTCCCCAGGAATATCAATGCACACTTAAAACACGTTCAGACTGTCATGCAAACATCGTGCTCCTTTTGTTTCAAGTGCATCTCAAATTTATTGAGGATTGCACCAGCCACATCATTTAGAGTCCTAGAGTGGCTTGGGTTGGAAAGGACCTTAAAGATAATCTTGTTCCAGCCCCCTGTCATGGTCAGGGACACCTTCCACCATCCCAGGTTGCTCCAACCCCCATCCAGCCTGGCCTTGGACACATCCAGGGGTGGGGCAGCCACAGCTTCTCTGGGCAACTTGTGCCAGTGCCTCACCACCTTCACAGCAAAGAATTTCTTATGTATATCTAACCTAAATTTCCCCTCTTTCATTTTGATCTCATTACTCCTTGTCTTTTCACTGCACTTCCTGATGGAAGAGGATGTGTGCTTAGAAGAGATGTACTTAAAGGATGCGTGAAGTCCTCGATGTTTCCTTTAAACAAGAGATAATCAGATGCCTTTTAACAGTGATTCTGTCCTTGCAGGCTCCCACTCCACCGTTTACAAGGACCCCATGATTCTCGTGGGGCCGGAGAACCTCACGCTGACAGTGCACCAGACGGCAGTGCTGGAGTGCATCGCCACGGGCAACCCCCGGCCCATCGTCTCCTGGAGCCGCCTCGGTAAGCCTTGGGGTCACTGGGATTTCCTCCTGCTCCTCCTCCCCATAGCCATCATGTGGGAAATAGGTAGATGCCACTGACTATTTTATACAACAAGCGATTCACCCTCTCCCTTCCCGCTAAAGCTAATTGTAGGCTTGAAGTGCTTTTTATCCTCATGTCTACACTGGTTTTTCTCTCTGCCAAGATCCTGTTTTCAGCTGTTAGAGAAGTGGGTTGGTTAAACCTGTAAATGTTTCTTGAAAGGTGATAATTTTATCTTTTCTCGAGTGACAGCATCTTCTGCTGCTGCATCAAAAACATCACCACTGTTGGCCTAGAGAAGCAAAATCATACACAAACACATATTTCACGTAAAAAGAGACTTGAAAGAAACTTGCTACCTGTTCAGGGAGTTTTAAAACCATTTTGAGGGAAAGAGAGTGTTTAAAGTAGTGCGTCTGAAGCTCTGAAAAAAACAAATGCTTGCTGCTGTGGTCTGTGATATGTTTTTAAATCAGCGTGGAAACCAGAGATAGCGTCAGATGGCATCATGCAAACGATGAAGAGCAAAGGGCTGTTTTTCTCCAAGGGTTGTTTTAGGTTCTAACTTTGTGATAATAGCTTGGAAGCTATTTTGCTCAGAGCAGCACTTCCATTGCCCTACAGAAACCTGTACTGAGCAAAGAGCTGATGGATTTTGCTTTATCTTCCAGAGCTTGTAACTCTGCCTGTGCGCGCGGTATTGGGTTGGGTTCACTTAGTGTTTCCCAAGCCCTTGTGGTCCACAAGTGATGTTGTTTTTGGGATGCTCATCTCCCCTTGTTCCCCAAGGTGGCTGTGAAGCACGAACAGGGTAATTCTGTCTTGTGCTGCTGTGCTGGGTGTGGGACTTCACCTCTGTGGCTCTCCAAGGGCCAGGGTCCAGCTCATGGGCAGGGTGACTTCCCACTCCGGACTTGTCTGACAGGGAATGAGGACATGTATCCAGAATCAATTGCATGATTTTTCTGTGTTTGCCCTCCTGCTTGCATCCTCTGATGGCATGTAAAATCAGCCTATCTCTGCCACTAGCTGCTTTTTTTGCCTCTGGAGCCATAAGTATCAGATTGATGGTGTTTTAAAGATTCCCCAGACACGCTGTATCACTGGTTTGGTTCTCTTGGACACAAGGCAGCTCTACGTTAGCGCTCAACTATAATAAACTACTTTATAATTGCCTTAATTATAAGTGCTTATTACCTTCTTCAAAACACTTGTCTCCATAGAGCAGTGCAATAATGAAGATGTAATAGCACCGTGCGATGTTTGTCTGGATGGTCTGAGCTCAGCCTTGCCTTCCACCAAAAATAAATACCCACTCCACGCAGCACTGGGGCAGAATGAGAGCTACTGAATGGGAAACAGATCCTGTTATTTTCCCTCCCCTTCAGCAGGAATGGTTCCTGTCCAAAGCATCACGAGGTCTTGTTAATATGACACAGATCTTGACAGTGATGTGGCACATGAACAGGCTCTCTGATGACTCGGTGGGTTTGTCATCTCTTTGTAGCCATTTCGGAAGCGCTTTCATGTCTCTGTGTCTGCGTGATCAGGAGGACGGAGAGGGGTTTATTCTGGACAGGGAGATCCTAAGAGTATCTGTTATCTCTGGCTTCCTCCCATGGGGAGGTCTTCCTGAAGTTCCTCCTACAGAGCCGGTTTAGCTCTAGATAACCAGTTAATTGCACAGAATCGTTAGGGTTGGAAGAGATCTCTGGAGATCACCTAGTCCAAGCCCCCTGCCAAGGCAGGAATTTACTCAGCTTAGGAAAAAACCCACTTTTAATCCGTTCCCAGGATTAAAAAAATCCATGGCCACGAAGTCTTAGAGAGATGCAGCTGATTTAGCAATAGACCTGACTTAATTTAAACCAAAAAAGTCAATTCTATGTGAACACCTGTCTTGCCTGGTCAAAGTAAAGAAGAGCTGTGGCATTGCCATTGTGCTGGGCTTTGCACAGGGCACGCTGCTGTTTTGGAGTCTCTCTCTGATCTCCTTTGCTCACAGTTTTGACATTGTGGCATTTCTGTCAAAAAGGAGCAAAAGAACAATTTTGCTTTCACAGCTTTCTGGTGCAGGGGAAAGCCAGCCATAAACACCATTTGCACTTTTTGCTTTGGCTTTGCTAAAACCTGGCTGGTTTTCAGTGGGAAAGGCAGCTATATTTTGCTTGAAGGGAATCATTCAAATTCTGGGCCAGTTTTTGAGTGTCACACAATCAATTTTGAATTTAATTTCCTTGGGAATATGTTGTAGCCCCCTGACCACAAACAGAATTCCTGTGTCTTGCCGTGCATGAAATGTCAACATTCGTTAGAGAGCAGGCTCTGAGAAAGATGTAAAATCATTAAGGGTTTGTTCAGGGAAGATAGGGCTTTTTCTTTCAGAGCTAAGCACTTCAGGCTTGGACCTGTATGTGTGCACAAATGAATATCCTGGGCACTTACTGCAAAGCCTTTTGAATGAACGACGATTTTAATGTATCCTTACCCTTTAACTGACAGGCCACTGAGCTGGCCTCCATAAAAGGTACCAAGGCAGAATAATAAACTATTTAGAGAGATATAGAAAAGTGAGGCGAGAAAGAAAGGACAGTGATTATCTGATAGCGTTATACAGAAGTTGTCAGAAAGGGCCGCACAATGGGAAGGAAATTACTAAAGAGGGAGCCATTCAAGAAGTAAACTATACAACAATTGTAGGAGCCAATTAATTGGTAACTTATTGGACACAGAAGCTTGCAATAGATGGCTGACTGGTTGACAGGAGCACCGTTCCTGTAAGTGTTTAGAAATAATAGAGTAAATTTCACCACTTCACACACTGAATAGTCAACTGTTGCAATGTACTCTAAATATGCTAATCCACAGTGCCCAGTGTCCGCCCGAGCAGGAGACCCATGTGTCTAAAAAGTGGAAGGCTACTATGACACAATACAAAGAATTCACAAAAGACCTAAATGATCAACATTAGAAAGTTGTTACTTTCTTTCTACTTGCTACTTATCAAAGAAAGGCGTTCGTGTTGTTGCATATTCATATCGCCTGGCACGTTTTAAGGGGGCTCCGTAATTGGTGCCGGTGTGCCAATCACCCGGCTAGCAGGCGGAGAATGGGCTCCAGAAAGCATCACATACACCTTGGAAAAATAAATAACGCGGCTCCCAAACCGCAGACGTCTTTCATCCAGACTCCATCCCACCAGGGAACGTGGAAGTACCTAAAGGAAGGCCTGGAGAGGGAGATTTTGCAAGGGTGTGTGGTGATAGGACAAGGGAGAATGGCTTTAAGCTGAAAGAGAGTAGATTTATTTTGGATATCAGGAAGAAATTCTTCCCTGTGAGGGTGGGGAGGGCCTGGCACAGGTTGCCCAGAGAAGCTGTGGCTGCCCCTGGATCCCTGGAAGTGTTCAAGGCCAGGTTGGATAGGGCTCGGAGCAACCTGGGATAGTGGAAGGTGTCCCTGCCCTTGGCAGAGAGGTTGGAACTGGATGAGCTTTAAGGTCCCTTCCAACCCAAACCATTTTATGATTCTGTGAAGTCTCTACTAGGCTGTAGTTGGAACATCTTTTGCGAGCATCTCCCATTTGGAGAATGGTCTCCTTTATTGGGGTCTGTCTGCTCTTCCCAACAGCTGAACCTCCCCCTTCTGTCCTCATCAACTGAGCATTGACAGAAAGAATCTGTGTGACATTTCCACAGACTGGCTTGTTTTCAGCCCTCAAATTTTCTGCTTTTGACTTCATAAAAAGAAGTAGAAGGTCACGTTAAATGAGCAGTGGTTTCAAGCCTTCATGGGTCCCGAGAGCTTTGGGAACTGAGCGAGTGTTAGCTTTTGCAGTCTTTCAGCTCTCCTCCATGGAGACATGACTTGGTGATGGCAAGTGATGCTGGGATTCACAGGGTTGGGATTGGTTGATCCAAGCCACTCTTCAGGTCTCTGTGGAAAGAAAACAGGGTTAAAATAAATAACAACCTTTGCAAAGCAGGTGTGAGATTAAGTCCCTCAGCACAGCAGTTCTGCAAAGTGCTGAGCTTTCAGGATGCAAGGAATTTCTTGGGTAAACACTCTGTATTATTTATATGTGTTGTCACTGTTGCTAAGTTGGACTAGATATTAGCTGAAGACCTTCTAACTGACTGCAGGACAGCTCAGGCTGAGTGAGGCACAGTAGAGTGAGAAGGATGGAGTAGGCTGGGAAAGTAGAAGTATTTCTGCAGAAGCCCTTTTCAGTGCTCTTTGGAAGGGAGGAGTTGAGTGAGAGGTGTCTGGGATGATCTGGCAGTGATCTTTGCTGGCTGTTAGAGGTGGTCACACTCTCTGACCCAAATGGCAGATCCTTGAGGTTTCTGAGCTTGGAGAGCTTTGTCCTCCAGGGAAATGAAAGATTCTTGGTTTACAGGAGATGTTTCTTCAGACCAGCACACCTCTAGTTAATAGCTGGAGCTAGAGAGAGAACTGAGGACATACTGATGCTGGTATTTGGACTGTGGGGAGTACCTGCTGCAGGCTGGGTCTTTGCATGCTTAATTTATGGAGCACGTTATAAATAATACAGTAAAACTACTGACATTCAAGTCACATTTCTGTGGTATTTGTCAAGGCAATGATGTGATGAAGGATCCAGGTACGGCCACTTTGCATCTTTCACTGGTGTCATCCCTCCCTCAGGAGAGAGATTTGATTTTTATGCCTATTGTAAATACAGACTTCCAAAAGGTCTAATTTAAAAGATGAAATCAAGTTCAATTTGAATTTAATTCAGACCTCTCTACACTTCAGTTCAAGTGCTGGTTGGAAGGAATGGTTCCTTGTTACTGCTCATTAAATGTGGGACAGGTCATGTTTTACTGTCCTATTAATGACTGAGCCATTTACTGCAGCAGTGGCTTGGCCAGCTATGTGATCATGTCATCATTTAATGGCATTGTTTTTCTCTCTCTAAAAGACCCGGGCTTTTTTCTTTGCAATGCAAATAATGAAGGGGTCTGGCATTGCCTTCCTAATGAAGCAAAGAAACCTTTAAGTTTCAAAATTTCCTGAAAAACAATATGTAAAGAATGTGGCATGAGATAGGTTTGGGAACTGCTTTGTAGCTCTCTGTCCATGCTTTGCTGATGTTTCCTAATGTGATATTGCTGTTAATCCAAAATGAGATCCCTTGCTTTTGTGGTTGTATTGGGTTTGCATGGCAAGGTTTTGGTAGTGTGAAGGTTAGAGGGGTGGCTTCTATGAGAAGGTGCTGGAAGCTTCCCCCATATCCAGTGGAGCTAATGGACTGGCTCCCAGATGGATCTGCCACTGGCCAAGCTACCAGTGACAGGGGTAGTGCCTCTGGGAGAACAGATTTAAGAAGGGGAAGAAACCCAAAAACTGTGCATTTGCAGCTGGAGAGAGGAGTGAGAATATATGAGAGGAACAGCCCTGCAGACCCCAAGGTCAGTGAGGAAGGAGGGGCAGGAGGTGCTCCTGGCTCTGGAGCAGATTCCTGTGCAGCCCATGGTGAGGCAGCTGTGCCTCTGCAGCCCATGGAGTTCCACAGGGGAGCAGAGATCCACCTGCAGCCCATGGAGGACCCCAGACTGGAGCAGGTGGATGCCCAAAGGAGTCTATGACCCCCTGGGAAGCCCACACTGGAGCAGGGTCCTGGCAGGGCCTGTGGAGAGAGGAGCACCCATTGGCCGAGGCTTGCGAGGTGGTGACCTGTGCTGCCCTCACTGATGCTGCAGGGACATGACTCTGTCCCATCACCTGCCTTTCCATGAGGACCCAAGCACTGGCTGGGCAGCAGGTTGCAAAGTGGCATTTCTTGGTTGATGGTTGGTTTGCTTTGGCTTCATCTTTTCCCAGTCTATTCCAGAACCTGTTGGTTATGAATGGCCCAAATCCTCATAATACTCTTTATTATGCAAAGCATGATATTACATCTAAAACGTGATTGCAGGATAACTTTTAACTAGCCCTGCATGCTGTCTGTGTTGGAGCATGAAGCTCATGGCAAGATTATGGCACATTCCAACAGAGCTTCCAGGAGGAATTTTTCAGATGAATTTTTCCTTCTACTAACCACAACTTTGAAGCACAAGACACAGATTTTTCTGCTGTAGCAGAGCACACAAGTGTGGAGGGCTCTTGGGATGGTCAGGTTGGGACATCACCTGGGCTGGTTCTTGCTTCTCCCATTTCTGTAGGTTCTCCATGAGCAAACTTGAGAGAAGAACTGAATTCCCATTTCCCATCTGATGAAAGTGTGCTCCCTTAAGCTGCTCCTCCAGTAAAATTCCTCCCCTTGCCCTCTGCTCAGACACCCTGACACGTGCTAGGCCTGATTTAGAGCTGCCTTTGTCAGACAGTGCCTTAAAACACAAATCAATGAAACAATAAAAAGCAATAGCCTGATACTAATGAAACACGTTGTAATTAGAGCTGGCTGGGAATTTTCCAGAGAAAACAAGCTTTGTTGGAAAAAAAAGTGAATTCCATGATACTGAACTATGTCACATGCCTCAGATCCATCATTCAGGATGGAGGCAGCCCTTTCCAATTTCCCTTCCAAGCCAAAGCATCTGAGGAGATGTAACCACCAGCTCAGAGTCTGGCTCCTTGGCCCTGAGCTGCTGTATGCTCAAGAGCTAAAGAGTTGAAAATTCAGTCTTCATGTATTTTTCAAGGCCACAAAAAATCTGTCAAGGGTTAGCAGGCAAAAAAGTGTCACTTCTGGTCAGGAAGTCCCCAGGTCATAAATTGCTGATGACTGGGAGAGTGCATCAGGGAAGCACTGCTGCAGGTTCACTGGACTACTTCTTCTCGGAGCCTTTCCATTGGAAACAGGCTGTTGAGCTGGTTGGATCCTTGTCAGTCTAATATAAGAACCCAGGCAATGGCTTGCAGAAGCTGAGATGATTTACCTTGGTTTAGCCTCCTTATTGAACTGTGTCCTGCAAAGAGCATCAGCTGAATCCCACTGACCTTGCTTGGTAAATGTTCTTGTTAACAGAACATGGCACCACTCCGTAAGTGCCTGGACTGGACCTCACTGAGGGCTGTGTCCTGGGGAACCTCACACAGAGGTCCAGCATGTGACTGTTGTCCTTCTCCCCTCCTTTCAGATGGTCGCCCAATTGGTGTGGAGGGGATCCAGGTGCTGGGGACAGGAAACCTCATGATCTCAGACCTCACCGTGCAGCACTCTGGAATCTACGTGTGCGCCGCCAACAAACCCGGCACCCGCGTGCGCAGGACGGCCCAGGGCAGCCTCGTGGTACAAGGTGAGCAAACCCTCCACACGGCCCCTGGGCACTGTCATGGGCTGGGTTGGACAGCTGGTGACTGCACTCCTCTGATGGTACCAGACACGTGGTTTCCCAAGTGGGTGGGTGTGTCTGTGTCCCACACAGGTGAGTAGCAACCAGGTATCATTCTACTGTGGCCTCAGCTGTAAGAGTTGCAGTGGTTTCCCACCCCATCACAGGCATTTATTTGGCTTAGCAGACTTCAGTTTTTTGTTGTTAATATACTTTTACATCTCAGCAGGAAGCCCAGACTGAATTAATCAACCAAATTTGTCTCATGGTCCTTAGTGATACAAGGACATGGTCACTGTTCTCATATTGGACACCTCTGAGTGACAGATACCACTCCTGCAGAGATATCCAGCAGTGGGTACCACTCATGGAGTATTGCTCTCCAACTGAAACGGCACCATTAAGTCTAAAACCATTTCCAAAAAGTCTGCAGGACTGTTTTCTTCAGCAGTAGATACTGTGTCTGAGCCTGTTGCTGTGACCTGAGTGAAGCACCCTTTGGGGCCATGCCCATGGATTGCAGGTTTCTCCTCTACCTGCAGCAACTGTCCTGAAATGCTAAAGGACAGTTCAGCCCAGAGTAGAGATCAGTACTGAAGAAACCACACAAATCCCCTCCACATGCTCCGTGCAACCAGTCTCCATGGTGAGGGGAGCCAGGCAAGTATTTGAGAAGGCAAACCCAGCTGGCAGCATGCTCTGAATGGCAGCAATCCGCCCCTGATTACAGGCACTCACCTCCTCTTCAAGCTCGTCCACTTAAAGCATCTCGTGCTCTCATCAGTTCACTCATTAACTATTGACTGATGATATCCTGAATCTAAAATTACACACCTCCTGCTGGAGCTGCTAATTGAACCTTTCATGCTGGTGATGGGCAAAGTGCCCTGCTCCAGCCCTGATGCTCACCTGACAGATCCCAGGAGCTGGTGGTGATCCAGCCAGCCAGGGAGGAGCAGTGTAGAAAGGGTGCTTGTACAGGGCTGCTCATGCCCCCTGAGCCCCAGGTGCTGATCACACATGAGAGGAGGTGAAAACTCTGGATTTCTGGGTGAGCAGTGCAACCAGGGGGCCTCCCAGCTGGCACAACTATGAGTCCTCTTATTAATAAACACAAACCCAGGCATGAAGAGCAAGTTTGCTTAGATAAAACCCTTTGGAGCTGCTACAGGACAGCTCTGCACATGGGACGTGTAGCAGAGGCTTCCTAAGCCCAGATGCCAAGCTGATGTCCAGGAGGAAGGGAGGCAGAGCCAAAAGAAGGTACTTGGAAAATCTATGAAATTTTAAAAATACAGCGATTGAATACTGTTGACTGCTCCTGTTAGCAACTGGATAAGAGGGTGAAAGGTAGCACAACTTCTCATTGCAACACATCAGTAGCTTTTTGGAGAGTTGAACATCACTTCCTGGTGCTGGAGTTCAGCTGGGGCAGAATTACTATGTATTTTTGTCCAGGGAACCAAGATGAGAATTTGTCCCTAAAATGTTGATCACAGGCTGTTGGAGCCCAGCCTTGCTGTGGGGGAGGGATGCTCTTGCATTCAGCATCAGCAGAGAAGTTGGCAGTGGTGTGGAGGAGTGCGGCCAGTGTGTCCTTGGTGTAGCCCTTAGACATGAGCTGCAGTGTCCAGGACCCCAACCTGTGTTGCCCATCCTTAAAATGCTTCATGTTTTTTTGGGGACTGTTGTTGCCCAGGCAGGGTAATGGCAGACCCTGGCCAGGCAGCTGAGCTCATCCCAGGTTTGCTCACCCTCCCTCTGGAAGCAGCTTTTCCTTCCTGTGCATCTCATTTTGCCTGAATTTTCCAGCTGAGAGGTACAAATGATTGCTGTTCAGGTTTGTCTGGGAAGAAAACAGCGATAATGACTGACATGGGAGACTGTGGGTTTTATCTTTGTCAAGATGTCAGCGATGCAAATTACATCCGTAAAGAGAAGAAAAGCAAAGAGCGGGCTATCAAAAGCCTGGTTGGAGAGGAAGTTAGCACAGGGCTAGGACAATACAGCGTCCTCAAAGCACGCCAGGCCAGGTACTTGCTGCCTTTATTCAGGGGCCCTTGAAGTGCCCGGAGGCACAAATTAACTTGCCCCGCGCCTTTTGAAGGAGGCACGTTTTATAGGTGGGAAACGCAGGGAGAAAGGGCGATGTTTCCTGTTGTAAGGCGAGAAGCTGGCGGGAAGCTGGGGCTGAGACCACGTCCTCCCTCCTGCTGCCAGCAGTGGTCCTTGTCCCATCACAGCAGCTGCATGAGCAGAGGTGTCCCAGCACAGGGCTCTGCTCTTCCTCCTGCAGTAATGTCCTTTCCCAATGCAGGCTTTCCTTCAGATCATCTAACGCCATCTTATTATCTTCCTGGGAATTCCTCCTCCCTCCAGAGAGAAGGCGTCAATCCCCCGCTCCCTCCCTCCCCGCCCTCCCCTGGCCATTTAGGCTCCTTTGATCTCTTTTGTAAGGTTCTCACACAAGAAAGTTTCCATTTTCCCTTCAGATCCCGGCACAGCCATTTGAATATTGCTTTGTGCCGAGCTGCCAGTGAAAGTCTCACGGGGGGAGTTGTGGAAGGGCCGAATGCGGCGCCGGCTGAAGCGGAGGGTGTGTGTGCATGTGGGGCGAGGGAAGAGCAGGCTTCGGTGGAAAGGGAAAAAAATATATCAAAGCGCTTTCCCTCTACCTCCTGTGCAATCTTTTGTGCTTTATTATGTGTTTGGTGTCATAACAAACTGATGGGCTGTGAATGGCCAGATGGTCACCAGTGTTCTCCACTCCACGCTTCATTTCCTCCTGAAAGCTATGCAGAAAAATGAGATCCCATCTCATAAATGAGGGCCCATCTTAAGGACATGGGTTTGAAGGCTCTGCTGACAATGACTGCCTTGTTTGCCTTGCTTTCTGCTGGCAGGACCGGGCAGCGCTCCTTGGTCCAGCAGATCCAGCCACCGCTGCGCTTCCTGATGTTTCTTCCATCGTTCTTGCTCGCTGGCATCACGAGCCGTGGCTGCAGGGTGGAACTCAGAAGCAGATGTATTGCAGTTGCTGTGGCTTAGGCTTGGCTCTGTACTTGGTTTGTCCTTTGAGTTTAGCCCTAAGGTCGCGCTGCAAACTAGTTTCAGTATGTGCTGCTTGAGTCAGTGTCCCCCATGGACAGTTCCCTCAGTTCTCTTCCTGTCCACATTTTCCTTCTCAAAAAGAGCCACCATCTAGGGACAGGTGGGTGCTCAAATCTTGTCCATCAGGATGCTGGAGTAAACTGGGGTGTCTGAGCCCTCTGGAGCACTCTCCCAGGACTACACCAGTAGGTGATGTGGGAACATATCCCACTGCTGTGGAGCTCCAGCCTGCACCTTGCTGGGACAAGAATGTCATGAGGGCTGAAGGACAGCCTCCACGACAGCCTTCATGAGTGGTCTCTGCCTATTTTCCAGGGAACATGAGCAGAGGTTCCATTTTTGGCCCTTGCAGTCCCATCACTGCTACTTACATCACTCACATAAGCATCTGGGCATCCTCTGTAGTCAATAGAGAGAAGCCAAGTGAGCAGCAGTTGTCTTAAATCTCCTGTCACTGGTTGCTGTGCTTGACTGACTTCCCTGTTGACCTGCCTTCTGCTTGATGCCCTTATTGTAGGTGCCACTAGCCTAATTTATGAGGTTTTGTTGTTTCCATGTTATTCTTCCTTCTCCTTACCTCAGCCTCCCTCCCTCCCCCCCGCCACAGGCTACTTGAGAATTATTGACCCTTCATACTGAGGTGCAGTATGGATCCGTTTGGCACTGGAGCGTTGTCTCCGTGCTCTCTAATCCTTAGGCTCTCCTCAGTGACCTGTCAGTGCTCCCTGATCCTTGGGACCTTCTCTGAGCCATCAGGTGCTGCAATAAGCAGCAACCTCATGGCAAGGAGAGTGAAGCTCCCTGGTGTCTTGGGGGACACACTGGTGTCCCTGCTGACATGAGATGTCCCCAGAGAGATGGAGCCCATCTGGGTCTCCCGTTACGAGCTGCTGTGACAGTGCATCTCCATTGCTATCACAGTTTGCTGAGCACAGTAAAAGCTATTGAATCACTTCGTTAATGATTCTGGGGATGGTTTGAAGCGTTACTGCTTTTGGATACCAATGTCACGCCTTTAAATATTCATTACAACTGCATGATCCCCTCCCTCCCATTAAGTCTTGAATAATCAATGCTCTGGTTTCTTCATACTTCACAAGCCAGGGCTGGATCCTGCCCACTCCTCCTTGCCAGGTGTGAATCCTTTGCTCTTAACAGTGATCTCCATTAGTACCTTTGTTAAGATCTTGGTGGAGGGCTGAGAAACGCTTCCTCTGGCTGCCTGCAATGGCCTTTTGGCATTCAGTGTGGAAGAGGGAGAGGGGTTCAGGCCACTGCATGTCCATGCAGGGTGGGATGAGCCCTGACAAGATGCTCTATTAATTATGAATGACGAGGGCTGGGGGCCTGGCAGCAGGCAGGGCTTGGCTCCAGGCAGGGCTGGCAGCAGGCAGAGCTTGGCTTCTGCTCCCTTTCCACTAATCCAGGGACAGAGATGGCAAATTCTTGGTTCCTGTTGAAATTGTTTGGAAGGGTAGGGAGAGGACTCGGGAAGAGGAGAGCAGACATTCTTCTGTCCAGGAAAGGAGCCATTTGCCCCAAGACATGCACCAGCAGCTGCCTGAGGGCACTCTGCCTGAGGACACTGGTATGGACACCAGGTCCAGGGTATCAGAGGAGCATCTCCTTGGAGCAATGTCCATGTTAGGACCCTCGTGGCATTCAGACCATTTCTTTTTAACTCCATGGATTTCCAGACCACGGGTTTCTGCTTCGATGACCTGGGCCGTTTTGCCACTACAGCTCCACTCTACTGCTCCTTCTGCACCAAAAGGAGAAGGGTGAGACCTGAAAGGGAGAGAGCAATGCCTGGGAAAAGCCAGGAGCAGCAGGAACAGCAGAAGGGCATCCAAGTCTTGCAGCGAGGGATGTCATGGAGCAGGGACAGCTCAGCACAGCAGAGGTGGGAGCCATTCCAAGGAGCCTGCTCCCCAGAGAGTTTAAGCAAGTTTAACTGGAGCTGGGGTTTTGCTCTGGTGGTGTTGAGTGGAGCAGCGAAGAGGAGGGACAGCAGAGGGGAGCAGGGACCCGAGGAACCTGCGGGGCCATGGCACTGAACAGCACCACTGGCGCCGAGCCAGCGGCCGCAGCTGCACGTTCGTTACCCCGAGTCACACGCGACACCGCTCCAATTACTCCCTCTTGACACGGGCTAATAAGGGAGGATGAGGAGAGCCGGCGCTTCCAGGAGGGTTATGCCGGATGCTTCTTTCCATATTTAAACTTTGTTTCTGCTGGAACAAACGGTGGGTTTGAGATTTGATGGAGCGAGGGGGAGGCGGAGGCAGAGAGCCAAGTGGGACCTTTAATGAATCTGCATCGAGGAGCTGGAAGGTGGCTGTGCCCTTCCTTGGCATCGTGGGTTTGCACCTGCGAGGGCTGCGGGTGCAGCTCGTGAGCCCAGATGAAAGCAGGGAGGTGCACAGCCACTTGCAAAATAATTGCTCCCACAAAACCACGCCAGCACAAAGCAGGGGGCGGGAGGATGAGGGAAATCAAGTCTCTAATGTTCTCGCTGCTCGCCACAAAGGGACCATTCACTGCAGGGAAGAGGGATTTTCCCCCTGTTTATCCTTGCTCTCAACTTTTATTGAACCTGTGTCCTGAATTTTATTTTAAACTCTAGGTCTAGAGGAGTTAAAACACAGGAGGGAAGTAAAAGGACAAGAGGTTGATTGGCACCTGGTAAGTTTAGTGGGAGGTTCTGGAAATATGTGTCCATTTGATTGCTGAGATAAGGTCCATTAGTAGACCAGAGTGCCAGCTGCAGTGGCCTGACAATAAACTCTGTTGGCAGACACCAACGTAAGTGCCATGCTCCACTTCCCTATGATTATTAAAAATGAAGGGGGGGTTCCTTTGAGGGGGACGGGCTCTGTGATGAATTTCTGTGTCTTCCTGCTTGCAGGACTTCCAACATGCATGACTTCACTCCCACACACAAACCCCTTTCGCTGCAGTTGGGCCATGTTGCAGCAGCAGCAGTGCTCTTCTCTTGCCTGCACGCAGCTGGGGAAGAGCTTTATCCCCCTGAACTGCTACAGCAAACCCTGAGGGCTGTTTTGGCCACGAACCACAAGGCTCAGCTCTTGCATCCTGCCTGCAGCCTGGCCACTCCTCAACACGTTTGCTGGACCAGTTTGCTCCCTTCTCCCATCCCTACATCTCTGCTGGTGGCAGATCCCCCCAGCCTCATGCTTGGAAAATGCCGGTGAGTGGCACTGAGTGGGTCTCCCTGGATAATCTTGCTTTTGTCAAAAAAATTTAACACCAACCATCGATTATGTGATGTTAGTCAGTGAATTTATTATGGGCCTGTGCCTCGTATCTGTCTTCATTGTGGCTGCTGCTGGTTCCACCTGATTTTGGGTTTCAGTAGCAACATGGAGTGTATTTATCACTTTGCCCTTTGAAGCAGAACTGCTTGAATAATCTCACCTCTTTGGCTGTGTCTGTCAGGCCCTGTTTTCTGTAGGCTGATATGCTGGTTTATTCTGATAAATGATTTTAAATCTAATTTGAGCTGCTGGAAGGGGGAAATCACTTTCTGTTTAAGAATGTTATTGTCAAAGGTGAAAACATTTGGTGACAAGGTGAGCAGCAGCTACAGGCATGGTGGAGTCTCTTGCCAGGCTTGGCAGGACTACAGCGGTCCCAGGCTGCAGATCTGGGGTGAAAAAGGTTCCCCAATCTCTTGGTGCCAGGACATTTGCAGAAAATCTGATATTTACTGGGGAGAGAACTCCCTGACAGGTTGCTGTACCACATCTATACATTTCTTTCCATTTGGAGCAGTTTGCTGATGCTATACAGGTCCTTTGGGCAAAGCTAGGGTGTTGATCTCACTCTACCATTGATGAAACAGCGCATCTTCCCAGTTTCATCATTGGGGTTGCTTTCAGTGGAAGAGTGGGGAGAGGTAAGGGGGCTTAAACCTTGCTGCTCTTTGTCTGAACCCTGCAGGACTCACCTCAGCTCTCCATCAGTTCTGAGCTGGCCTTCAGATGCCTTCTATGAAGCTGTGACTGCCAGGATGGGCAACTAAATAGCACTGATCACAGACACACCATCCAAACCAGTTATCTGCTGCCTATGCTGTGGCTTGGCCAAGTATCCCATGTTCCCAGTCAGACAAGGCTTACTTGCAAGGTTGCTCTTTGTAGCAGGATAAAGAGGGATCATCATGACTTTTCTCACCCTCCTTCTCCTTCCTCCTTACAGCCCCTGCAGAGTTTGTGCAGCATCCTCAGTCCATTTCCAGGCCAGTGGGGACCACTGCCATCTTCACGTGTGTGGCCCAAGGGGAACCCCCTCCCCAGATCACTTGGCTGAGGAACGGGCAGATCCTGGAGACCAGCGACCACATCAAGCTGAAGAATAACAACAGGTAAGTCCTGCTGGCACTGCAGTGCAAAGGGATGCTGGATTGCTTTCTGCATAGCAAAGAGATGATCTGAAGGTGGAAAGTTCAGGAGGAGATCTGTGGCTTCAATTTGGGCTTTGATACAGTAAAGCACTGCTCCTGCTACCCGCATCTTGTAGGCTTATATTTCAGTGCTCTGTGGTTTTTTTGTGCCAGGACATCAGCATTAGATTTTGACTGTTGATACATGAACCTAGTAAAAGTTATTCTTTTGTCCTGGTCATCATCTGGGTATTTCTGGAAGGACTAGATGTTGTCCCTGGAGCTGACAGGAACCACAGTCACTCTGCACTGGAGAAACTGTATTTAACCCCTGAACATTGACCTGCCTGGGTGTGCAAATGCAAATACATTAGAAATAATATTTGCACGGAACCTGACTTTCACTAAACTTCAGCCTTTTATCTCACCAGGGAAGAGTGTTTTCTCTGAGTACTAAATAACTGCATTTTCCTGTGAGGGGATGAGGATGTTTGTACTGAGGAAATGATACAGTGGGATGCACTTAGTGGGAAAATTACAAGTCGACGATGTAGTTTCTATGGAAATAGCATGGAACAATATACTACAAAATAATAGCACCTGTGTTGTAAACCTGAATTATTGGTAGAGGTTTGTACTCTGTGGTGTCATATAGCTGCTCTCTATATTAACAAATGTGTCTCATGAAAGCAGCTACCCAACCTCGCTGGAGGTCAGTTTAGACAGTTGGGAAGTGCTGTGCAGGCACCATGACTTGTTCCTCCGGGGAGAAGAGTGAGTTTATTTTTCTAAGTTTCTATATAATACGGCTTTTTGTTTTCAGGTTTGAGGGGTTTTTAAAGCTTTGTTATGTGAAGGATGGAAGAAGGATAAGGTGTGAGTTATGATAAAATCTCTGTCAGTGGAGGTTTTCTCTGAGCTGGGAGTTTTTAGAGCTTCAGGGAGCTTTGTGTGTGCACATACAGATGCCACTCACAGCAGGCGTGTGATCTAGTTCATTACATGGGTTTCTGAGGCATGTCTGCCCTTGTGGTACGTACAGAGCGGAGATGGGAGAAGGAAAATTAGTGCATCCCCTTTTATTGATGAGGAAGCAGAGTCAGAAGTGACCAAAGATTCCCGAGCGGTCATTAAATCCATGACAAAACTGACACTGAATCCAGCTCTGCGTCGTACCCAGATGCCTTGCTTGTGAAATCATTCCTTTTCACTGTTGGAGGGAAGTAGAAGTCGGATCTTTGGTCATGGTTCTGTCTTCTGGCCAGGTCCCTGTGCCTGGAGCTGCTCTACATGTGCGTGTGAGCTGCGACTTGGTGAACGTCACTGGAACCGATTTCTTATGGGAATCATTTAATGCAATTTAGCATCAGTCTTTTCCACAGTGATCTAAATGATCAGATTACAGCATCTGGCACAGGCTGAGGGAGCTCAGCCCGTTCCTGGGGCTCAGCTGACACGTGGCATCTTCTCAAGCCATAGTAACACGATTGTAAAGCTGAGCCCTAAGGCCGCTGTACTCGACAGTGTTGAACTTTTGTCTTCTTTCGCACTAGTCTTGGTCTACTCCAACCCCCAGCCTCAGGCAAGTGGCCATGCCTGGTGTTTCCAAAGCTGTCAGTCTGGAAAATGCCCTCGCTGGTGCAGCAGGTCTGGGAGCTCCATGAATTGAAGGAGACACATCAACGGATGGTGGGGGGGTTGAGCTTTTTCAAGTTGTCCTTTGTTTCACTCTCATGGGCATGACAAAGTGCTGTAACTCACTTAGTTCCAGGCAGAATCAGTTTGTGGTTATGCCTTGGATTTGTCAGCCTATTGCACTTGGAAAATATATGTCTGTGTAAAGATGGATCTTGAATCTACTAGTAATGAAGCTACTAAACTGCACTATGAGCTTTTTAATTAGATTACATGGTTTCCTAGAAAATTCATTTGGATTAAAACTCTGCTTAATATTGCCATAGAGGTCTGAATGCCCCTGAAGGGATCTTTAGGAAAAAAAAGGAAGAGTGAATCATCCCAAAACATATCATGTGCTAATTGATTGCAAAATGTGTCTTTAGAAGCAACTTCATTTTTGTAAATTAACACAACCAGAAGTGAGATCCAGAACTGCAGAAGATGGTGGATTTGAGATGCTGCTTTGCTTCTGCAGCTTTAGGCCTACTCCTGTGTGTAGCAGCATGACTGCACAAACCCACAGCTGATGGATCCCTTGGACTGTTGCTTCCCAAAGTTGGGAAGGGCCCTTGGGCATCTCCCTCACCCACACGTGCAGTAGCTCCAAACCCAACCACAGCAAACCCACAAGGTGAGGGGACTCCAGAAGCCCATCATTGCTGGGGTGGGACAGCAGCTTCAGGACAGGGTTGACTGGAAATTGGATGTGGCTGCTGATGCAACACCAGAGAGTCACTTGCTAAGTGATTTCCAGCCTTATAGCACAGTAAAATCAGCCTCACAGGCTGCGTCCGATAAATACCTCCTCCCTCGTGGTCCCTCAGATGTGAATTCCCATCACCTGATGTGTTGACGGTTTCTGGGCACATTAGCATTAAAGATCAGCCTTCTGCTGTGCCCTCTCCAGAGGTGGTTGTTATGTTTTGAAAATGCCAGCTGTGTGGGAACAAAATAGCCAATCGATGATTAGCAAAAAATCAAAAGCAGTTCTGGGATAGCGGATAATTGTTAATGAAAAATGCATGAAGGCTCAGGCGTGGGGAATTGTGGGGTTTTCCATTAAAAGCTGTGAATAAAAATGACTGAAGGAACTGCCTTGCCACATTGGGGATGGAGCTGATAGCTGTGGGCTGATGCTGCACTGAACCAAGCTCTCAAATGGAGAAGCTAATGGAGCTTTTTGGACTTTGATGGAGCCATCCCTGTGTCCAGGGTCTATCCCTGTCTGGAGATCTGAGATGCCTGTATTGCTCCTGGACTGATTTGGGTTGATCATAATCCAAATGCCTGAGAGGTGTAATGGGCATTTCTAGCAAAATTCCCACCTGGCATCACCAGCCATCCCAAAAGCAGGAGTATCACTGCAGGAGGAAGGGGTGGTTACTGGCCAAGCTAACCATGGGCATGTTTAAAAATCATGCTTCTATGTTATTGCTTCAAAAATTACAAGGAAGCATGAAATAGTCCCTGAATCATCACTCTGAAAGGTTTATTGCTTTTCTACCTTTGACCCAATGAGGTTTGGGGAGGTAATTTTCAGCCCAGAAGTATATCACACTATAGGGTTTATGTTGCCATAATAGCAAGGAACAAAGGCCAACGTCTTCAGAGAAGGTGGGCTCTAAATATTGATTTTTCAAGAAGATTTTATTTACAAAATGGTAATTAAGGGACTTCATTTGTTCCACCAGAACAAATGCTTTGTTAGCATCCAGGCTCAGGTGGCGTTTGCTCTCCTTGGTGACCTTTGCTGGTAAACTGTCTCCTTTTTAAATTCCTCCTCACCGGTCTGCACTTGGTTTCGTGCTCTGGGAATGTCTCACTTCAAGGGCTGTGAATGTTCAAGGTTCATCAGGGAAAATATTTCTTCTTAAATGAACTTAAGGACAACTTTGCTCTTCTTGAACTCATCATGCTACTTAATCTCAGCAGTGATACCGAGAGGGGCCTTCAAGCACAAACATCCAAGCGCTTGGGACCAGACAACCTTTTTGGTACCAAACCCAGGGAAAGCAGAGCCTGTCCTTCACAGAGTGGCTTTTTTCTGTAAAACCCACATTAACTGGGTGCAGAGAGATGCAGATAGGTTTGTACATCCTTTTGTGGTGCACACACCCCACAAACTCTTGGATTTGTAGAGATTTGGAACCCCTTAAGGGAGGATAGAGCAGCCTGCAGGTTCTTTATGCCGTGCGTTTGAAAGCTGTTGTGATTGTGGGAAGGGTACCATATAGCAAATCATATTTCAGTTCCCATGACAAATAAGTATGTGGAGGACTGGGATGTGAACCAGCTGCTCCTTATTTAAGAATAATTTATGGGTTTGACTTTGGAAGACATATGGAAATGGCCTTTGCAAGGAGTCTCTGCATGAGCATCCAAAGCCTCACTAAGCAGTAGGGCATCAGTGTGATCCTGAGGTGTTTTGTGCTTCCTCATGGTCCTGCAGAGGACTTTTCTGTTCCCTCCCTGGGAAAGGATTCAGTTAAGTCAGAGATTGCACTCTCTGGCTCATGAAAACAGAGTGAGTGGCTGGGACCAGCAACATCCCTCCAGAAGCTGTGCTTGGGTGAGTCTGTAACGGCAGAATCGGGCTGTGATCCTGGCCAGGGGGCTGCAGTACCTGCTGAATATAAACCAGTTGGAAAGGGTTCCTTCTCCTGCATAACCCGACCCAATTTCACCTAGGATGCCCTATGTGATATTTAATTTCTGGATGTGTAAGGACATGCTTCTAAAGGACTGGGGGTGATATACAGTGTCCCTCTGAGCTGCTGAGTGTCACTCTTCAAGGTTTGCATCTTATTCTCAGCCTGTATGAGGGAATCTTCAGAATACAGGGCATTTCTGCAAAGCTGCCAAGAGCCAGCACAGCAGAGGGCAAAGGCTCCTTTCCCCCCAGCTGGCAGCCCAGGGATGGATCATCCAGTGCAGTATGGCACAACACAGTCCATAACAAACAGAGCAGGGATGGGGCATCCCAATGTGGCACTGGTGGCTTTCTGTAGGTGCTGGCACTTAAACTGCTGTCCTTGCTGGCCACAGCCTGCGCTCTGCATTAATTTCACCACACTCCCTCCTTTGTGCCTGTGCGCGCGCAGGCCGATGCCCTTCCAGATGGGCCCCTCTTCTTTGTGCTGCTGAATCGATGGAGAGGCTTCCTTCAGCTCACAGACTTTTTCAGAGGAGCCTTTGGAAAGCCAATCTCCGGTCACCGGCCTGGACCCCTGACCCGAGCCAGATCAGTCATCCTGATTGCCTATGAGCTGGGAAGACAGCTTGGGAATACCACGGCTTTGGAGCAGCGGAGGCCTCTCGTTTCAGCTCAGCCGGGTGTGAATCTGCAGCGGCTCCTCTCCCCACTTCCATCAATGCCTGTCAGGGCATTGTGCGGGGATGTGATGGAGCCCTGGGCTCGCCGAGCAGCTCTGGTGACCAGCAGAAAGCCTTCTGGCATCTCGCCTCGTCTGACGTGCTCACGGCGCTGCCAGTCTGGCACTCGCGGGAAAGTTTTCCCGCAGCAGATGTCCCAGAGTGACAGATCTTTTTTCCCGTTGACGGGAAGAAATAAAAGGACACTGCATATTTCAGATGGTTGACTCACAGAGACACTCTGCACCTCCTCACGTGGCAACTACATATTTTCCTTTTGTTTGAGCTTCCTTAAAGAAAAAAAAAAAGAAAAAGACAAAAAGCAGCGAAACCTGGTACTGAGCGCTGGCCCTGCTGCACCTCATCCTCCACATCCTGGGAGGTGATGCAGTGGGTGAAGGCAGGGAGAATTTGGCTGTAGCTGAGTTGGAATGGATGCACGGATATCAGCTGGGATGATGCTGGGGTTCATGTAACTCACTGCCAGCCCCTGCCCTCCTCAGGGCAGCTGCCAGTTTCCAAGGTCATGCCTGGGCTTGCAGGAAGCCTCCTTTGGAGGTCTGCCTGTGGGTGTCAGAGGGTCCCACAGAGAGAAAAAACCCTTTTTCTTACAAAGATGATGTTTAGATGCTGGGCGTTCTGCTCACCAACTTCTCCACACTCACATAGCCAAAAATCCAGCTGTGTTACTGCCCCCTTGCCTGCACATCATTCCAGGTAATGTGGGCTCCAGGTGGCCAAGACTCTCATTTCACAGCTCATCCAAACACAGCTGAGTAAATCTCAATGAAAATGACCTTTTTGAAGCCTGAAGCAAGTTTCCAGCTACCTGCCATGTCAGCTTTGCACAGAATGTTTTATTTATTCCTTCTGACTCGACTGTGCATGACAGAGGCTCTGCTCAGCTCTGGGTCCCAGTGGCCAAGTACTGTCCTTCCCAAGACCACTGGCATCCTGCACATCAGCTGTGTCATGTGTGAAGAGCTTTGCTCGCTCCCCAATCTTCCCAGGAGAGAATAATCTTTGGCCTCAGAATCACACCATTGTCATCAGGTTCCTTGCACTGCTTTCCAGCCTCTTCCCTGCTCTGCGTCTTTTCTTCTCCCCACGTAAAAGAAATAAATACACTTGGAGGCAGCAGAGCCTAAATACTCCTTATTCCAGGGCTGCTTTGTGCCTGGGAAGCTGAGGGCTGCTCTTGACTCATGTGCCAGCCCGGCCTGGCCACTCCTGGGTGCCCAGATGCGCAGCAGCCACATGGAAATAATCCCTGCACTGACGGGGCAGAGGGAAGTGCTGCTGCTCCTTCCACACATCTGCTTTGTGCAGGGCTGGGAGTGCAGCTCTGGGATGGCGTAATCCTGCCTTCTGCCATCTGTCCTCGAAGGAGTCAGCCCTTGTTGACACAGCTGAGCCACACATCGGGTCCTTCCTCCCTGCACCCCCTCCCAGCTCTGCCTTTCTCCTTCCATTTAATCAGATACGTTGAGCCCGTGGCTATGAGAGGAGCTTAGGGCTGATTCTCGAAAATCACCATATCAGCTGAAACCATCACATTTGATATTCCATTTACAATGTTTCCAAGGAAACAAAGGCACAGGACATAAATAGATGACTGTTAAACATTTGCTCACTCACCATGGCCCTCAATAATTTGCAAGGCAGAAATAGGAATATTAAATCAACAGCAATAATAAATTTTAATACAGGAAGGCCAATATTTTGCTGCAATTAGAAGAAGCATTTGTTCTGACATACAGGCAGGCAGTGGCAGGTTATTTATCATCTCCACTTCCAATGTTCAATTTTTCATTTACATAAAAGGCAACTTTGATTATGATTCCCAAAAAGCCATGAAGTGCTCCTTGCATCAGCAGGAATGCTTGGGATTTACTTCTGTGCAACCAAGTCCCACGTCCACCTGGAATTCACTGCAGGAGAAGAAAGTAATTTATTTCTCCCTAGAAGCAAGCAGTGGGTGTGGATTTGGTTAGTTTGGGGTCATTTCTTACAGAAAAACAGCAAAAAGCTCATGTGAGCTTTGGCCTAAGCCAAGAAGATAATGCTGGAGCTTGGAGGCCTCGTGGTCTCCGAAGCATTCATGTGGAGCCAGAAGTAAACCACAGTGCAAAGGAATTGGACAGGACTGGAAATACGGATGCAGAAACAGGGATTAATCCAGAGTGGGGCACATATGGGTGACTTAAGGGCATTGTAAGCATATTTTATCACAACCTGAGCTGCTGCCTCGGGGTTGGGTAAAAACATCTTCAGTGTCAAAGGCTGCCTTTCCGGTTCCAGCTCGGAGCTGGAGACAGTGTGACACTCTCCACCCCATGTCTTGGAAGGGAGAGACACTGGGTATTTATTTATTTATTTAAGTGGCCTCGTGTCTGATAGATAGATAGTTGCAGGTCTTAGACTCATAGAATCATTAAGGTTGGAAGAGACCTCCAGGACTGGATCACGTTGTTCCTGGCTTAGTTCTGAGCAGAGCTTTCACTGATAGATCCCTGTTTGTGAACAGATGTTATTAAGAAAAGCTGCTTTGCACATTCAGTGACAAGACAGAGCTAATCTGTCACACAACTCTTTCTGAGTCAGTATTTGCTGGTGGTGCAACCCTTGAGCTGGTCTTGAACTTGCTCTGGTTTTCCACAGCCATTGCTTGAGAGTCACACAGTGCGGGAAGGGCCTCCAGCTCATGCGGCCACGTGTACAAGGACTCTGGTTGTCCCTGTGCCCATCAAGCCACTAAACACCTCTGCTGGAGGTGGTGCAGAGGTGGGCACCGTGCTCAGGAACGCACTTGTTTGGGAGGCTGGTAAACGGCTGGTTTTCCCCCTTCCTTTAGGAATGTTTTCCACCAGTGTAGCCAGTGCCTGTCTTTGCCTGTGACAGTGAAAACAGCATCTAAGCCTGATGTGGAGGCACCCAAAAGCAGGCTGGCAGAACTGTTCTGGTTGTTTCACTGGGAGAGAGCATGCTTTGATGCACCAGCATCAAAAACACGCTCAGAGGCCTTGCAGACAAAACCTGTGATTTTCTGGTAAGCTTTGGGTTTTGGCTCGTGGTGATGGTGTTTCTGGAAGTGCAGAAGCCAGAGCTGAGTCTGTAACCCTGTTGGATAAGTCAGCTAATCCCAGTGTTACCCTAAGACAGCTCTAATGTGCTATAATGCAATTAGAGCATCACCAGAGGGCTTTCTGGCTGCATTTGATTAAACTTGGCTTAGGAAGCATGTGCAGTGCCTGGATGGGTCTCACTGGTGTGTACTGGAACTAAGCCAGTTAAAGCTGATTTGGGTGTGTGGATGCACTTCCCAGAATCTCAGAATGTTCTGAGTTGGAAGGGACCCACAAGGATCTTCAAGTCCAACTCTGAAGTGAATGGCCTATACAGGGATTGAACCCACAACCTTGGCATTATTAGCAGCAGGCTGTAACCAACTGAGCTAATCTCAGAGTCACTTGCCAGAGAGTCATCTCTGTGGTGTGGCTGGGATCCTCCTGAATCCAGGGCTTCAGATCCTGCTGTTCCCATCCCACCCTGTGGGATATCCACATCTAGCTGTACTTGAACCACAGTATCTGCAGGTTGAGAAAATCTGCCAGTCATGGGTTCCAGGGAATGACACATCCACCTCCTGGGCTTTTCCTTCCCCAAAATAACCAGCCCACAGCTTCCTGGGAGCTTTCTGTGGAAGCAGAGGCTGGGGGGTGCCCTGCCATTGGAACCAGCGTGGAGGCCATGGCGTGGCTGCAGGGATGTGCTGCAGAGCAGTCAGTGAGATGCTTGTCCCTCTCGTGTCCCCCCACAGCACTCTGTCCATCTACGGGATCAACCAGACGGACGAGGCCATCTACCAGTGCCTGGCGGAGAACAGCGCGGGCTCCACGCAGGCCAGCGCCCGCCTCACCGTGCTCTGGGCCGACGGGCTGCCCAGCCCCCCACAGGCCGTCAGGGCCGAGACCGTCTCTGCCACCACCATCCAGGTGTCCTGGGAGAAGCCCCTGCAGAACACCAAGGAGATCATCGGCTACGTGCTGCACATTCGGAAAGCTGCAGGTACGGGGCTGCACCCGCTGCCCGGAGCGTCCCCAGCCTTCCCTTGATTTACCCACTAGGTAAAACCAGGGAGTCTGTGCTGCTATCCGTGTCCTCCATCACCTCCCTGTTTCTGAAGGATGGAGATGAGGCTGTAGTGCTTCTGTAAATACCAAAAACACGGAGAGGGTGAAGCCGTGTAGTCAAATCTTGCTGCCCATGTAGGTCTCTGGCAAAGCACACAGAAATCATTGAATGAGGGAATCATAGAATGGTTTGGAAGGGACCTTAAAGATCATCCAGTTCCAATGCCCTGCCATGGGCAGGGACACCTTCCACTAGACCAGGTTGATCCAAGCCCCATCCAACCCGGACTTGAAATGTAAGCAGAAAAGTGTGTGGGCAGGTGCATGTCCCCCCAGGGACCACAATTACCACTTGCAAGATCTGTTCAGTCTCTTCACCTCTGGCAAAGCCTGACGCCGCTCTGTTCTCTGTCCCTTTGCCTTTCAGATCCCGTCGAGATGGAGTACCAGGAGGCTGTTAGCAAGAGCACCTTCCAGCAGCTGGTGACTGATTTGCAGCCCTCGACCAGCTACAGCTTTTATATAAAGGCTTACACCTCCCGGGGTGCCAGCAAAGCCTCAGAAGTCACGGTGGTGAGCACGCTGGGGGAAGGTAAGGAACGCTTTGCGCTTGGACCATCAGATGCTGACACCCGCTGTGCGTAACCACCGCGCCGGGCACCCCGACACCACCCGGAGCGCTTTGGCACACAGCCTGGGGTGGTGAAGCTCCTTGTTTCCACTCTTCCTCACTCTCTGGGATACTGTGTAAAACTCACTTGTATCGTTACAGGGGGGTTGACTGATTAAAGCGCAGCATCGCCTCTCACAGCTGATGTTGTAGCAGGGGGTGAGTGCAAACCTGCCTGGTCTCTGCATTGCAGCTGCTCTGGGCTGTTCCTAAACTCCTTGCTAAATGCAGATTTCCTGCTCAAGCAGCATCTTCCAGCAGTTCTGGTACTCACAGCTCTTACTTGATAGGTGATACACTTTTTAAGGTTTGATTATTTTTCACTCTACTCTGAACAATTCACACCAGAGCTGAGCTGTCCTGACCTACAAACACCTGCCTTGTAACAGCCTTCTGTTTCAGTGGGACATTAGGGTGACCTCCAAGGCTTTTTGGCTGACTTGGCCACCAGTTAGCTTCCCCAATAAGAAAGTGGGTGCTCTAATGCAGGACTCTTGCACACAGAAACCACAGCCCCAGCGTGATCTGTCAGCTGGCATTTTAGGAACGTTTTCCTAGAGACTCATCTGCCTCTCCAGCCCCTCTGAATCCTGGCTTGTCTCACATATGGAGACTAATTTCTTAAGAACATCATTCTCATGAGTGCTCAGGAATTATGACTTTACAGTGCAGAGGGCCTTGGGTGTGAGGATGTTATTTAGGATCAAATGAAAAGAGTGTGTTGACTTCCAGGTGGGGGATCCAGTTCTCATTCTGCTCTGAGCCCTTGCAGATATTTATTACAGAATTTAAGCAGCACCACCAATAAATCCTCGCCCTGCTGGGTTGTTGCCCTGCAAGTTTATTTTCCTTGGTACTCTGCAGGGAATCAGTCACCCTTGGAGTTTGTTTTTCCTTCCAATTTAAAGGCAGAAGGATGGACTAAGGCAAAGCTTGAAACTCCTTGACCCAGGGCTCTGAGTTCAGTCACAGGAGCTACAAGCCAGCCATGCTCCATAGAACTTGGTGGCTCTGCAGAAGTCTGGGTCAAGGGAGAAAGGACTTTTTGTCATGATTACCTTCAATCACAAGAGAAATAGTTAGGGATCTGGTAATGGGATCATAAATTTCCTGGCTCTCTGAACTTTCAAGGCATGACTGTCCTGCTTTGCTATCCTTTAAAAAGGGCTTGTCCTGTGTAATGAAGCTTCAGCAATTAGCTCTGATCAGGAGGGACAAGCTGGCTTGGTTCAGATCACTCAACCCCAGCCTGTGTTTGACTTGTAGGAAGGTAAAAAGAGATTTAAATGCCCCAGTTGGCTTCATCTGCTCATATTTCTTCACTTGGGTGCCTGTTGCCTTCTGCTCACAGAGGAGAGAGTCAGTCAGAGAGCCAGGATCTGGTGGCTTTTGTCACCAGGTTAAGGTTTTGCTGCAGATTTGCCTCTTCTCACAGCCAAGATGTTTCACCCTGTGCCGTCCTAAGGTGCACAGGAGAGCTGTGACCCTGCTGGGCTCAAGGAGCCCCTGGATCTGTGCTGACAGCCTCAGAAAGGGATGGGTTTTCCAAGACATGCTGCACTGGCAGCCAGGGATGGGTGGATCTGGCAGCCAGGGGTGGCTCGGTGGAGCCCAGATAGCACTTGTTGGAGTGGCCAGCAGGGATGCTGCCAACTGGAGACTGGTTTGAGTGATGTGTTCAACTGGTATTGTCTGGAGTAGGAATATGAAATCTTCCTGAGAAATACTGAGGAGCAGGGCTGCTTTTGGCTTGGGGCCATCAGCTTTTCAGGGGTAGCAATACGCTGAGAGCACGCTTGGCTGAAGCCTCCAATGCTTTCTAGATGCTCCTTTCTGTGTGCCAGTGCTAATTCTGGATGGAAAGTAGAAGGGATGACACTGTAGAGAAACAACCCAAGTGAACCTTGTCCTCCAGAAACCTCACTCACTGGGAAGGTCCTCCTGCCTCCTCCCTGTCGTTCTCCTTTACGCCGTTTCACAAATGCTGTGGTATTTTAAACCTCAAACGCTCTCCGCTTCATTAAGCAGCACACACTCCTTGTTCTTGTCTTTTAATGCTTTTTAGGGTTTTCTCCAGGACTTTTTGACATTTCTCTAGGATGAAGACTGTTCCTTTAGTCACCTTCGGCTAAAGACGCCTTCAAGAAGAAAGTTGAAATGACCTGGGGAAAATTCCAAACAGCACGGAAGAGGAAAACAAGTATCCCAGCCCTTAGCATGAGGGAGATGCCTCACTTATAGTAGCTCCATATTATGTCTTATATATACTTCTGTGAAGCACCTATCTGCTGGTGTGTGTACCTATATTTACACACACACAGATATACTCCATTGTATACACTTATTTGTGTAATCACATTATGAACAGCACGTGCATTCTGCAAGTGCATCTACCTATAATCAGTATTATACATATATATATATACTCAAAGTTTGAATAAATACAATATATTTCATACTTTGAAGGAGAGATATTCTTGTGGTTTTTATTAAATGTAAGGCTCTGCAACCGTAAAATAAAGCCAACTCTTCACAAATCAGGATGGCCCACATCAGTGTTTCTTTGTCCATGGGATAATATGATAATTTCCCTTTCTGTGGTGTTTTCACCCGTGGTTTGGAAAATGATGCTTTAAGCAAGAGTCTAACTTCTCAGAGCGGGGATTTTGCCCTAGAGGGAATTGGGAGAACGAGAAAAAAGGAGCATTTAATTGGATGGCAAAAATTCTCAGCCTCGGGAGGAATGGTACGTTCTGGTATAAATAGAATTTACTCTGTGTTTTGCACCCAGGAATTGCTAAGTTCAGCCTTCCCGGCAATGAAATGGACATCAGAATAAATCCTAGCAAGAAGAAGTACTTCAGCCCATTTTTTTTTTCCATTGGCAGCTCTCAGGCAGGATGGGATCTCATTAACCTGACCCAGGATACTGGGTCTTTCCTCCAGAATCCACATGGAGATGCTCAGCAGTCAGCAGGGACTTTTTTATCTCCGTGTGCTTATTTGGAGGGCATCAGGCAAAGCCCCTGCAGCCTGAAGTGGGGCATCACTTTGGAAGAGAGAGGGTTGTGCAGATCCTCCTGCTCACCTGGAGAGATGTCCTTCCTTTAAATCTCCTCGTGGAAAAACTTGAGCTCTCAGTGCCTGGGAAAAGGCAAATGGTTGTGCTGTGCAGTTTTACCAGTAAATTGAGGAAATGCCCTTTTTAGCTCTCATCAGTCTCAGATTGACACGGCCACGTTCCATCTGCTCTTCACCATCGCTCACTAATGGTCATGCTGAACTCTCTGCCAAGGGCTGGGTTTGCTTGTCCTTAGAGACCATTTGGGGAAAATCAAGCCAGAAAGCAGCTTCAGTCCAGTGCAATCCCAGCAATCCTTACAGTTGGGAACTGCTGAGCTTGTAATCATGTGGAATTGGAAAAATAGCTCTGCCTCAAAGCCTGGAGACTGCTGGAGAAGCAGGGCTGTTCTGCTGGATAGTTCTGCTGTGGGATGTAGCCAGGCTCACTGCCTGGTGCACAAAAACCCTTTTCCCTCCTGGTGCTGGAGCAGAGCCCTGGGCGGGGCAGAGCCTGCAGCACCTGGTGCTTTGCACCTTCTGGATGGTGCCAAAGGCTGGGGAGGTGATGGGAGCGTTTGGCCTGAGGATGTTTTGTGGAAATGAGGGTAAAAAAAATCATTGGTGAAATGTCCAAAATACGCTGCTGAGACACATCTTGGTGTTGGTGTGATCAGTATAGGAGAAATGGAGGGTGGGGGAAGCGTGGGTCTGTGCCCTAGTGCTGCAGAAGGCTCGGGGCAGGGCTTGGTGCAGAACCAGCTTTGGAAAACCCAGATATATCTGCATCCTAAGGAAATTGGCTTTGGTTTGCAAACCTTTGCCTCTCGGCCCAGGCTGATGGGGTGGGGCTGGGCAGCTTTTTGGGGACCTGGGGAAGGAATGACCTGTCCCCCTCTACAGCACACCCCAAGAACCAGGGCAGGGTTTTGGGGTATTGAGCAGAGCAAAAGGTGTCCTGGTGGACTTTGAATCAGGTGCAGCAGCAGGGACATCTTCCCAGCTAACCCCCCATGCACCCCTAAGGCCAGGTAAGTGCCTGCCTCCCAAAACAAGCCATCCCCAGCTGTGCAGGGATCTCAGGCTGCTCAGGTGTTTAGGGCTGTTGATGAAGATGACCCTGTTCTCTCTTGAATCCCCAGCACAGAATCACAAACCTCTGTCCTAAAGCCGATGGGGAGAGCAAGCCCCCTGCACCCTGCAAGCCAGTGCAGGTACCTGGCACGCTTATAAGATGGATGTCTCCAGCTCCATCCCTTCTAGTTCCTTCCTCCCTGGGGGATTAATCACTGTGAAAGGTTCTTGCCTCAGGGTGAGGGCAAAAAAGTGGAATTTGAGAACACCTTGCCAAAGTTGCTGCATTCCTGCCTTGACCCGACTGGGCCGAGCATCAGATTGCAACTGAAGTGTAAAAGTAGCTTCTGCTTGCTGGTCTGAGCAGAGGAAACCCTTGGAAACTCCTTCAGCTCCCTGAAGAAGTTCAAAGCTGTTAAACCAGATTCTGGTGTGCTCTGATTTTTCTCAGTCTCAGCTGGCACATTCTTTGGTGCAGTGACCGCAGGGAAAGGCTGCTGGGGAATTTCTCAGTATGCAGACTGAAAAGCACATGCAACCCACTGTCTTTCTCTCTCTGTTTCAGTCCCAGCCATGCCATCCCTCTTTATTAAAGTCATTAACAGCACCGCCGTGCAGGCGACGTGGGAGCCCTCCATCAAACTGGGCCAGCACGAAGGCTTCAAGCTGTACTACCGCAAGGTCCACCTGGCCCAGTACACAGGCCCAGTGCTACTGGCCAGCAACGTCACAGCCTACAACATTACCCACCTGGGTGAGTATGGTGACACCCTGCTCCGTGTTCCCTCCCCGCTCCGGGAGGGTCTGTCCTAAATAGCAGGAGAGAGCTGGCATGTGTTGCCCAACCACTAAATGAGAAATGCAGGAGCTCTCCCCCAGGTTTTGGAATGCTTTCCCAGGAACAGGTAGTTCTTTGCAGCATCTTGTGTGTATTTGGTAAGATGTTCGTTTCCCAGACAAGCCTCACTCGTGGTGACACCTGGACTGTCCTTGTGTCTCCCCCGGCAGACGCGTCGGTGGTGTACGAGGTCAAGCTCCTCGCCTACAACCAGCACGGGGATGGAGACTCCACTGTCCGCTTCGTGTCCCTGAGGGAAACCGTGGAGAGGACAGGTGAGGCAGGATGTGGGTCTTGGTGGTGGTTTGGGAAACTGCTCTGCAGGAAGGTGGTGAGGCCAGACACATCCCCCAGACCCCTGTGGCTCTCACCTTTAGCCACTTGTTTATTTTCAGCATCACAAGTAGTGCTGAAGCAAAACCCTGCAGGGCTGGGACCACCTGGTGCTGGCCCTGGGGTGGCTTCCTGGCCATGTGGCTTGTACCATCCCCGTTGGCCAGTCCAACCTGATGACTTTTGGGGATAAAACTAACCCAATGTTCCTGTAATTGCCAGTTTTGTCCCATAAGCTTGAGCTAGAGGCGAAACCATGAACATGAACAAGCCCCCATGCATAGGCTAAGAGCTGCCATCCTCGGGTGAGATGTGATGCACTGAGCATCTCCACTCTCCTGGAGCTCTCCTGGATATTTTGACCTTCACTAGTCAAAAGGGAGGGCACGTGGCTTTGGAATGGGGAACGGCTGCAGAGCACAAGTGCTGCTTTATGTGGCAGCAGAGGGGAAACCTCTAGAGGGAATCTCTTAACTGATCACACCTTTCATATTCATCTATGTGTAAAAAACATCCTGCTGCTCTTGGAAGCCTTTTAAGCCTTCCAGTGGGAATATCTTCAAGAGATAGTTATAACTCCTCTGTCTGTATTGGAGTAAATACTAATCTCACTGGTATCTGCCTGCTCAGTGCTTTCCATCAGGTCTCAGCCTGCTCTGGCATGGTCACCACCTCTCATCTCCCACCTTGGGCACAGGGGATGGCAAAAATTAACATCAGAGTCTTTTCTGTTCATTAATTGTGTCTAATGACAGCAGCCAGGTAATGGGGCTGGCTCACTATGGAATTCCAGTCCTGTGCTTGCTCTGAGTGCCTTGTTGGAGTGCCAGGAGCAGGGAAGCTCCTTCAGCAGGCAGTGACCCCCCTTCCAGCTCTGCAAGTCTTTGTCTCCTCTTCCCATACACACAGCCCAGGCTCCAACTTTGGCTCTGGGCTCCCCAAAAGCTGGAGGAACAATAGGAGAGAAGCACCACTGACTCCCCAATCCCCCTTTTTTCTGGCAGTATTGAATCCCCCCTGTGACTGCATGAAGGACGAGCAGAACAATAAAACCTCCACGACCGGCATCATCATCGGGATCCACATCGGCGTCACCTGCATCATATTCTGCATCCTCTTCCTCATGTTCGGGTACCGAGGAAGGTAGGGATGCTCATGTCACTGCTCACAAGGGGTGATGGTCCCTAATGCCATGTGGGTGTCGCACCCTCAGTGCAATGCTGGACTTTATAGGATGGATTGAAGGATGAAGGAACGTAGCATAGGGATAAGGCAGACTCAGGCTTGGGGGAGGGAATGGGGGAGGAACCATCTTTCTCACCCTCAGGCTCCATCTCTTTATTTTTCAGGCTGCTGATGTGCAAAAACGTGCAGGAGCAGCTCTCAACCCCACAGATCCCCAGGAGCCAGCGGAGCGCCGCAAGCCTTGTCCTGAACGGGGCTGCTCGCAGGGACAGGGACGACCGGGACTTGAACGGAAAGCAGCTGGATATGAACGAGCTGGAGAGGTTATTCCCAGCATCCCCATCCCAGGAGCAGCAGGATAAGGGAATGACGGTAAGTCCAGCGGGATGGGAGCTCACCTGGCTGCATGGCTGAGCGCATCAGACGTTGTCACTGCACTGTCCCCTTCTCTCTCCTCAGTCGGCTCACAGCCCGCCGGCCCCCCACGACGACACCCAGATCTCCACACTCCCTCTGGACGAGTTCAGCATCATCGAGGAGCAGCCAGACCCCCTCCCAAAACCCTCCCGTGGCAGCAGCCCCTCTGCTCCAGCTCCCGACCACGGTCCCGCCAATGAAGGATAAAACTGCCAAGACTCAAAGCCTCTTGTGGGAGTTACCAGAAACCAAACCCGCGGCTGGTGATGTCTTTACGAGTTGTCAATCTCAGGTCAATTGAAGATTTCTACGGTCTGATTGTTATTTTTTTGTTTTGCTTTATTTTTATATATATATATAAATATATATATATGTATACAGCCTTTTGGAAACTCTGTGAAGTTTTATCTTTCTGACCTCTCCTTCGAGCCTCTCGGTGTGTTTCTTCCGATGGCGGCTTCGCGGAGACTGGTCACGATGAATTTTCCCCTCAGCTGCTAAGTAACAGACTCCTTGGCAGAGTTTGACAAACTCTCCCGTCTCTGACAGACTGGGAATATGGTGGAGCATCTCCTGGCATCCCAGACTTTTTCCTGATCAGCAGCTTTAGGACTACTTTTTGGATCTATTTTTTATTTCCAGAAGACTGGATTTGGAGAAATCCTTCTAACTTGACTCCAAAAATCGAGGCCCAGGAAGGCTGTCTCTCCGTGGATTTGATGACTTTGTACACTTTTGCTATTTCTCAGGATACTTTTTTTGCTGATTGACTCTAAATAATATGAAAAAAAAAAAGGCAGAAAAATAAAAAAAAAAGAGTGTGTGTGTCAAAGGATGCCTGAGGGCTACTGAAAGACTTGGACAGACAACCCGAGTGAACTCAGAACCTACCTCAACCGGAATGAATGTCTTCTGGGAAGCAGAAATGCCTGCGTCTTCCTTCGTGTTCAAAAAGCAAGTAGCATAGCACTTGGTCAGTACAAGCATGGTCCTACCTCAGCAGTCACGCTCTGTACCTGCCGCCCCGGCGGCTTCGTCGTCGTCGTTCCCGTGTAAAGCACTTCCAAACCTTTGAAAGCAATGTTCTACCTCAAGCATGAGAGAAGCTCGTGTGTGAGTGTGAGTGTGAGAGTGTGTGTGTGTGTCTGTGTGTGTGTGTGTGTGTGTGTCCTCTCCTCTCCCCCAGTTCCTGCCTCTCCCACCCTGCCCCTCACGAAGCGCGATGCTTCACTAGTGTTATGAGCTTTACTTTTAGGGGCTCCGGTGTGATTTTGGAGATTCCTGTCGTGGTTTTTTTACTTTAAAGATTGTTGGGGCTGTCACAGACAAGCAGTGTGGTGCTCTCTGGTTTTCCCTGGCATTGCTGCCCTCCCAGGGCTGATTTGGGTGCTGGTGGTGGCTGCCTCAGTCCATCTTGGGTGTATAGAGATGGGGTGCTCAGCTACCAGCACTGGAGCCAGGGCACCTTCCTGCCCTGTCACTGTGCTGATTCCCGGCAGGATGATTTATGGCACGTGCCAGCATAAGCACCATAACACACCCCTGGGGGGTGGCAACCTGGATGTCAACATCTAGTCCCAAAGCCCACCCTGCCGTAGGAGCGCCCACGGGCAAACAAACCCTGAGACAGTACTTCCAGAACCCCCTGAGAGGCTACTGAGCTGCTCCCAGCTCTTCCAGCGCATTTCCTGCCACAGGAGAACATCCAAAGGATGAGTGGAGCCAAAAAGGGCTCAGTTCCCTGGGCAGGACAAGGCGAGGAGGATGCTGGGGGCTGCCGGCAGCTGCCCCTTCCCGATGCCCAGGGTGGGCAGAGGAGCTCCTGACACCAAAGAGAGGGTTTGTCCCTCCAGGGATCAACCACCAAACTGCCACTGTGGGGTTTGGGTTGTCCTGGCGTGGTGCAGCCTTGTGAGTCGGTGTGTGACCGGCATCATCCGTGGGGTGAGATGGGGGCAGGGACAGTGCCTGTTCCCTGCCACGTGGGTTGGTTCAATCCAGGCGAATGTGAAGGTTTGAACTCTCTGTGTAAGTGGTGGTAAATCAAATGTTGCCGTATCTGCAAGGACAGTGAAAGGAATCAGGAAAGGAAATGAGTTTTAAGTTTAAAAAAAGGTATTAATTGTATTTTTTTAAATGGTACCAGTGGGAGAGTCCCTTGTGTGAGAAACATCCCCATCACTTGCCCAGCTGGCAGTGGGATGCTGCCCATGGCCATGCAAATAATCCCACACACAGGAGGATGAGCAAACGCCTCTTCCCTGTGCTGGGCCGGGTTAGCTGGGAGCAGGACTCTGCCCTTCCACATCATCCACCTTGGCCCTAGCAGATTGAATGGCACCAACCTCGAGAGCAAGGAGCTCTTGAGGCTTGGTGTTCCTAGCCCCCTCCCATTAAAATTCCTGTTGACATCAGGCAGGACAAAAAAGATGTGAAGGGTTAAACTTTGGCGTTAAGCCCCCAAACAGCCTCTCCCCACCCCACCAAAGAGGCTAGATGGGCCATCAGACCGATCCCTGCTCCCAAGGACATGGGGGGATGTTCCCTTTTGTGAGCTGGACCTGGAGACAGCCTGGGAAGGGACTGTGGGGGGACAGCGCCATGTGAGTCCGACAGCACAGCCCATCGCAGGAGATGGAGGATGGAAAGGGCAGGAGGGAGGAGGAGACACCAAACAGTTCAAGTTATAACCTCATATCAAAGACAACCCGATCCTCTCCTGCCATCCCACTCCCACCCCAGCCCAGCTTTTCTTGTTATTGTTTTTTTTGGTGTGTGTAACGTCACCGTTCACATTGAATAAGTACCGTTGCCAAAGTGAACACAAAACCTAGAGTAGCGTTCAGCTCAGACTTCCTGAAGCTGTGAACATGCTATTAATTTAATATCATATTATTGTGATATTGTAATAGTAACAAGTATTTGTCACTACTTCCTTTTATTAAAGGGAAATGCTGTGCCATTTGACTAGTTGGAATACGATAGTATGTCAAGAGTAGAGCTTTTTCTTTTTTTTTTTTTTTTTTAATTATGCAGAAATGTGGTGGCTTAAACCAATGCAGATTCTGTGTTGATTTGAGACAGTTGAAGATGGATGTAAATCTTTAAAGACTATTTTTTAGAAGTCTAGCTTTTCCTCTTTTTTGGGGTTTCTTTTCCACTCTTTTCAGTCCATACCGTTGGGACGTAATGTAGATGGTTGCGGCAACTCAGCCCACAAAGGGCTGGGGCTGGTCTGGTGATCCATCAGGAGGGCATGGTCTTCCCTGACTTATCCAAGTGCACAAAACTGGGCAAAAAGACCACTCAAAATGGCACGTTCTGGCTTTGTGCCTCTCAGCTGGAGAAGTGACACATAACAGCCCCTCTTGCTGTACATCAGCGCCTGAGCCAGGCTGGACACAAAGCTGTGACAACCAAAAACTTGGGAAAGTGTCACTTAGAGTATGTCTGGCCTTGAATCTGTGAAATGAGAAGGAAAAAGAGAACAAAAAAGAGCCTGTGTTTGGTTTCAGCCTGAGGGACAGCCTGTCCTTGATTCATCCAAACTGCTGCCCAGAGATAAAACCGCTGGGTAACGGGCAAGTGTTGGATCCAGTGCAAACTGCTGGCAACCACCCACGTTTGGGGTAGGAATCTCATCCTTTTTTATTTTTCCAAGCGAATAGTTCCACTAATTCAACCCTCTCAGCTGATCCCAAAAACCCTCTTATTTTCTGGCTGTGGTGAGATGAAATTATGGGAAGGAATAAATATCCAAAAGCTGATTTTTTTTTTTTATTTTTGGTAACCCATAATGGGCACAACCTATTCTTGGAGCTCTCAAGTTGACCAGAGATGGCTGCTACCTCAGGGATAGTATCCACATTGTCTTTAGTTGAACAGGGAATAGTTTTATGCTGTGACAGGGTATTTTCACACTGTTGGATTCGGGTATTTATTTGTCTACCGTTATCTTTCTTCTTTCTTGTTTTGTAAAGGTGCTGAATATTTAAGTGCTGGTCCAGTTTGGGAGTTTTAAATCTTCCAGCCCAGATTATAACAAGGGACTGTAGATTTTAAGTTGGCAATAAAAGAGGAGAGAAGCTACAAAGCATTGTTGCTTCTGGATGGTGAAGGGAAGCTGAGTGACAGCACTTAAGTCTGAGAAGATCAGTTAAAAAAAAGGAAATTAAAAGCTTATGAAAACAAACGGGGGGAGCTACTTACTCACTTCATCTGTGCAAACAGTGTGTGGAAATCTATCCCTCCCCGTGCGCGCCGGAGCGGGCAGGTTACAGATCCCATCTAGCAACTTGACGCCGGCTCATTTATTTCCCTCCCCACCAAATTAAAAAAAGGGAAAGAAAAGTTGATGGCCAGTTCCCAGTTGGTGTCCAGTCACTAGCAGTGTCCCCCAGGGATCAATGTCAGGCCCAGTCCTGTTTAATATCCTTACTGATGATCTGGATGAGGGGATTGAGTCCACCATTAGCAAATTTGCAGATGACACCAAGATGGGGGGGGAGTGTCGATCTGCTGGAAGGCAGGAGGGCTCTGCAGAAGGACCTGGACAGGCTGGATCCATGGGCTGATTCCAACGGTGTGAGGTTCAATAAGGCCAAGTGCTGGGTCCTGCCCTTGGGCCACAACAACCCCCTGCAGCTCCAGGCTGGGACAGAGGGGCTGGAGAGCAGCCAGGTAGGAAGGGACCTGGGGGTCCCTGATGGCAGCTGGACATGAGCCAGCAGTGTGCCCAGGTGGCCAAGAAGGCCAATGGATCCTGGCCTGGATCAGGAACAGTGTGGCAGCAGGACCAGGGAGGTGATTCTGCCCCTGGACTCAGTGCTGGTGAGGCCACCCCTGGAGTGCTGTGTCCAGTTGTGGGCCCCTCAGTTCAGGAAGGACATGGAGGGGCTGGAGCAGGTCCAAAGAAGGGCAACAGAGCCGGTGAAGGGACTGGAGCACAAGTGCTGTGAGGAGCAGCTGAGGGAGCTGGGGGGCTCAGCCTGGAGAGGAGGAGGCTCAGGGGAGACCTCATCACTCTCCAGCTCCCTGACAGGAGGGGGGAGCCAGGTAGGGGTTGGTCTCTTATCCCAGGAACCAGCAATAGGACAAGAGGACACAGCCTTGAGATGTGCCAAGGGAGGTTTAGGTTGGACATTAGGAAGAATTTCTTCACAGAAAGGGTGATTGGGCATTGGAATGGGCTGCCCAGGGAGGCAGTGGAGTCACTGTCCCTGGAGGTGTTTAAGGACAGACTGGATGAGGCATCAGTGCCATGGGCTGGGTGACAAGGTGGTGTTGGGTCAGAGGTTGGACTCTATGATCTCAGAGGTCTTTTCTGCCCCAGCTGATTCTGTGATTCTATGAAAGGGAAGGTGCCTGGGCTGGAGATGGGGATGAGGGAAGAACCAGCACCCCCAGCCAAAAGCACTGCTGGCACAGGGCCATGGCACTGAAGCCCACTGGGAATCAGGGAAACAGCTCCAGGTTTACTCCACGGGCAGAGCCTGGGCTTTGGCATCATGTGGGAAGAAGGGACAGGGCCAGTGTGAAGCCCAACAAGTCAGGGACAAGCCTAATTTCACAGGGCTTTGGATCAGGGTCTGACTTAACAAGTGAAGAGGGATTTGTACTTTGATCGTATTTCCATCATTTAAACTTGCAGTATCTTTACATTTGTAAGAAAGTCATAATAAAACTGATGCTAAACCTTTGTCCCAGTCCTTTTTGGGAATCAACTGTTAGGAGTAATACTAAAAATCCAAATTGCAAAGCACTTTTCTACTGTTTATTTTCTACCTTTCTTACTTTGAACTGTCTTGATATTGAAATCCCACTGATCCCACGATTGTTAGCTCTGTATTAAAAAAATAATAATAAAATAAAACCCAGGTTTTTTGTAGTTTGCTCTGTTTAGATTTTAGCCTGTGGCTACTTGTACAAGGAAAATAAAGCTAGAGTAAATGAGTCTGAGTGGGGCTTTTCTTTTCATGTGTGGGGCTGTGGTGTGGGGGTTGTGCAGGGCAACTCGGGGCATCACCACTTCACGGGGACGGCTGGTGACTTTGTGTCCTCTCAAAGAGCAACTTCCAAAATGCAGCATTTAAGGACTGGGTGGGTTTTGTTTTGATGTTTTGCTCATAAAACTCCAGCCAAGCCATCAGCAGAAACCTGCTGGAGAAGGGGGGCTCTTTGGGGGGTGGGTGAGATGAGACCTCCAGGGTCACCTGTGCTTGGAAATGCAAATCAGATTCCAGTTAATCCTGGCTCCTGCTCAGTTATCCCTGTGTCTGTTTTTCCCGCTGCTTCAGGCGCTGGCAGGGCAGCACCTGTGAGGGTGGGGAGGCCCTGGCACAGGTTGCCCAGAGAAGATGTGGCTGCCCCATCCCTGGAAGTGTCCAAGGCCAGGTTGGATGGGGCTTGGAGGAACCTGGGATAGTGGAAGGTGTCCCTGCTCATGGCAGGGGTTGGAACTGGATGATCATTAAGGTCCCTTCCAACCCAAACCATTCTGGGATTCTAAGGTGTGTCCTTGCCCCAAAACAGGGGCTGTGAACCATGGGCCACCCTCCTGCAACTGTCCCATGTGCTGCAGCACTGCACGGAGAAACAGCCCCATCCCCTCCTCCTGGAGCTGCCCCCAAAGAACAGTCACAGTGAAGGCCACGGGGAATAAATCAGTGAGACTGAGCCCAGCACTTTGTAAAGAGGGTTTCAATAAGCAGGTGAGTGAAAAGTCCCTTCAAACAACTCCCTGAAGCTCTTGGAGCTACTAAATTGCAGCATGGATTGTCCAAATATATACTTCATAATAAATACCAGCATATAAACTGATTTTATTTCCCAGTGGCAACGCAAGAGGTGAAAAAAAGATCAGAGTGGGCTCACTCTGGGGATTTCCATGTAAGTTCAGTGGAATCTGGTGCCTCAGATAGCATTGTGGAGTCAAGGTATTGCATAGAGCTTGTGGCTTTCATTAAAAAGGACTTTCCCTGACTTCATGGCAATAAAAGAAAGGTTTGACAATATTAATCTGAAGTCTTAGAAACTAAAGAAATAAAAAAACCCCAAGCAATAGGTTTAAATTGCTTTGATTTTTGGCTGTTGGAAATATTAGGAGCCTCAAAAAAACCCTGAGTGCCCAAAACTTATCTTTAGGAGGAGAAATCTCCTTTTGACTGTCCGCATTCAAATAGAAACATCTCAAATCAACTCTTCAGCTCCAGAAATATTATTAAAAAATTGAGGTGGGCATTTTCAGCTCCGAACGCTGCATTCCTGCCTCGGATATTGCTGGAGAAGATGTTACTGCTAATGTCCCAGTTATAACCCTGCCAACACAGGGAGAATTTATAATATCCCATAAAGCCCTAACTATGGAAAGGTCATTTTGGCGTTAATACCACTCGGGCATCACCGCTTCATTTGCTGACACTTTTACAGAGCCACGCTTGATTCCAGCAGGGCAGCTGTAAAACCTTTATAGTGACATCCTCAGCCTCCAAAAATCATCTTAAAAATCAAGAGCTGGAACATCTTCATCAGCAGGTGCAGGTGGCTCCAAAAGGATCCGCTCGCTCTCAGTGTGGGGTCTCCCAAAACCCAGGGTGAGCACCCTAACACACCGTTCTGGGGGGGGATTTTATCCTCAGATCTGGTCTCCAGCCCTGTTATTCCCAGCACCCTCAGAGCCCACCAGCACTAAATTAAAAGTCTCCTAATTTCATACAAAATTATCAACCCCTCGCCTTGCCCAGAAAGCCATTTCCTTAGTGCTAAAATAGCTAAATTAGTCTTGCTCAGTGTCGTAACAGAGCTTGTCTTGTTTATTGAGCGATAAATATAAAGGTACAGTAACTAAATTCATCAGTCCCTAAACGCAGCCGTTGGGAATGGCCATTTCCACCATCCAATCTACGGCTGCATGAATATTTCAGAGTCCTCTTTCCCTTGGGTGCTCGCCTTATCTCTGGAGCCTGGATATTATTTTCTGCTTTTCAGCTTTTTGGATGTATTGGAGGAAATGTCATTATTTGGACCTGGGTGGATTACAGTTGACTTTCCTAAGCCAATTTATATTGGCAAGCTGCTGTTTTTAAAAACCCCTATAAATCACTGCCATGAATTTTAATAATATAACGTGGTTTCAAACATGCTCCCTTAATACATGACACACTATTACAGCCGGCAGTCGCTCCCCGGGTCGTGAACTCCGTTGTACCGTCACCTTCGGCGAGCGCCGAGCGGGGACGAGCAATGCCTCGGCCAGAGTCACGGAAACACCCGTTCCTGCCCCAAATATCTCGTCGTTGTGGTGATTGTGGTTTAACAGCGTGACAAGAACGCTCCTGTGCTCACTCTGACCCACTGCACTCGACCTTATCTGACTACCCAAAGCCTAAACGGCAGAATTAAATCTTGAAACACGCATTTAGGGACTTATCCCCTGAGCCCCAAACGCTCCTCAAGACAGCCCTCTGGGGGGTTTGGGTACTGGTCATGTCATGGTCACCACCATCAATGTGTGTTTGAGGCCATTTAATTAATTTCTTTATCTGAACTTTGCTTAAAGATCAGGGGTTCCCTCCCTCCCTGCCAAGACCTATTCCCAAGGCAGAGCTTGGAGTGAGACCTTAAAAGACGCTGGTGTAGAAATCATGGGGATTAGGATTATTTGCTGATACTTCCCTTAATAAAGATAAAAGATGCACATCCAGAATGTGACTCCAAGCTGGAGGCCAGCTGGATTCACAGCTCCAACTGCTCCAGAAATTCCCTCATGCCAGGAGACGAGGCCAGACCTCCTTATCCCCTGTTCACTTACTTTGATGAGCTCTATCTTCATCTTGTGCAAATTATATTAACTTTCTTCCCATCCCCATTGCAAGGACCCCACGATGTCTGCCAGCTCTCAAGGGCAGACATGCAGTGGGGAGTGGTCTCCTGGTCAGCAGAGAAAGGGCTAAGAGGGATGGGGAATAAAAGCCAAGGCAGAGAGGAGACTTGGGAGACCTTCTTCAAGGAGCCAGGTCATGGAGTGTCTCCTGTGGATCCTGGAGCTGATGATGGGGTTTGGTGCTCCAGTGGTGGCACTGGTGATGTCCCCACTGGAGAGTTGCTTCTTGCCCCATTTTAACTGTACAGAACCAAAGGATAAGAATATTCCATCCCTGGAAATGTCCAAGGCCAGGTTGAACGGGGGTTGGAGCAACCTGGGATAGGGGTGGAACTGGATTATCGTTAATGTCCCTTCCCACCCAAACCAGTCTGTGACTCTGTGAATATAATAAGCACATCTGAAGGAAAGAGGGTCGTTAAGGGACAGACTAATTGCAGGCAGGAAAAAAATAACGAGTCAGACTTTGCTCTTTGGCTTCCAAAGGCACCGAGGGCTCCCCAGCGTGGGCAACGGGGTTGCCAGGACCTCCCCAGACCTTGCCACTGCCTGCTCAGCACCACTGAGCCCTGAGGCAATCACTGGTTTAATGTTCTTGGGTGAAAAAAAAATAAAAATCCCGTTTGTGCAGGGAGCAAAGAGGCTTTTCAAAGGCTTTCGCTGTGATGATTTACCCTGAAATGTTGTCATGTTCATCATTAATCTATTTTTTCCCTTTTCTGTAACTTAACCTGCGACAAGCCGACATTGTAAGTGCTTGATTTTCCAAGAATAAATTACAGTTTCATAAATGGTATTTTGCTTCGCTGCTCAATTTGCAAGTGAAATGATGCCAATTGCTTTGTTCACAGGATTTTATCTAGCACGAACAATACCATCCTCGAGATTTATTTATTTTTTAACCCTCAAGTTATTTTCAGAGCCTATATAACAGGAATACATGGAGAAGTACACGACAGCCCATATGTTTTGGCATTATCGACTAACCACGAGCAGATACAAGGGCCCACGTGCCTATAAAACATCGATCTAGGAATGAGATGTCACACACAGAGTGAGCCACTGCCCAGAAAGAAAATAATCCCTTAGATCAGAAATATTTGCAGTTGCCCCACACTGGGTTAGACAGTGCCCTGAGTGACTTTTTAGATATGTGATTTATGATTTGGGGCTGGCAAATCAGCCCCCTCAGAGCTTCTCCCAGGGACGCCCAAGCTGCCCCATGGACCAGCACATCCCCAGTGGAATCTCCAGCACATGGGGTACCCCAGCCCCACTGAAAATATTGTGGGTTTTACACCAGCTATAATTTTTTTTCCTATCATGATAAAATTATGAGAAAAAGAAAAAAAAAAAAGTAAGTTTGAGCTATTTACATTTTTGAAATGCAGAGGGGTCCTCCCTGCTGGGGATACCAGGCTCTGTCCAGGGACAGCCAGGGCCACACAGGTTGGGATGTGCCACCATTAAACCTGGTCAATCTTCTTTCATCACAGGAAGGAAAAGAGGGGAAAAGTCCCTAATTTGGTTAATAGACTCTGGCTTCTCCTGAGATTTTTTTAACCTGCACTTTTTGGGGAGACCTTGTAAGAGATGCCTTCTTTGGGGAATGTTTTGGATGTTAATTCACTTTTGGTATAAGACAAAAAGTGAATGGCAATGGTTGTATTTGGAATGGAAACCTGGTGTTTGTGCTCACCAGTACATTAGGATGAGTTTGTGAAGAGCCTGGATCTTCATCTCCACCCTTGAACTGAGCAGCCCCCCAGAGCTGGTTTGTTATTTGGGTTAATAAACCATTCAAGCCAAACCATTGAGTTCTGAATCTGCAGGTGACATGGGCAGTAGAGGCAATACTCACATTTCCAACAGAGAAACTGAGACACAGAGAAAATATTTTTTCCTCCCCCTTCAGATATGAAAATGTATTTGTTCTCATCCTCTCTCTGCTTCTTACCCCGCTTCCCTCACCCCTCTGGAGGAGACCTCAGGAAACGTTTTTGCTTTTCCCTTGCACGTGGATGTTTCAAGACCTTCATGAACTTTGGATTTGGCACTGAACGAGGGACAAATTTCCGGCAAGAAACCCCATCACAAAACAGATTTGTCACCTTTTGGCCAACCCCAAGAGGTAACGTGGAAACTCCAGCGAAATGAAACATTCACAGACAGACAAAGCATGTCCCAGAGTCCCCGCTGAGGACATCACCAGATTTTTACAATGAGAAAAACCAGATTAAAATGGAATTTAAAAGAAGTGAGGAGCTGCAGGTACCGTGAGGACGGGTCCCTCCATGCACAGAGCTGTGGCCATGAGCTCCAGGCTACAGGGGCTGGGCTGCTAATGGCTTTAAGCGGCGCTAATTGATCCAAGCAGTCACTGTAATTACGGAGCGGGATATGGTGGCAAAACACTGGCAGAGCATTAACTGCTGCGAGAGGAGAAATCCAACTCGCTGGCGAATCGATCCTCGGGCAGCCGGCACTGACAGCCCCGGCCCCAGCGCTGAGGGTTTTCCATTGCGCTGAGGTTTTCTGCAGGAACGTGCTGATTTCAGGAATATTTGACGGGAGGGAGAGTGGCTGTTAGCTCTTTTAATCCATTTCTTTGCATTTTGCCTTCAAGCCCAGGCTGAGTCACTGCACAGCTCCCTGGCTTTGCCCAAGCCATGGCAGGCCCTGATCCAAAGGTTCCCGAACAAAAGCACTGGTTATCTTAGCAATTAATTAGTCTTAATGACAACCTCCAGCAGCATCAGTGCAGGGTGTCATAAGAGCCACCATGAAGAGCTGCGCCGTGCGTGCAACAGGGACCTGCTCTGGTCCTCTTCCTAGTGCAACTCATTAATTATTCTAATTAAAACACACGTTAGTAGGTACTTCTGATGGCAAGGGGCTGTGTGGGGCTGAGGGGGAGTGGAATCAGCCCCCAGCTCCTGCCTGAGGCCATGGGCTCCCAGCAAGAGCCTGAGGATGAAGAAGGGAATGAGTGGGGGAAGGAGAGGGGGTTTGGTCTGGGGACAGCACTGGGAAGTGAAAAGGTGTAGGGAGATGACATTGTTTTGCAATAACCTCCCAACCTTCCTTAATGCTGCTGTCACAGCGCCGATGTGCTGCGTTAATTAAAACGAATGGTACATGACAGAGCAATAATTCCATTATTTCTCCATGCTTGCACCTCCCTGTGCTTCATCCTCGAAGAGTGGGGCAGGGGACCGGGGTGTCAGGACCGGGGGTCCCTGAGCAGCCAAAGGTCCCTGACCTGCTGCCTCCTGTCAGGACCTGGTGCCACAGCAACAAAGGCACTCGGGGCTCTGCGGCTCCTGATCCCCTGCACACCCCGCGCCACTGCTGCAGCAAATCCCTGCCTCCCCAGCCATGAGGGTCCACATGCCACATCCACACAGGGGCACACTGAGGGCAAGGAGGCCCCTGGAGCCATGGAGAGCATCCAGTAAAGAGACAAACCCTTCTCTCCCACAATTAACAGCTGCAAGCAACAGACAGGGATGGATTGGTGGTGAATCAAAGGTTTTGCTAAAATGCCTCCTCTGCAGAGGCTGTTCTCCCCCCTTCCCACACCTCTCCCTGCCTCTGTCCAACAGCATTCCCAAAAGACTAAACACCTTTGGTTTCCATGGCAGCCTGATTTTCAATGAGCATCCTTCAAGTCCTAACTGGAAAGAAAGTGTTTCATTAATGCATACAGGACACACTGGCATCTCCCCGGGGCGACAGTATCCTTCCCCCAAAACTAGAATCTTCTGCCCATGGCTTTTTTATTTTAGTGGATTGATGGATTGACAGAGCCAAGGGAAAGGGCTGGTCAGGTTCTGCCACTGACTCCTGAAGCTTGCTTAGAGAGGATATTGGGCTGCTTTTTCTTGGAGAAGATTAAATAAGTAAAGTGATGTTGAGCATCGGGAGGTGGCACATGGAGCTTCCCTCTGGAGCAACTTCCTCTCCTCCAGCCCATGGGGGAGGGGACAGTGACACCTCCTGAGATGTCCCAGATACCAATCTCCTGGTTTAAATTTGCCCATTTCCATCAGGCTCTGCTTCTCTCTCCTGTTTAACACAAGCTGAGCAGTTTGCACACTCACAATTTGCCATTTCTTTTGAATTTAACCCCTTTTAATGGCTCTGCCAGGCAGAAAGTGCCCAGAGCTGGGGAATGGGCAACTAATGAACTAAAGATTTGAAGCACAGCACTTCAGTCCTGCTGGATTTCATCAGAAAGTGCCCAGAAATCCTGCAGGATCATAAAGAGACCAAGGACATTCCCCCACAGCCCAGGGGTGCCAGGGCAAAGCGGGGTGTGTTTGCTACGCCACGTCCAAATAAAGAAACCATTAAGCAGAACGAGTGAAATTTTTTAGCAGAGGATGCCCGGGGGAGGATGCAGAGCAACCCAACCTTCGCTAGCCTGGGACCCTTCAAAGGTTTTTTAAGAGACCCCAGGTCACGGCCCAGCCCCGGCCCTGGCTTTTCCCAGCCCGGAGGATAATTGCCGTCCAGCCGTGACGTACCCTTTCGCTGACCCCGCCGGGGTCCCAGCCACCCTCCAGGATCTGGCAAGGACAGATATACGGCTGGACCTCAGGGGGCTCCTAAAAGCAGGTCACGCCGAAACAATAAAGCTTTGTCGGAGGCAAAGAGGGAGCGAAGCCGCGGTCAGCCCCGACCGCTGCCGCGGGATTTCCTGCCCGCAGATGGGGTGGGGGCTGTGGATGATGCGCAGAGCACCGCGCCGGGACAGCCAGGGAATGGGGAGCTGGGAGAGTGTCCCCACACTCGGTGTGGTGTTTGGTTTGTATGTGCAGCAGCATCTTTAGCTGTAGTAGAAGCTGCTCTCCAGAGACCAGGATTTGGGAGGTCTCAGGTAGGGAAGAGAGGGGTCCAATTCTTTTGGATGCCTCCCTCTTCCTGGTGGGATGACTAAATCTGGATCTCGCTGAGCTGAGTCCCAGAGCAGGGTTTGCCCCCAGGGGGGTTTGCTCTGCTTTACACATCACCTGACCTTGTGATGAGCCTGGCTGTGTGGATCCAAGCATTTCAGAGGGATCTGAACCTCAGTACTCCAACCCTGAAAGGAAAGCAGGATATTGCCACACATTTATCCATCATATTTATCCAGGAGGTTAGGAGGGAGCTATAGGGACATGATAAACAGCCTGTCCATGCACAGAAGGGTGGTCAAAGACCATCAAATGTAAATGCAGATAAAGAGGCTGCATAGGACACCAAGGTTGAGATAAAAGGTATTAGTTTTTAGGCGATTAACTAACAAAGTTCATTTTAGCATATAATGACCATCCACCTTAGTGCCTCCTTCTCCACTTTCTTTGAGAGGACACACAGTTCTCCATTAAGACTCAAAAGCTTCATGCACCAAAAAAAAGCTAAACACATGTTCACTTGTCCAATAATGCTGCCTGCACTGCATGGGGCTTTTTAACAGAGAAAAGCATCTTTTCCTTAATCCTTCTACAAAAACAGGGCAGTTATCACAGCCAAATTTCAGACCAACCTTGTAGTTTTCTGACCATCCTTGTCCCACAAGCCCTGATGCATTTCCATGGCACAGGGCAGCCCATGAGCCCTCACAGCAAAGCCTGTGGTGCTTCCACGAGGCAGCTCTCTGCCAGGAGAGAAAAACCATTAGAGCTCCCAAGAGCAGAAACAGGTTGGAAGCCGCCAATGTCATTAAATGAATATTCATAAATTAGTTTGCTACATAAACAATATTAATATCACACCTTCCACCTTCAAAAGCCCGTCGCAGGCAGGGACTCATTAAGACCCCAGACTCCCAGCAAAGGCCACTTGCAGACTTTTGGTTACATGGAAACTCAGAGACTTTATTAAACACGAGCAATATATTTATTTTAATAGATTACAAAGCCTGGATTTGGCCACCCTAAAACACCACTCAGAGCTCCGATTCTTCGAACAACCCGATCAAACAAGGCTAATGTGTGCAATATATCTTGGGTGAGTAATATACAGCCACATTTCCTGCTCCATTTACCCAGTTTTAACTACACCTGACCTACTCTTATCCTAATAGAAAACGGCTGCTCTTCTCATTGCCTGTCCTCCGCACATGTTTTTCTGATAATGACCAAACCTAAATCACTTCCCTTTCTCCTAAGTGCTGGGCACCAGCTGTCTTGTGACATTTAACTACAACAAGTCCTTTTGCAGGACCTCCAGGTTAGTTCCTGGGGCCCTGGCCCTCCGTCCCTGTGTCCTGTCTCCATCCTGCATCCGGGCATCGGAACTAAGGCATTAAGTGAAGTGGTGGGTCCTGACTTCAGTCACAACAACCCCATGTGATGCTACAGGCTGGGGGAAGAGTGGCTGGAAAGCTGCCCAGTGGAAAAGGACCTGGAGGTGCTGGTTGACAGAGGCAGAACATGAGATGCAGTGTGCCCAGGTGGCCAAGAAGGCCAGTGCCACCTGGCTTGTGTCAGCAATAACGTGGCCAGCAGGACCAGGGCAGTGCCCGTCCCCCTGTACTGGGCACTGGTGAGGCATCTCAGATCCTGGGGTCAGTTTTGGGCCCCTCACTGCAAGAAAGACATTGAGGTGCTGGAGTCTGTCCAGAGAAGGGAATAGAGCCGGGGAAGGGTCTTTGAGCACCAGGAGCAGCTGAGAGAGCTGGAGGGGCTCAGCCTGGAGAAGAGGAGGCTCAAGGGGGATCTTATCACTCTCTACAACTCCCTGACAGGAGGTTGTAGCAAGGTGGGGGTTGGTCTCTTCTCTCAAGTAACAAGCAACAGGACCAGAGGAAACAGCCTCAAGTTGCACCAGGGGAGGTTTAGATTGCATATTGGGAACAACTTATTCACCAAAAGGGTTGTCCAGCCCTGGCACAGCTGCCCAGGGCAGTGGTGGAGTCATCACCCTTGGAGAGATTTAAAAGACACTTAGATGTGTCACTTAAGGACAGGATTTAGTGATGGTGCTTGGCAGAGCTGGGTTAACAGTTGGACTCAATGATCTTAAAGGTCTTTTCCAACCTAAATGATTCCATGATTCTATAATCCCAGCCCCATGGGATTTCCCTGTTCAGCCTCACCCAGGAGGCACGTGGAGGAAAACCTGGGAGCTGCCTCAGCTCTTGCTGCCACTTGCTTTGCAAGCCAAGGTCTTCCTTCAGTGAGGATGCTCTTGTGAGCAAGCATCACACATCACTTCATGCCAGGGTGAGAGGTTCCCCCAAACCCACCGGCATTGCCTCACAGAGCAGGTTCAGCTTTGTCAGGGAAAAAAATCTGCTTCCAACGGTGTTTCCCCCCCCCCCCGTGGAGCTTAGCTCGGAGTGTTCCATCGAGGTGGATTTAAAGCTTCCTGAGCAGCGTGTTTAAATGGCCAATTTGACCAGAAAATGTGCTTGATTCACAAGCGCTGGCTGCGTTTTCTCCGGCGCTGAGAAATCACAGCTATATTTCATTATTGTTACTAATTGCTATAAAGTATTATGGGGAGGCAATGGCACAGGCAGAAAGAAATATAAACCATTTGCAGTCTATTGACCCCAGAGAACATTTCCCAAGCTTGCTTAGGGGTGCAGAAATCGGTGCTCGGTGCAAATAAATGAGCAAAAACCATTTTCTGAAGGAATTAGCACAAGGCACAAGCAAATTGCAGCAATTGTCTCTCTTCTTTCTAAGTGCTGAATTGCCTCTATAATTCCCCATCATTTAGTTGCATAAATCTTGCACAAATAAACCGGCAATTTGCATATGCACAGAAAAGAAATTATAGAAACACGAGGAAAGAAGTTATATTTTTCCTTCATGAGCTGGAAATAAATATGCATTGCTTACTGCCTAAGCTGTGTTTGGCCCAGCTCAGAAATAAAAATTTAGGAAACCCTTTAATTTTCAATAATAAATACATATCAGAGGATGAAAAAAAAAATAATGTGCGGCATGTGGAAGCCGATAGTTTCTGGGTTGGTGCATCATGAAGGGAGATGGCTGCAGCAGCAGAGTTGTGCATGTTCAGGCAGAGGATGAAACGTGATCACAGAATCATAAAAGCCTAGAATGGTTTGGGTTGGAAGGGACCTAAAGTATCACCTGATTCCAGCTCCCTGCCACGGGCAGGGACACCTTCCACTAGGCCAGGTTGCTCTAGACAATCCATGGATGATGCTGATGCCTTCACAACCATGGCCAAGGGATGCAGTTTGCCACGGCTGCTGGGAAAAGCGATGCTGAGGGGTCAACGCAGCTGCCTCTGGTGTGGTTCCATCCAGCCCTTACTGAAATTAATGCAGAGGCTTTTGGGGAAGCAAACGTCTCTTGAAGGCAACACCCCTTTACGAATCGTGTCCACCTTCGGCCATGAAATGCCTGTTTGTTTGTTGTGATTTCTACGCAGTGCTCTGAGGTTTCACTACTACAGAAAACCCAGGGTCAAGCCCAGAAGCGATTAAATTATCTCTCTAAATTACTGAGCCATAACGCACCGTCTGGCCACAGACCCCACGGGTGGACGGAGGCACCAGTGGGCAGCAGGAGGTGGGAGCGACTCCGGCTGCTCGTCATGCTGGTGGAGGCTTCCCAGAGGAGCAGAATAGCTGTTTCCGATTAACTCCCCGTGTGACTGATCTCATTCTGGAATAAGAGGGTGTTATTCCAAAACACCATAATCCTCTTCCAAATGACTTAATCGCATTTGGAATAGCGTGCTTTTCTTCCAAAACATTCATATAGGAAAAAAAATCGGCGGTGAAAAGAATCAATCAGAAACAGCCCTTTGGAATAACACCTCATGCAGAAGAGCTCTCAGAGGGGATGTGCAATACTGCACTGGTTTACAAAGATTTAATACATCACTATCTGCAGTAATTCCTGAAGGCTGAGAAAGCAGCACGACTGAGGCCTGTGGCATCTCCTCCTTCCTCATTTTGTCTTCAAAGATGTGGAGCTCCACAATGATCCCACTACGTGCTGGTGCTTCAAGCACCCACGCTGTCCCTTGTGGTCCCTATGGACCATATGTGGCACCTCTCCATGTCACATGGCTGGAGTGTTGCTGCAAAACCACTGCTTAGGGATTTGTCAGTCAGGCCAAGGTGGAAAGCTAAAAGAACATAGGAAGACCCAGGCTGTGTCCCCAGGAGAAGGTGCCACCAACATCCACCAGCTCCCATCCCACAACCCTTCTCTTTCTCTCCTCTGCATCCTCCACACCACCGAGGCAGGAAGACCCTCGTGTCAAGGAGGAAGCAGCAGCAGCAACCTGGGATGAAAGCAAGAGCTCTCACATCTTTCATCCATTAACTAATCATTCCTCCTGCACAACACATGTGTCGATTCATCATAGGTGATCAATACCTTCCTTGAGGCCCCAGGATGATGAACGTCTCTGCTGATATTCAAATGACCTTGAGAGAACAGGGGCAGCTCCCTCGGGCACAGGTCAAAGAGCCAGGACAGAAGCGCTCTGTAAGATGATACGTGGTCCCAAGACGTCTCTGTAAGGCACAGAGAAATGTTTTTTGCTAGAAAGCTTCTCCAAGAAGGGAAGATTTTAAATCATGCAGAAGCTGGAAGATGATGCTGGACCAAGAGGATGTGGATTTTGTGTGCAAGGCTGGAGCAGAAGGATGTGATACCTGCCTGCAAAAGGGCAACATGATTCCCCATCCCATGCTCTTGCTCTGGGATTAGGGTCCTCATGGCATCTCTGTGTGCAGTCAGAGATGGATCAGAGACTGTGATCTCTATTCTTGATGGAGACCATGAGTCCCATGCGCTCCTGCGTGGCTCCTCTCTCAGGTGCAGTCCCTCGCTCCATCCTTAAGATCTGTGGCAGGGTAAGGACCAACATTCACCCTCTTCAAACCACCGTTCATCTCACCAACCCAGCAGGACCCAGAAGCTGCTGTGAGGAATTTCTGTCTTCAGCCACAGGTCTTCCCTTTGTCCACTTCCAGCAATGCCAGTGGGAAAATAAACCCCAGTCCTCCTCCACATGCAATGCAAACCAGGCTCAGCCCTGTGGGCTGCCCATGGACTACAGTGTGTGTGGTTTCCCTTTCTCAGAAGAGTAAAAGAGAAAAATAACTAAAGATAACTAAAGTAGTTCCCCACCTTCAGAGAAAGTGAAAAACAATCCTTTAAGACAGCTGTTTGTCCTGCAAAGCTCCACGTTTTGCCCCAAAAACTAGAACTGAAAGAAATTCTGAGAACTGGCAAAGCTCCTACAGCAGTTGTTTGCGTGATTTAGGTTAAAAATAATTGCTGTCCAGGCTTATCTGCCTGACATAAGTAATTAGATCACAGAGTACTTATAAGCTGCCATTTCCTATGAGCATATTTTAACATGGCCTTTATCATTTGACCTTTATATGTGCAGTGGCTCCATCCGCTCCCTGCTCCTGTGATGGATTTATTTTTGAAGATTGGGCTCAGGCTTGCCCGTCCTCAGGCAAGGATGTGGCACAGGAGACATATTACAGCCCCAGCAGCTTCTGCAGTGAGGAGAGATCCTCCCTTCACAAGGAGGAAATGAGCCAGACCCACACCCTGCTGCAGCTCCACCAGAATTAATCTGCAGGGTTAAATTTATGGGTTGCACCAAGGGAAGTTACTGATGGGCTCTAGAAAGGGTTGGCACTGTAGAACTAGTGGGACATGGCAACACACCACTGGAAGAGAATGGTCCTTATTATATGAGATATATTCATATATGTCACAGGTTCATACTTTCCCCAAAAATATTCACACTTTTCTCCCCAAAAATTGAGAAGCCTGAAGATTCTTTCTTGTATGTCTGAAAAGCAGAAGACCTGCTTCTAGCCTCCCTGACTCCCAAAGCCCAGAGGAGGCCAAAAGCAAAATGCCAAGAAGGAAAAGGACTCAAGAGATTCAGTTCACTGTCAGTATTTTCAGACACAAAAACAGCCATAGAGAGACTCCGATCCCATGCACAACAAACCCTACAGATGCACAGCAGGTACTGGAATCCTTCACAGCTGAACAGCTCTGAGTAAATAAAAAAAAACCAAAATCTAAGACAACATCAACTATTTCCTTTCTGTTTTTATGAATCTCAGACTTGAGTAGGCTCCCTCTTCCCAATGATATCCCTTGAGAAGCAATGTGACTTTGCTGGAGCTGTCAGATTTGCAAAATAAGAGATTTCCTTTTTTACACCTCACTCAACTTTTTTATGAAATCTTCTTTCCTTCTAAAAAACATTTTCAAACTCCCCTCACTACTGATGGATTTGTTTTTCTTTTATTGTCAGAACCTTCTCAGCAATGTAGAGACCCTAAATTTGAAGAGTAAGCAGGGACTGCTAATAAGTTGGAGGGTGTATTTATTGCAGTGACATCTGAGAGACTGCTTCTAAGACAATATTTCAGAGCACCAGCTCAACTCCCATCCAGCTCATCCAGCACTCCACACCTTTGGAGTATGTGGAAAAGCCAATGAGGCAATTCATATCTTGCCACAGATAGGACATGACACGGATTGAAAAGATGCTGTATCACCCACACAAGCAGGCTTTCCACCAAGGGCTGCCTTCCCACCACATCTTGAGCAAGCCCCCAGTCCATTTGCCCTGGTTTCCTGCTGGTAGCTCATGGTGGATTTGATGAGCTGAGAAGGACTATCAGTCCTATATAAAAGCCAAGGCTGTGTTAGAACAATTGCTTTCAGAAGTGGTGCAGATGGGAATAGCTGCTGCAAACCAGAGCTGTTTCCCATCAGGTAGGCAAAGCCAAGGGTCTCTTCTGAGTCCCACAGAAGTTTGTTTCATCGGTAAGTTTGTCTCCTTTAAGGGGAGGTAGAATAGCTCTTAATAGGATTTCAGGACTGATTTATCTATCAAGGACAAAACCCCACAATGAGACAACATCATGGGGAGATTATCCCATGTTCTCTGAAGGAGAGAGCACAAGATTATCCCAAAACAAGGCTTGTTTCAGGATAATGACAGATAATTGGTAACCCCCTTTGCATAGCTGGGTGATCCAGTGAGTACTCCCAAAGTAGAAAAGCAGCAGCATTTCCAAAGGGAAGGAATCCAAGGTCTGATGTGGACTCAGTCTGAAAGAAAAACTTCTGGAAAGGATCAGGGCAAGGCCATGAATTTATGAAGTAGTTGTTCGGCTGACTCTAATTTTTAAAGCATTATTATCCTTTTAGCAGGGCTGTCGGGTAGATGGAAGCCAGAGCCAGTGTGATGAAGAGCAGCTGAATAGCAATTTGCAGCAGTTCCTCCTGCCTTCCACACTTTTTTTCTGCAGAGCAGCGAGCCAAATTGCTTGTAACCAGCTTACTGCAGCCCAAAATGCTGCAAAAAGGGAAATTTCTGGGCTGGTGGTGTGAGGAATGAAGAGGGAGAATGAAAATGGAAAAGGAAGAGAAACACTAATGGCAAGTCTGGAGACCCACTGACATTCCAAAGCCCAAAGCCAGGCAGGTGATGGGAACATTTGCTTCAAATCCTTGGAGATTCTTTCTAGACTGACCCAAAGGGAGCAAACCAAAGAGGCATTTCTGCAGATTTAAGTGCATTTTGTTTGCCATTGCAGCAAATCCTCACCTTGCTCACAGTCGCATTCTCTGCATTTCTCCAGCAAAAGCAGCTCAGTCGGATGCAGCACCTCTCTAACCCTCCAGGTGCTCACATGCCACCTCCCAAGTAATGCAATCAAAACAATCCAGCTAAAAGCATTTCATCTGGCCTAGGCTGAAATGAATTGTTTCTAATAAAACTAATGCTCTTTGGGACAACTAATGGGTGCTTATTAGTACAGGCAATGGACTATTCAATCAACCATACAGGGAAACTAATGGGGATTGATGGCCAAAATACAAGATGAGGGCTTACCTCTTTAAATAAACAGCTGATGGGCTGGTGATCAGACTAATCTTAGGTATTTGTGGGGAAAGTTCATACCTAACTAATAAAGAGACAAACAAAATATGTGGAAAATAGCCTCACTGGGTCCCTGGGGGTTTTAATGTTATTGCCATGGCAGCAGGTGGGTTTCACAGAGATACTTGTCTTTCCAAACAGTACAGGTTTGGGAAAGAGTTAGAAAGCAGGTAGAAAACCTCTGGATGAACCTTTGCACTCAATGTGGTCCTTTTTTTAAACCACCTATCAGACAATCCCACCTTCCCTGCTTCATCTCCTCCCTCCAGCAAAGGCTTCCCAAGATTTTTCCAAAACCCAAGATACTTATACCTTTTTCCTTTAGCAGACAGAGGAATGGAGTGATTTTCAGAGCTGAAAGAAGGGCATATGCACCTCTGGGGCTTCCAAGTCACTCTTCCCTGCAGCAAACCATTCCTTGACCTCCACCCTCCCATTCCTTCCCTTTGAAAGGCCTCTGACTGGATCACAGATGGCAATTCCTATGTGACAGATCCTAATGTCATTATTGACGACAGACCAGATGTCCAGGGAGGCATATTGCTCCTTTTAATCCAAAATTCATCAAGAGCCTCACCTTTGTAGTTTAGGGTGAGTGTAAAGGTATCTTCATGGGAAAGGGTTGGGGCCACACATTTTTTTCCCTCTTGTTTCATTTTCCCTTGGAGGAGGGGAGAGCTTTGCACAGCATGGCTGGGAGTGACTAAATCAGACACCAAAGGGGTCCTGTTCTCAATAGCAGCAACATTAAAATGTTAAAAAAATCTCTCTTGAACTTTAAAGGGTTCTGGGAAGGGACATGCTTCATGTGACAGCGTGTGCATGAGCCTCAAGCCGTTACAAAGTGCTGCTCCTGGTCCTTGCTGCATTTTAGGTGCATAATTCCTAGTCGAGAGAAAGAAATAATTCCTATTTTGGGTTATGGAGCAATCCTGACTCCTAATGTATCAGTTTGTCTCCTGCCTGTCAGCTTAATATGACATATTTTTCCATAGATTAAGTGCTGTATAGCTCTCCTGCCATAAGGCACAGCAGCTGGATAAAAAGGGAATGACACGGGATCAGCGTACGCGGGAGATGCGGTGTGGACCACAGCTAGTTAGCACCAGGTAAAAATCCACAGGTGACTTGTTCCCACGAATATTTTAAAGCAAGAGCTCTCATGCTCATTATCTCTCTTGGAGACAGGGAAAAAATCCCAACAGCCTTTGTGGCTGGGAAGACAAAGCTTTGCTCGGTGGGAGATGTTCTATACGGCATAATGTATGCCGGGAGCAATCCTGGTGTTTTATGGGCCCGGTTAGTGTGAAGTGCAAAACAGGCTTGGGGCTGAGGCTGCATTATTCATGGGGGACCTTAAATATTTCAGTGCGAGACTGAGGTAGGGAACAACATAACAATGGTGCACTGTCCTCTTTCTTCCCCTAAAACCACAGTTTGTGTTTAAGAAGGCAAGCGGGTAATCTTTTCCTTTCAGTGTAATGCCATGCACTGACACATCCCAGGGAAAAGCAGGATAACAGCCAGGCAAACCCCACGGTCCCTCCAAGGGAGGGGGAATTGTCCCGTCCAAAAGATCAGTCCTGTCTTCGGAAGAGGAACAACTCAGTGCCTGACATTTATATTTGGAGATGATTCACCAGTTCTGCTGTGCGTGAAGGGACACATCAGCAGGTGGGTGTGCAGGCAAGGAAAGTTTCTGGCAGTTTTTCCCCTCCAAAGCAGCGGGATTATTTCCACACTACTCTCCAATCCCTCTCCTGTGTATGACTTACTTATCAGAGGCAGTGGCTGGGTCACAGCAGGGCAGTGGGAAGCTGCATTCTAACCTGAAATTGGAATATTTGGGCTAATGTGGTCAGAGCAGTGAAGGGCAGAGGCAGGTGAGGAGGCAGAGCTGCCTCTGTGCAGATCCGCTGCTGCCATCAGCTGGCAACTGGAAACCAGCACAGGGCACATCCTCTCCCTGGGACAAGAGCTAAACCAGGCACAACACACACCACTTATGCCAAACACTCCACTGGCTGTTTCCACTCCAAAGAGGCATTTTGGGGCACAAAAAAGAGCAATGCAGCAGATGGGATGCTCAGACACGGGGGAAGGCTGGACCTCTCCAGGCAAAACTTGCCTTTAAGTGCTGCTTTATCCTCTCCAGTGCCATGGAGCTGAGAATCACTGAAGCTTAGGGACAGAGTGAGGGTGTGGACAGGGTTGGGTATTTTGGAGCTCAGCACCAGTGGGATCACTCAGGCAGCTTCCTACACACTGTTCACACAGTGCTGAAGTTGGACCAGAGCTCTGGTGAGCAGTTCCCCTGCAGACAGCCTGGGTCTTGCTCTTTATTCCTACAGCTCTAGTGTGGTGTTGAGACTTGTGCAAAGTGAGGTTTGGCAGAGCTTCAGATAACCTGTTATTTAAGATAACATGATTCTGGCCAGACCTACATGAGATTCCAGACCTTTCTCACTTTTGTTTCCTTTCCTGCAAAACACCCTGCAAAGATAAATCTTGGCAGCTGTCTCTTGCACGAGATAAAACAGAACCAGCTCTCCAGATCTGACACAGCTGAAGTGCACCAAAATCCATTTCTGCTCTTTCTAGAACCATCAGAAAGAAACTTAAGTGGCTTCCCCAACAGTAAGAAACCCTGAGATTTTAGTTCTGATGATTAATTTCTCTCTCATGTTCCTTCTCAGCTTAGATCACAGTTCATAGAGAGAAATTCAGATTTCACAGCCAGAAAACCTTATACTAGTCCATTGTATCAGTTTATTTCTGACCTGTTACATGTTCTGTGTTTCCTACATGGAGTCATTTGCATCCAGCCCCTTTCAAAACAAAGCTGCACAACTTTTCTTTTGAAATCAGCCCTCCAAAGGTGAGGAGACACAGGGCTCAAATATTTCTGAGATAACAGCCAGGAGATGTTGCTGCCCCTGGGACAACTGGTGTACATCCACAGGTCTCTTCCTACAGGACTGATAGGACCACTTTAAACACTGTTCTTTTTTTTAGATTAACTGATAATTAACAGGCACAGCTGTTGCATCTTTGAGAAGATGGAGAACACAGAGACTGCAGTGAAGGGGTGGGCACGACCTGCACATGTCCCATGCCAGAGCACTTGGCTTCCTCCAGCAAGAGCATTCCCGAAAGCCAAATCCTGATGCAGCCCCTGCACTGCCCTGGGTATCCCCACATAATTTATCTCCTTGGAAAAGCTGCAAAGCTTTCATTTGGGAGGTGGGGAAGAAGCAATAGGTCCCCCCTTGCTGCAGGGGTGTCCCTGCAGACTCTCCCTGTGCCACCAGGCAGGTGCAGCGCAGACATTCGGGTGCTGCCGTTCCCAGCTCCTGCCAAAGCTGACCCAGAGGATCACTCCTGACCCAGCTTGCATTGGAGCCCGTGACCTAGAGGTGAACTGCTCTATATCCCATATCCAGTCTCCCACTGAGTTTATTTTCTGGTGTGGCAGATCAAAGACTGCTGTAAGGAGAAAATCTATCAAAGGCTCAGCACCCTAAGATAGATCCAGCTCGCTTTTATGTTTACTTTTAACAAGCATGCTCCTTCCTATTGTTCAGCAATCGCTTTAAAAGTGATAATTATCAGATTTCCCTATTAATGGGAAAAATCAGGCAGCCGTAAATCTTAAAACGTGCTACTATCTGCACATTGCATGTATCACATTAGGGAAAAAACAATCTGTGGAGAAAAGCTATTACAGAGTGACCATGGCTCGGCTCAGCAGCTGGTTTTAATTTCAGCAGAGGATCCCCTCTGCTTCCCAGCATCCACCAGCCCTGCTCTTCCCACTGCTTCCCTGTAAGCACTGCAAAATTCCAGTGTCAGCCTTGCACATCATACACCACAGCAACTCTGCATCTGAGACAATGACTGCCAACTCCTCACTGCATCTGCCTTGTCCTTCATCCAATCCTAGAATCGTTTGGGTTGGAAGGGATCTTAAAAATCATTTTGTTCCACCCCCCTGCCATGGACAGGAACACCTTCCACTAGACCAGGTTGCTCAAAACACCATCCAATGCATTTAAAAGAAGTGAAAAGTTCTTTTATTCCCTCTACACAGTGACCCACACAAAGCTGAACATGGACTCAAATGACTGGTGGACACACTGCCTTTCAAGTCCTGGTATCTCCCTTACTGCACAGAGAGCAAAAGAATAAGGGCACATGGGCAAAAGGTACAGGTTGGTCTCGTGGTTAAAGCAACAGACTGGCACTCAGGAAATTCCAGGTGGGACTCTGGTCCTCTCCCTCAAAAAGGGTTGGAATCTAAAGTAGCCATGAGGACTAGTCTGAGTTTTTCTACAGATTTTGAGTGGCTTTGGGTAAATTGCTTACTCACCCTCAGTTCCCATTCCCTGTGCTTGCTGGGATACTCATGCCCATTTTGCTGGGATGCTGCAAGGATTATCTGGTATTTGGAAAGCTCTTAAATCCATGTAACTCACAAGTAACAATTAAATATGCTCCTGCTTTTAGATCAGAACTACAATAATTGAGAGCTGAGCACATTTTGTTTCGATTTTCCTATGACTGTCTGAATTCACTGAGACAAGTGACAGAGAAACGTGATTCATCAAATTCATGACTATTTCCAAAACAGTTTACTTTAATCTGAGCAATGGGAAAAACGCTAAAGGCAAGACTATTTTACCCAGCTGACTTAAGGAGGCCGTTTTATTCCATATTTCTGTTTTCAATAAACATCCCAGGACAAACACATTCCCTGCAGCAGATCTATGCAAAGGACAAAAAGCCGTTAAATCCTAAGGGGGGGGGGGGGGGGCGAGGGGAAGAGATAAATAGTTTACTTCTATTATCTTTACCATATGTTCTATTCCAACTGGATACACATAAACAGCATGTAATCTTCAAGCTCAGCTTTAGACTCTTTGAAGTGACCTGACCATACTACTGATTTATTTCAAACTAACCTTTCTCTTTGAACCCTAGGTCAAGGTTAATTCTATAATAAAACATACCTTATACAGCTGGCTGTTCCAGTGGTGCTAGCAAGGAATGAAGCCCTCAGTCACAAGCATTTGTTTCACTGAGTGTGGTATTGTATTTCTATTTTCCCTTCCCTGTATTAATTTCCTTCACAGACCCTAGTTAAGGGGAAAAAAACCTCTTTTCCGGTCCATGAGATCAATTTTAAACACACTGGAATTAAATGAAGACATTTAAGCCACATTTCTTTGCTGAAATGCATCCGCCAACACCAGAAACTATTTTTATTACGGTCTATGTTTAATAATCAGATCTTCCATTTCATAAGAAGCCGTACAGCCACGTTATTCAAACTCCTGCACACTGGCAACGACCCTTTCAGTATCTTTTACAAAACCATCTTTGCACTGAATCACAGCAAATCACCAAGGATAGCTTTTCTAACTAGGAAAATAAAATGGGAAAACGGAAATACATTTGAAAGGCACTTCTCAGAAAAGCAGAAGAGAGCTCCTTGCCAGTGCCCCTGCCAGTCTTGCCTGTCTGTAGGTATTAAAGGTAGAAGCCCTCCAAGCAGGGGTACAAAGATGTGGGAGAAAGCTTGGGATGTGGGATGCAGTCACTGGGAGATACTGAGGTGCACAACATACTGCTGAAGGGTTGCTCATCAAGTTGTTTTTAAAAGGAATGGAAAGATGCTTTTGAATCTCAGCCTCCAGCCCACAGCATGCCCTTGCAGCACTTAAAAAGCCACAACACCAAAGCTAAACCAGCAGCTGTTCCATATTTCTCCTGACTCCAAAGCCTTGCCAACATGGTGCCTCCTGGAGCTATTGGGAGAGGGATGAATAGAATTCTTCTAGGTCTGGGGCTTCTGCAAGGCACAGGCTAGAAAATCTTATCTGCTGCAGGTAACACCAGGGGGAATTGTGCTTCCCCTCCAAAGGAACAATGATTTTATCCTCACACGTTTTGCAGGCCTGAGTCTACAATGGTTGATGTTCAGCATCAACAGCACACAAAAGGTGCACCACCCCTAAAACCAGCCCAAAAAGCTTTCAGTGCTTCATCTCTGCCTTAGGGGCTGCTTTGTAAAACAGGGTTTAGATGAGTTTGAGCAGACAGCACTCTCGGGCAGCATCGATGCAGCAAACTTGTTATCTCATCAATATCTGTCATTGCCGAACGCAGCTGAGCTTGCCGTAATGGAAGCACCATCCATTTGGAATCCCAAAGGTAGGCATCAGTTTTGGATCAATGCTCTCAGAATCTCCATTAACTATTATGATGCCAGTGATGTTTTAGATCTATTTTGGGTTAATTTCTTTATGCCAGGACAAGGCCACAAAAGGTCTTCAGTGCACTCTTAAAACAAACAAGAAGTAGTGGCACTGTAAGCCCAGCATCCCCAGAACCAACGTGGTTCCAAGGAAACCCTTTTCCTTCCAGCTCTCCACTCCCAAATCACCATGCTGTCTTTCTCTTCCAGCTTCTCCTCAGGGACTATTGCCTGTCCCCACTCCTTAGTCACATGCCAAGATGTCCCCCATAGCAGAGCCCCAGCTGACAGTGCCCTCCACACCCCGCTCTGTCCAAAACGACAGTCCCGGGCATGCTGGGAGGTAAAAGATACAGCATGCAGAAATTCCTGAACAGGAGAGTCTTTACCTGACACAGGGATATCAGCAGTACTCCTTCTCTCTCCTCTACCACAGTGAGTGGTATCTTAAATGAGATCACTGGAACTATATCAGTTCAAGAGCTAAAAATAAAAACGCAAAATTCCATCCAAATGTCTTGAAAGAGACACCTCTACCATTTTCTAATCTTCTTAAACAGGCATCAAAAATTATTATACCTAATGATTTATTAGTGAATGAAATCAGCCAATTAGACAGCCAAGAACTGATTTTTCGAAAGGATCACACAGAACAATTTAATATCATGGGAGATAATAAACATGTCCTGAGCTGATCATTGAATGATGTCGCTAACAGCCTGTCAGAGATAGCAGATATTTACAGCAGAATAAGGCACCACATCAGATAAAGTAAAATACATCCTCTCAAGGATATAGAAATACGGAAAGGAATCGCTCCAGCTGCATTTTAAGTCTGGGTAATTTCCATAACTCCTGAGAAAAAGCTTTGTGTGGTGCTAGACCTCTTCTTAAGTCACCCATCCATGCTCCTGGTATGCAGGAGACCCTCTGGAGCAAGCAAGGGAAAAACAGCACAGACCTCACAGGCTGGATGCTGTTTTAAAGAAAAAACAATATCCAGACAACTAGTAAATTGGGTAACCTAAAACAAAGGTACCTTTAAAATCCTTTTATCTACACGTTGCCACTAGATGTGAGACCTAAGCAAGTATTTGTGCTGTTCTAGGATTGATGGCTTCCTACTGAAGCCTTGTTCATGCAGCTGTTACTGAAAGACACTTTTTTGATAAACTCGTAAAAAGCAAGTAAATAAACCTGTAAAAAGCAAGTAAATAAACCTATAACTCAACTTGATTTATATACATCATTGCGAAATACTTTGCAATTTAATGTAACTGTGCACAGCCTACGATCTATCTGGTCCTATCCAGAATTTTGAAACCTCCTTATATCCCCAAGCCATTTGAGTGGGTGAGTAAGAACAGGAACTCTGCACTTGAATGAAGTCCACATTTTGTTTGCTTTGATACCAGTTTGCCCTTAGACAGGATGTAATACAGCTGGTGTTCCTGTTTACTCTGAGGAAGGCTGCAAATTGCACCTCCACCAATCTCTGGAGATCCAGCTGTGAGACAAGAGCCCAGTAACAGGTATCCACAACTGACCTTAACATTTTTCTGAGTATCTGCAATAGTCCGTGTGTCACCTGCATCAGTTATTCCATGGATATGTGCAATATTCCTCCTGAATGAAGAAATCAAGAAAGGTGTTAGAAGATATCCCACATAGCGAAATATTTCCAAAATTGTACTCAGGAGACCAACAGCATTTGGGTTGAGGAGACCTCCATCCTGATGATGGTGATTTCTAAAACATTTTGGAACCGGAGAGATGCTTCTCAGCACTAACACTGCATCAGGGAGGAACACTGAGCCCCAATCTCAGGCAACACAGTGAACGCCACCTGGTGAAACCACTGGTAAGAGGTTCAACTAAAAAGTAAATTCCTCTCCCTTAATCCTGCAACACCAGCTTGCAGAGATGACTCAAACAAACCTGGATTCATTCACAAGGCTACAAGTTTGGATGATAAAGGGAGCTGTTGAGGAGTAATGACATCTACGTGTTTTTGACATAAGGAAGCCTGTTAAAATTAGAGCCACATAAAACCAAAAAGCAGTCTCCCTGGATGACCTTTCTGGCTGATCTGCATTGCTGTTTCACATGAATGCAGTGCCCAAGCTGTGAGTTTGCATCTGCCATGCCCCAGCCTGGGACGCTGTGCAGGGGATGGGGCATGAGCCATCTGACATGGTCATGGTGCAACTCACATCCCAGTACACTGCCGTCATCTCCCCACTGTCCCCTGCCTTGGGGTCCTGATGCTCTGGTGTCACGGGTACGGAGAGCTGGGCTCCCATCCACACCCTCCCTGCCCCATGGGCCTGTCCTGGTCTATACCTGAGGGGAAGGTGACACTTATCCCCCCTGACCCATAACCCCTTTCAGTCTCTATCTGAGAGGAGGATGCAAGCGCCTCCTTTACTGCTCTCCTATCTGAGGGGAAGGCACCATTGCCACCTAAACTCTCCCAGTCTCTACCTGAGAAGACATCATTTCCCCTCTGTACCCCTTTCATGGTCTCTACCTGAGGGCAAGGGGCCATTTCTCCCCAAGGCCCTTCTCCAGGTCTCCACCTGAGGGGAAAGCACCATTTTCCCACTGCACCAGTCTCACAGACTCTACCTGAGGGGAAGGTGCCATTTCCATCTACACTTTTCTACTGGTCGATACCAGAGGGGAAGGTGCCATTTTCCCACTGTATCCCCCTCCCAGTGTCCATCTGAGGCAAAGGTGCCATTACCCTCCGCATCCTTCTCCCAGTCTTTGCCTAAGAGGCAGGTGCCATTCCCCCCTGAACCCTCTCCCAGTCCCTACCTGAGGCAAAGGTGCCATTGTCTTCTTTACCCCTCTCCTGGTGTCTAATTGAGGGGAAGATGCCATTGCCCCCTGTACCCCTCTCCTGATCAATACCTGAGGGGATGGCGCCATTTTCCCACTGCACCCCCCTCACAGTCTCTACCTGAGGGGAAAGCACCATGCCCTCCTCGTACCCCTCTTCATACCTGAGGCGAAGGCACCATTCCCTTACTCTGTACCACCTTCCTGCTCTCTACCTGAGAGGAAGACGCTATTGTCCCCTGTACTCCTATCCTCATCTCTACCTGAACTGAAAGTGCCATTTTCCCCATGAGCTGCTCTCCTGGTCTATACCCGAGGGGAAGGCGCTATTGCCCTCTGTACCCCTCTCCCAGCCTCTACCCGAGGGGAAGATGCCATCGCCCCCTGTACCCCTCTCTGGTCTCTACCTGAGGCGAAGGCGCCATTCCGCCCGCACCTCCCTCCTCCCCGTCCCCGACGAACGGCCACAGCGGCCGCCCGCCCTCGCTCCCTCCCAGCCGTGCGGGCACCGGCAGCGGCCGAGTGGCGCGGGGCGGGCGGCGAAGGCGGCGGGGCGGAGCGGGGCGGAGCAGCGGGGCCATGGAGCGGCCCCGGCGGCGGAAGGGGCGACGCCTGCGGGGCGGGCGCTGCCGCCGTGTCGGAGCGGCCGGCGCTCGGCAGCCGCCGCCGGGCATGTCACCGCCCGGCCCCGGGCCCGGCGAGGCGGCCGCGGGCGCCGGGGAGGCGGCGCGGCGGGACCCGCTGGCCGCCGACCTGCGGTGCAGCCTGTTCGCCGCCGCGCTGCAGAGCTACAAGCGAGACTCGGCGCTGAGGCCCTTCCCGGGCCGCTACGCCAGCGGCGACACCAAGGACTTCGAGGGGCTGGTGAGTGCCGAGGAGCAGCCGCTCCATGGGCGAGTCCGGGCTGCCCGCTGAGGGGAGGGCGGCGGCGCCTCGGGGGCGTGGATGAGGCTGGATGAAGGGTTTGTCTGGTCACAGGATCCAGGTTTAAAAGCACAGTTGGGTTTCTGAGCGATAAACCCGCGCTTGGAAGCGCCAGCGTGGGGGTGTGAAGTAGCGAGCGATGGGTAACAGGTAACGAGAGGACGAGGGGAAGCGGCCTCAAGCTGCCTCAGGAAGCTTTGGATTGGATGTTAGGGGAAATTTCTTCACTGAATGGGTGGGCCAGCACTGGAACAGGCTGCCCAGGGAAGCGGTTGAATCACTGTTTCTGGAAGTGTTCAGAAAACTTGTACATCTGGTGCCTGGGGACGTGGTTTAGTGGTGGGCTTGGCGTTGCTGGGGTAGTGGTTGGTCTCGATAATCTTAGACTTAGTGTCTCTGTGATTCTAAGAAGTGTTAGAAGAGCTTGCCCCTACATGAAATTCAATTAGTATCAAAGAGTTTGCATATTACATGGCCTGGACACCCTATGTCAGTCCTGCTGCACATACTGCCCTGTGACAGCTTGTCTTCTCTCAGGAGTGTGTTTGCTTGTTCCTGTACGTACCCTACAGATACTGCCGGTAAATATAAATATTTGTAACTTCTCTGGTGTTTGCTTTCAGAGCAATTGACAAACTTTCCCACAAACTGGATAGAAATGTTTGTATCTCAGAACAGAACCTGTTTTTCAGTTTGTTGGGGTGAAATATTGTTTTGTTTTCACTAGAGGTCCCTGTTTAATCACAATGGAATGAAGGAGCTTGTGCTAAATGCCTCTGTTGTTAGCGTGCAGATATCGATGCTCTACCAAGCCTGAAAGAACTTCTGGAGTCTGTTCCAAACACAGAAAAAAGGACCTGGGATCTGTTCAGTTGGATTCTATCATCTAAAGTGTTCACGATACAAAGTACTAAGAAACATGAGGTAAATTTTGAATTCTTAAAGTCTAGATTAGAGTTTGTTATTTTAAGACAAACTTGCACTTCAGAGAGTATTTCCTCCTGCCAGAATTGGTTATTGTGAGAGCTTGTATATACAGAGGTGGTTGTTTTGTGTGCAAATAAAATTTTCAGGAACACTGGTTGGAAGAAATAGTTATCACTGTCAGTTGTTGATGATGGGCAGTGATTGTAGTTGGTTACTTGCATTAATGTAGCATGTATGTGAATGTTCTAGACCAAGATAGCCCAAGTTGTGTGTCACTGAGAAAGACAACTCTGTCTTCTGCCTTCTGCCCCCAAAATGGAAAGGTTCAGCACCACTGAGGTACTTCTGTAACAGGGATCAAAATAGTTGTAGAGATTAGCAGCAAGAGGAAAACAACTTCTGTTTTCACTTTTTTTTCTCTTCCAAGATCAGCTGATGAATGTATCGTCTGCGTAGCCAAAGTAGAATTGTGATATCGTCCTTACATCATCAAATAATTCATAATCACAGTTCAGGGTTGTTTGTTTTTTTTTTGGAAAGAAGAATTAGGGTTTAGCTTTGATAGCAAGAAACTGTCAGAATTTTTACTGTCTGCTTACTCCTTCTGAATTGTGACAGTGTTGAATTCTAACTTGGAAAAGCATAATCAGAATACATCAAGCAATGTGAAGGGACAGGAAGCAGAATTTCCACTGAGCAATCTGACCCCATAAACCAACACTCATATTCCTTCCTGTTTTTAAGTACGAGAAGATCCAGGAGCTTACAGGGATGTCTGGGACTGCAGTTCCTGCTCCAGACTATCTCTTTGAAGTTGTATATTGTGATCAAATGAATACCAAGTTTGCTGAGACCAAGGGAGAGCGGGACCTCATCTATGCCTTCCACGGGAGCCGCCTGGAGAACTTCCATTCCATCCTGCACAACGGCCTGCACTGCCATCTGAACAGGGTGAGGCTCCTGCTATTGGCAGTGTCTTCTCTTTGTCACTTGCAGATAGGGACACATTTTAAAAATAGACCCAGAATCCTTCTGGGGGTGTGAAATGCGCTGATGATCTTGTGCTGCTGTTTTCACTTCAGTGTAGGCCTTAGTGGATGGTTCTGTTGGATTTTCTAGTGCAGCCCAAGGGTAAAAACTGGAAGTGGCGTGAAACCCTTTTCTCCAGCATGACAAATTATGACTATCCTTTGCTGCTTTGTAAGCAAGTGTAATTCCTCTGAAAGCATTGGCTTGTCTGACAGCCTGCAGCTGGACAGTGCCTGTCCAAAAGGGTGGAGGAGGATAGTGGTCCAGGCATTGTAGAGATTCTCTCTTTCTGCATGGCCTCGTGTTTAGGTCAGCAAAGTTTTAGGTGCTACTCACAAGTGGAGCCTTCTTTAAATGGCCTGGTTTAGGGAGACATCCCGTAGGATTTGCACCTCTTCTGATTTCAGTGGAGAGGCAGTTGGAACTCCTGGCTTTTTGTGTCAGCTGTAAGTCAGCTTTGACACAGCACCTGCTTGACCTTCCAGTCAACCTGGACTATGCCTTTTCCCCACATTCTAGATGAGTAATGGCTTACCGGGTACAATGGACTTACTGGATTAACAATTTTAGCCAGTATGGCAAATCCTCTGATTCCAAGTTATTAAAACACTTTTATTTGAAAGGCATTCATAACTGAAAAGTACTTCCCTCTTTTCTAGTAAAGCATGGATTTAATCCAAGTAAGGCCTTGCCTTGTTTGGGGAGGCTGGATTATTTAGATGATGACAATCTCAATAAATCAATGAAATGCCTTTTAACAGCAGGGCAGTCATGTTGATGTAAAATACTTATGCTGGCAAATGAAATCCAAATCTGGGAAAGCATGAATCTGTCCACACCAGGGGCTGTGCCAGACAGATAATTTGAGGGATAGGAGAGGGCAGCAGCCCCACCCCGAGGAAGCTGTGCCAGGACAAAAACAGTGCATGTTTTTGTTTGGCCTTTCTGACCAGGCCCAACACGAGTCAGAAAAGCCTTTCATAATTTACCTTCAGAAGCAGAATGTCAGTCTGAAAGCAAAGAACACTTGTATGTTGTTTGAAGTTTGCACTAGAGGATTTTAGGACAGATTTCTGCTCCGTTTCAGACGTCCCTGTTTGGTGAAGGCACCTATCTGACCAGTGACCTGAGCCTGGCTCTGCTCTACAGCCCTCACGGTCTGGGCTGGCAGCGAAGCGCACTGGGCTCTGTCCTCAGCTGTGTGGCTGTTTGTGAGATCATTGACCACCCAGATGTGAAGTGCCAGGTGAAGAAGAAAGGTGAGTCTACCGCAGTAATAACTCTGTGTAGTAACTACATCTGTGCTTCATGTTGTTTTTCTTTCCCTGTTAATATTAGCAGCTCCTCAAGCACTGGGTGGGAGACCCACCTCCTTGTCACCCTGGTCTGGGCCATAATGTCATCCATACCAAGGATGACTAGGAGTGGTATAGCCTCAGGCAAACTTCTCGGTCTATTCTTGGATGCTGAGGGATTCAGGGGAATACCAAGACTAGATCTTTGGTTATCTCATTCCCATTCTTCTGGTGGGTGTGTATGTGTGTGTTGGTTGCTTGCTTTTTTCACAGTTGCTTGAAGTTCTGTGTATTTTGTTTGCTTTTCTGTTCCCCCTAAACCCTCTTCTTTTCTCCTCCCAATTCAGATTCAGAAGAAATAGACAGAAAAAGAGCAAGAGTGAAGAACAGCGAAGGGGGGGATGTACCACAGAAATACTTCGTTGTCACAAACAACCAGCTTTTACGAGTTAAATACTTGCTAGTGTATTCACAGAAACAGCATAGGAGGTAAGAGTTCAGCTGTCTAGAGTGATGAGTGTGCTATAACAGCCAGATAAACACTTCTCATTGTTGAAAAGCAACACAAAACAAGCAAAAAAAAATACACTGCACTGCCAGAATTTGTTTTCAGCCTGTTTCCTATGGAATTGAGGCTTACAGCATCATGTTGCCTCTGTCTCACTCTTTGATGTTCTCAAGCTCAGCTAAATTTCCTTTTTCACCAGACCTGTAAGCACTTACTATCTTTGAGAGCTCTAATAATCTGTTTGTGGCAGGAGACCAAGAATGAAAGTCTGGTGAGTGTAGCTCTTAAAACTGGGGCAGGTTTAATTCAGCTCTTATCTATCCTGAGTGGCAGCATTCACTCGGCTAATCAACACATGCCTGAGGGCCAGGCAGCTACAGCTCCAAACCACAGAGAAAGGTGTGAACATGGGGAGAAAAGACAGGATTGTGCACGGAGACTTAGGGAAAAGGGATGTGGTGAAAATCAGGCTTTGTTAGTTACAGGGATTGTGGAACAACTTCCTGTTTTTATTGCATTCTCTTAACCACTTAATGAAATCTAAGGTACTCTTTGCCAAGGTATCCATGGATATCTGACAGAATCAGTGCACTTTTCCCTTTTCAGGCCTTCTAGTCAATCTTCCTGGTTCTACACCCACCGTTTTGCCATAATGATGATGCTGTACCTGCTGTTGTTGATAGTGATTGGGGCCAGCAACTCGCCAACCTTCATCTACTACTGGCACAGAATGTTTGACTCGGAGAGATGAATCACCCGAGATAATAAACTGTTATTTTCACCATGTGCCTTAAGAACAGCTGATCTGCAATGCACTGCATCTGTTCCAGAGCTCTGGAAGTTGAGGTGCCTGGAGCTTTCCAGTTCTGTCACCCATATATTAAATCCTCACGGCATCTCTTCATTTTTTTCTTATTTCTGTGTTCCTGTGATTCATGAGGATGCCTGGTACAGCTGAAAAGGATCATAGTGGTGCAGCCTAGCATGAACCAACTGTTAAGGGTCCATAGGAAAAAAGGATATTTAAGATTAATAAAAACAGTGTGGAAACACTCAAGTGTAACTTATTTTCTGTCAAGCTGAGGTATGTTTGCACAACTGGGAAAGGAGAAATTTTCTGTATGTCTGGCAAAGCAACCTGTTAGGAGTCTTATCAGTATGTCCTCAGAAAGTGAATTTAGTGTTTAGAATGTATCTGTGCAGATGGGATCACTTTTTAAACTAACTTTGGCCAGGAACTTTTATATTTGAGCATAATGATTGTAAGAAAACAAAACCAACGAGAAATAAAACTGCCAAAATGGAAGAAGTTAAATGGTTTCTAGTATGTTTTTTTTCCCCTTTGTAGAACATTGTTATGTTTTAATCCCAGCTGGCAGCTAAGCAGAAATCCAAAGCATAGTCCCTACACTACCTGCTAGGAGGAAAATTCTCTCTACCCTGGACAAAGCCAGCACAAACATCTACAAGGCTTGTGCTCTCAGCCATGATGTGTCTTGTCCTTGGTTAGTGTGCAAATCAGACAAACTCAAGCTGTTCATCATCAATGCTGAGTAAGGATTATTCTTATCAAACTGGGGATTTGTTAGAGAACACATACACAGGTATGCACAAGTTGTGCAACAGACACAGAGCAACACCTTCCACCTCCTCACCAAGTCATTTGTTACATAGCAAACTACAACTACCAGAAACAGAGAAAGGAGCAAAGAACGATCCTCTGATTATTGCCTGGGCATGGGATAACCCCATGAAGACCCAGGGAAGTTGTAGGCAAAGAAAAGCCAGATATGTGCCACAGTTCAGTCTTGATAAACACAAGTTTTCATTGCACAGTGAACCCTAACCACAAAAAAGAAAAAAAAATCTCATCACATTTCCAGCAAATGAGTCTGTGATTGCTCCCTTATTCATTAAATATTTCAAAGAAAATCTCTTCTGATGCTGTTCTGGTACCTAACTGCCAGAAATAATGTCCTGGTAATCAGGTTTTCTTAACTCAAGGCTGAGAACAAGTTGATTTCCAGAAACCCCTCTTCTTGGTGGCTGGAGCTAGACATATTTATCCCAGTTAATTGTGCTGCCAGAACAAATTTATTTATTCACCATACAACTTGCAAAACAAGAACATTATAATCCAATTCCCCATTGCCTTTTACAGCCCGTTAATAATGCTCAGTGTCAAAGCATGTTGTGGCGCCTCAGCCCAAGAAGTGTCCATGCTAATTATAGCAGTGATTTGCAATTAAAATATACGTGAACTTAATAATTTATTGTGCAACAGATTCAACTACTTTATAGTAGTTTACTCCTTGGTATTTCAATGCAGAAACTTGGGGTTTGAGACACGTGGGTCCTGGGAATAGGTGCCTATTTTTGGTCCACCTCAGCATGTTATATTAAATGTTGTGCCATATAAATATGCAAGTTTAGGGGAGGTAATGTGCCAGCCAGAAAACCTAGAGTATTTGATGCTGCATAGCTAAAATCTAGGTACTGGGTAGCTAAAAGCCTTATATGTCTGAAAAAAACCCCATCTTTTGGAACAGATGGGCTATTTGGGGCCCTTTGGAAAAGGTGGGGGTTCGGCAGCAGTTGTGGGATGGCTGTCTTCTGGCACTGCAGGGAAAGGCACAAACCTGGGAGCTCCTGAGCCAGATGACAGGAACACAGCAAGGATTTGAAGCTCTTTTCTTAGGGTTTCTTTGCATAGGAAAGTTTCTGAGAATAAGCAAAAGGAGTAATAATAGCTTCAGGCCATATCCCCGGAGAGAAAAAGCATTGTGGGGGCTCATGGCAGACATGCACAGTCCAGCTCTGCAATGAGATCAGCAGGTATTAAAGGAAAAAAACCAGCCTTTTCTGTCTTTATCAGTTTGAACAGACTTAAAAAAAAAAAAAATAAGGGGGGCTGCAGGTAGAGGCAGAGTCCTGATATAGTGTCTGGAGTGTCCCTTGGAGGGCTCATAGCCCCATTCCTTGCTCCCAGGCCTGCAGGGATGCTGGGCACAGCCTCCTCCGTGCCACAGCTGCGGAGCAAGGCAACGGGAAAATATTTTAAATACATCTAAGATGCTCACATTCTACCTAGTGGGCTGGCAAAATACTTAACATCCTACTCCCACGCTTGTTTTCTGTGCTCCCTGCTGATTTCAGCATGTGTTTCCCAACGTGGCGAGGTGCAGTCAGCTGGATTAATGTGGGTATTGTGCTGAGTAACTAACAGTATTATGAATTAACCCCAAGGTTTGTGTTAGCCTCTTAAGCCACTTGCGTGGCTCTTTGAACATGCACAGTGCTATGAAAACACTAACAGGGAATGAATCAGAATTTCCTCCCGAACAAAGGGCCGCTGTGTCTGAAACGGGCGGCCCAGGGTGAGGAGTTGTAAAATATAGAGCTACCTGTGCTTATTAATGTGTTTGTTACATTACTGTGGTGAATATTAAAGAACTGTTACTGAATCAGACAAACTTGATCCTGCTGGGACTGCAAGGAGGAGCATGGCAGCTGGTGCTTTCTGGTGGGGACGAGCAGGCTTCGTGGGAGGATTTTCCTCCCATAAGGGGAAATATATAATATACACATAAATATAAGGGGTTTTTTTCACTATATATATGTATGGAGATCTCAGGAGCCAGCTGAGGAGAAGGGCTGTTGGAAATCAGGGGTTTGAGGCAATATGGGCAGAGAGGGAACCTCTGAAGAAAGGACCACCCCCAGGGTGGGGAGAAGCAAGGGTGTGCGATTCATGCTCCTGGTAAGTGATGCAAAAATCATGTGCTCTCTGCAGTATGAGCAAATTTAAGAAAAGCAGAACCAGAAATAGAGGAATATCCAAACCAGGCCTAGCTTTGGTCCACCTATGGCAGGACCCAAACCCAGGTCGATCCCCGCTCCCCCAGGGAGGTGCTGCCCACCTGCTCATTCCCCCTTCCCACATGTGGAGGGCACACGGCTTGGCAGCACGCTCTTCCAGTGACATTTTCCTTCTATCATGAAAACTGGCACTTTGGGAACCTTGCCCACTCTCCAGGCTTCCCAAAATGTCCATTTGAGCACCAGCAACAGGAGGGTAGGTATCAAAGAGGTGGGCAAAAGGAATAGCACTGGAGTGCCCACAAGCATCCCAAGGGATGTGCCATGCTTCCCCTAAGGACCAAGGTATGTATACTAGCCAGCATCCCAGTTTTCCTGCTCTTCATAGAGGTCTTTTCCAACCTAAAGGATTCTAAGATCATTGAGTCCACCTCAAGCCAAACCTGCTTCAGCCCTCTCACTGTACCCATGGGATGTAAAAATGGTGGATCCCTCACAGAAGAGAAAAAGTGCTTCTTGCTCCTCAGAGAAGATCTCCAAGCTCTCCTGCTGCTGGGCAAGAGAGGACATGTGGTCTTAAGTGCATGAGCAATGTCAGACCTGTTCCCTCTCACTCAGCAAGAAGTGGATGAAGAAAGTTTTCAGTAGATTAAAGACACTTTCCTGCTTATTGAAGGCTTGCCAGAAAAATCAACACACCTTCAAGTTCTGCCTCCCATCAGCCATCATAAGCAACATATACAGAGAGACCAAAGGAGTGTTGATGAGTATAGCTTCTTCTACTGTCAGCCATCTCCACCACCTTACAAGAGGCCCATTTTTGCCAGCCTGGCATCAGCCAACTCCTGCATTGTGTAATTAACCTTGAGCAGGACAAGCCCAGGAAAGTCATACTGTGATTACTCATCTTGTTGGAGTTTGGATGCTTCCTAAATGGCTCACACTAATCTCCACCAGTTGGTCTGGGCTCCTGCAGTTCTAATTGATTTTTTTTTTTCTCCTTGGGCAGCATGTTTAGCATAAATTGTTAGCATGGGGAAAGGCAAGTGCCCAACATCAGACTACAGCTCACCTTGAGCGCTCTGGCTTCCCATGTCCTCATTGCCCACCCTCAGCCAGCCTACAAGGACTGCTTACCACCCCTCCAGCTTTAATAAATTGTTATCTGGGGCACTGGGAGACCAGTGCAGATCCTTTTTGACTGATGGGGAGCCATCCCCTCTTAGAGACAAGATTGAGAAAAGGCCCCCTCAATGCCCAAGGGAAATTTGCTTTCTTGGGGAGAGACATCTTCCAGCTCCCTACACATGCAACCACAGCAAGCCAAGAGTTGTTTTTAAAACAAAGCTCTTTCATCCTGATAAAGTCCAGATGCTTGTTCAAAGCTGAGGTGGCCACAAAAATAGCCAAGGAAGTGCTTCCTGCCAAGTCCAGAGCTCCTGACTGCCCAAAGTTTCACAAAACTAAAAAAAAAACAAACCAAAAACCCACCTGGCTCAAAACTAAATTTCTCTTCAAAAGGAAAAAACCACATTTAATAACCATCATCAGAGAATGAAAAACGAAATAATCCACTATTTCTAATTACCTGGAAAGAACAACACAATTGAAAAAAAACACCTCTTCAATGCATACCCTCCATGTTCTCAAGCAACCTTTGGCACCATGGTAGAAAGCAAATAACCCATCTTACTCACCACAGCTCGACTGACTCCTCCAGAAGCCTCCTTTGCCCTCACAGTGCAGCCAAAGACTGTCAGCCCCCACCTGGCACTGACAACTACTGATGGGCCCCTCCATCCACCAGCTGTTTCCCATCACCTTCCCTGTTGGGACACTTCTGGCATCACCTGTGGGGTGTCTGCACCTGCCCTGCTTGGGCAAAGCCAAGGGGCTGGCACTGGGCTGGCATTGGGCAAAGCAAATGTGTCCAGCAAGTGGTCTGCAACATGCCAGCTCGTGCCCTGGGACATGGGGACAGAGAGGTCCAGAGGGGTCCTGGGCAGGGTCATGTCTGGTTGTCACTCTCTGATTACCCCAAACACCCTCCCTCCTGGTCAGCCCTGTGTCCCAAACTGCTGTGTAAGGATGCATCCATACCATCCCCTGCACACCAGAACGTGGAGCAGGGACTGTTTTCCCTTCTGGTTATCTCCAAAAGGGAGAAGAACCCCCACCTTATACCTATCCCACTGTGGTTCTTTGTACCCTTCTTGTCGAAGTCAATCCATCCCCACAGAACTAATGCCCTTGCATTAGTCAACTCTCAGATATTTAGAGCTTTCCCAGGGCTTGTCACACAGCCATGGGAGAACCAGGCAGGCTCTGAGCCAGGAGATCCGAAATTTCCAGGGAGCTTTTCCTACAATGGGTGGAGAAAACGGAGTAAAAGCCTGTGATTGCACCTTTGCAGCCTCAGGGTGACACCGTCCATGCATCTCCACACCGGGGTGTAGCTGCAAGGGGCACTTGAAGACTGGACACCCCACAGACATGGTCCTGGACCACAGAGGACATGGCAAGTCTCCTCCCAGGGGTGGATGCTGGAAGTGTGCAGAAGCTTGACCCCAGAATCAGGGATAGAGCATGCATAGGGTACAAAAAGGATGTTTTTCTAGTTGTCACAGGGCTGCCAGAATATGGCAGAATGACCATAAATACCCCCAAATATTTTTCACCCTGAGTACAGGCAGGAGATGCATTCCCTGTTCCTGGCCAGAGACCCTCACCCACCAAAGCTGGGTGGCAAACCTCCTTAGAACAGTCTGCAGAATGATCCTACAGGACAAAGCAGCCCCAAAGCTGTGCCTCCCTTCTCCGTGTGGGTACATCTCTCCATCAGACTGCACTGGCAGTTGTCCCATTGGAGCCCCCTGAGGCCACTGCACCATTTACAGCACCATCCTTGATGTTCTTCTCTGAGGCTGAGATGGGTTTGTGTCTCTTGTGCCTGGTGATAGCTGTTTCGATGCCCCTGAGACACAACTGCACATCCTCCCGAAAGGAGGGGGTGTAGAGTCCATAAATGACAGGGTCTGTGCAGGTGTGCAGCAAGCCAAAGAGGAAGAAGCTGTGGTTGACATACTCTGGCATCTTCTGAATCATGGCTGGCTGGAACCAGTACCACAGGCCCAGGAGGTAGTATGGGGTCCAGCAGATGATGAAGGTGGCAACAATCACTACGGTCATCTTGAGAGTCTTCATGCGTGCCTTGGAGATGTGGTCATTCTGACTTCTTGTCAAACCTGCCAGGGAGAGTCAAAGGGATAGCTGGAGATGGGGGGAAACCAGGAGAACACAACCATCTTTGCTTGTGCTTTATCAGAGTGGGGAGACCATCTCGTGGTCCAGTCCATGGCCCACAGGAAACAGAAGACAGCAAGGAACAAGGTCAATTAGTTTGTGTAAAACCCCTTAACTGGTTTTTCCTTCAAAGGGTGTGGGGACAGACCAAACAACAACTCCAGGCTGGAGCAGGTTCAGTCACGGAGTCATGATGGACACTAAAGGGCTGGGACCTGCTTACCTTTATTGATCTTTAGCTGCCTACTGATCTCCCAAAGGATCCTGATGTAGCAAACAACCATGACGCTCAGGGGGGTGATGTAGAGGGTGGTGAAGGTGAACATGTTGTAGACAGTTTCCTCCCAGTGTGCCCGGAAGCTCCCGTGCGTGACACACTGGGTGAAGTTCCCTCCCGGAATCGTGTGCAAGTGGAAGAGGAAAAGCTGAAATGGAGAACCAAAGAATTACTCAGAGAGGATTTGAAACAGGGCCTATCTCCTGTGCAGGGAGAGCAACTGGGAGAGGGGCTCTGGGCACCTAACTCATGGTTTGGTCAGGATGGATGGGATCTAACAGCTGAGAAATCTTGTTTTCTCACCATAAAGAATGTTATTATGGTCAGGAACTGTTCAGATTCATCTTGGTCTGCTCCAACATGTTTTGCAGTGGTGCAGTGTGGATTTTTAGGAGAAGATTACCATGTGCACAAGGAATTAAAACATAGTGGACACTGTTTTTCCCCAGCCCTGATGGTGGCACTGAACAGGTGCTGCGAGGAAGGTGCAAAGCAGCCCTGACCACCCAGCACACAGCCACGCTGCTTCCCTCAGGCAGAGCCAATCCGGTGGCAGGGGAGTCCATGGATTGGGATGGACTGGTTGGGAATCCCTTCTCCAAAACCACCCCAGCCTGGGCAGACTCCACAGGGTAGGCACAGAGCCCTACCTGGGGCAAAGCCAGGAGCACGCTGCCGGCCCAGGCGGCGCGGAGCAGCATCCCATTGCGGCGGTGAGCGCGGGAGAAGGGATGGAGCACAGCTGCGTGCCGGTCCAGGCTGATGACCACCAGCACCAGGGCAGCCGCATACATGGCAAAGAGCTTGAGGAAGTTGAGGACCTTGCAGGAGATGTCCCCTCCGTACCACTGCACCGTCACATTCCACGCCGCGTCCAGGGGCATCACTGTCACCGTCACCAGCAGGTCGGCCAGAGCCAGGCTGAGGATCAGCGGCTGCACGTGGGATTTCCTCCTCTTCCTCAGCAGGCTGCCCAGCACCGCCGCGTTGCTGCCCGCCGCCAGCAGGAAGAAGATGGCTGTGATGATCACACGGACCTTTGCTGCTCGTGTGAACCGCGGCTCGACCCAGTACTGGGGGTAGGCAGAGGCTGAGACATTGGTGCCCTCCCGCGTGGGGGGGCAGTGGGCAGATGCAGGGAGCTGCTCCTCGCTCATCCCCTGCCGAAATGCGAGTGGCAAAGTGAAGCCCTTCTTAGGGGCTGTGTAGCGTGCTGCAGCTTCAGTGTAAGGAGAAATGGGGACAGGGTGGGATCTGCACTGGAGGCACCAGCAACAACCTGCCAGTCCTGTCCCATCCCATCTTGTCCTGTCCCCTCTGTGTTGCCCATTTTGCCAAGGCACCACATCCCCCAGGTCCGGCCACCCTCCCTGGCTCACACTTGCTGTAGCTATAGTGACTGCTCACACAGACATATATTTTTAGCTCCTTGTGAGGCGGTTGAGCAGCTGGGAAGCAGGAGTGGTGGCCAGGACCATGGGACCAGTTGCTGTCTGCCAGCATCCTGCTGGGAATGGGTCACGCCAGAGTTGGCTGAGCCTGTGCTGGGGCAGCTGTGCTCGGTTCAAGGACTCATCCTTCCTAAGGGGGTTTGCAAGCAGGGATCATCTTTTCAGAAACCCCACGGCCCTTTCCATTAATGTGTTAAATCTTAATGGTCCACCTCTGGTGCCGGATCTGGGGCCATTGGTGGGAGCAGACAGGGGTGGCCAGGAGGGGAAAATGGGGATTCCACACTTTTCAGGGACTGACAGTGGCTCTTGGGAGAGGATCACAGTGGAATTTAGGAGCCTGGACTTTCACAGGACCCTGGCAGCACGAGCTCAACATCTCTGTACCTTTCTCTTCGTAAGGCAAAGCAGGAGGAGAAGGGGAAGACAGAACCTCCCTACACAGGGGTGGCAAGGGGGTGATTAGCAGCATGGTGGTCCCCCGTGCTTGATTTGATTGCCCTTTTTTTCCTGAGCAGACCTCCCATTTAAAGGGCTAATTCTTCCAACTCTTGGGGATATGAGCTCTTAACAGTCTCAGCTGCAGGCACAGTACATCTCCTACTGTTTCAAGCACCTTCCTGTTTGCTGATCCCAAAATAAAGCATTCCGCACCTTTGCACAGATAACAGGAGCAGCAGAGATCAAATCTATCTCCCCAGCTCTGCAGGATGTTGATGCCAACACCTTGCAGCAAACCACCCTCCTCCAGCCCCACCACCCGCACCCTGAGCCCCCATTCCCTCGCTGCCTTCACCCTCTCCCTCCCCAAAGACCAGCCCAAAAAACAACAAACTGCAAAAATAAAAGGCAGTTAAAAAGTACCAAGTTGCTTTCTGTCTGTCTGGAAGAAATAAGGAGAAACCCACGTCCAGGTCAGGATTTATCCTGGCTGATGGGAACATACCTGGCATATGCATGCCCTGATGCCAAGAGAAGACGCTCCGTGTCTTTCCCACGGGTCTCCCACTGCTGCGGTGCTGAGTCAGGATGCTCCAGTGTTTCTTTGCATCACCTCCCTGCAACAAACCTTGAAGCAGTAAAATCTCCCCTTGCCAGCAGCCAAGCCGGGAGCGACGCTGCTGTTAGCACAGGCGTATGCAGGCATCTGGAGATGGGAATGCTGCTGCAAACATTCCCTGCACCGGCAAACCGAGAGTGGGGCACGCTGAGGTGGGCACCCACGGGCAGCCTGGCTCAGGCAGCCACCACCACCCCTGCCCTCATCAGCTTAACGAGCTGCCCTATTAATGAGCAGGCAGTGGGGATGATGACAAAGCTGCCGTAATGCAAGAAATGGCCAAAATTCAAAACATCGTGGCCAAATGTGGCCCTGTGAGGGATAAGTGCCAATACTCCCTGCACTGGTTTGCTATAAATACAGGAAAATGAGTTAATTATCCCTGGAGTTGGTGATGAATGTCCCGTTGCTCAGACAACCGGGAGACTCACAGACACATACACACACACCCCCCCTCAGCGATGCTCCTGGACCACACGGGTCTGTGGGAGCATCACAGGTATGTGCCTGGACTGGAAATGCTGCAAGGAGGGGATTAATAAGAAGAAACTCGGGGCATTTTGCCACTATAATGAATACACTTTTTTTTTTCTGCACTCTATCAGTTCCCATCTTCTTCTTTCTATGTTTCTTGCAGCATAAGGCAGTGAGAGGGAAGGACCTTGAGAGGGACAAAGAGCTCACAAGAGCTTAAAAAATATGATATGCAATGCAAGGGCAGGGAGGGAAACTGAGGACATGGTGCTCCTCTGGCCAGCAAAAGAGCTGTAGGGGTGACAGAGGGCCAGCCCCAAGCCCTGCTGGGGCCAGCACCAGCAAACACATTCCCAGTTGCACCTTGGGGACTTTAATGACATGCAAATAGACCTTCACATCTCCTAGGCTATTAAATTAAGGAGTACATGGTGTACAGATCCCTGCAGGTCCCAGGCTGGCAGTGGTGGCTCTGCATTTTTCCCCAGGAGGAGGAGATTCACTTTCTGGGATAGGTTTTCCATCATTAAACCCCTTCCCACTTATTTTCAGGAGGAAATGCCCAAGCTCTGAGTGGGGTTGCACCATCTCTGAAATTGCTCTGCTGGCAGGAGTGCTCCTGGGCACAAGCAGAAAAGGATTTTTTCCCCTTTGTGGGTTTAAGAGTCAAACTGTGTGGCAGCGGAAGCAGCTCCTGAGAGCAAGAGATGCTGCAGGCACCGGACCACGTTCACCCCAGAGTCCCCTAAAACCTCCATCACTTCTGCATGGAACTGCCAAAAGGGATCAGGCTGGAAACTCTCTGCTCGAAGCCTCAGAGGGAAATTCCTGCATTCAAAGTGCTTTACATCCAAGAGGAAAGAAAAAAACAAACCCACCATTAGCACTGCCCATGAGCACCAGCCACTCCTGCAACGTGGGAGGGGACTGTCCCCATCACCTCCTTACCTGGCAGGGGCATCGCCCCTCAGTGCCACAGGAACCAGCCTGGTCCCTGGGAGAAAAACAGCAGAAAACCCACAAAGAAGTTGGGTGGAAGCCTGTTTGTTACAGCAGCCACCTCCTCCAGGCGTTGGGCTCCTGCTTAAAGCCGAGATTCGGCCCCACACACTCATCCTTATTTTTGCTTTCGTTTAGCCCGTTGCACCTGCATGAAAGCAATTAAATAGCGAGTCAGGAATGTATTCTGTGTTTGTCCTTCGTTCTGGCTGCTGGCCTTTTTGTCTAGAAATGTCCTCCTCATCCCCGACTGTATGATGCAAGAGAGGGACAGGATTTTTCTTGGGAACTGTAAGTCTTGCTCATGACACAACAAAGCCTTTAGTCCCTGTTCAGAGAGGATTTTTTTAGCATACCATCATGCAGAAATGTCCTGGGCATGCATTAGCAATAAGTCTTATTTTAAGGGTGGGGTCCCTAATTGAAATGACTATTTTTCTCCGGCGTTTGCACAGTAACCCCTTGTGTTTTCTCCCTCTTTTTTTTGTTCATCTCCTCAAAGGTCAGCTTGGATGTTGTCTGCTCAGCAGCCTTCAGCCGAATCTCTGAACACTGGTTTAACAATCAGAGTGGTTTGGTCTCCAGGATTAGGAAACAGTGCTGGCAGGAAGGGCTTGTTTCCATACATCCCAGCTTGGCTCTTCCCAAAACCCTCTCCTTTTGGGATGGTGCCCCAGTACATCCCCAGAATTGCAGCCCAGCACTGGGTCATGAGGGGACAGAGCATCCCCCAGCATCCCCAAATAGGACTTATCTCCCCAGATCCCCACAGATCATCCCAGGATGCTGGAGAAAACAGAAACCAGAAAGCCACACTGGGTAGCACAGCCTCAGTGGCAATTTCTGCACGAGCAGACCTTAAATAAAAGTGTTGTGTTTTTCCATCGGACATCCCATATAAACTGGGATCTTATCCAGGGAAAACAGCGTGGGATATAGTTTCCATTAACCTAGTGCAAATGCGGGGCAGGGAACCTGCTGCTGTTTATCCTGACAAATCACTGCCAGGGTCTTGGCTTCCCAAAAAAAGAAAAACTTTTGTTTTCCCCTCTGAGAGAAACTCCAGCTGCTGGGAATTATGGGGGAGTAACAATGGGTGATTCTTTGGCTGGACCCATCACCTGCACCCTCACTCCCTGCACCCTCACCCCAGGCAGGTGCTTCTGCCAGGTTGTCTGCCAAAAACTCCCCTATGCTCAGAAAAACCTCACCATTTCAGGGTTTTTTTACATTCTGATATTTTTTCCCCCTCCAATTCTTCTCCTCCTCCTCCAAACCTTGAATTGTCTAGTCCAAGGAAATTTTTGTCTCATACTGGACTCGAAACAGAAAGTCTAGTCAGGGACATCTGACATGCAATGTTTTTGTGAGTAAATACCAGCGTCCATGAAGTCATTTCCCGGGGTTAGAAATGAGCTCACCTTTGGAACGGCTTCTCTTCTTACCCAAAGTTCACAAGTCAAGCAGTTGGGAAGCTCCCAGTTTTCTACCTTCTCATTAAATAACAGCATCATAAAAACCAGCACGGTGCCCCCTCTGGCTGTATGCTACAAACAGGTCCTGAGCAGGGCATCACCCAAAATTCCCTAAAATCTTTGCAGCAAAAGGCAGAGGCTCAGTGGTCACCGGGGATAAACCAGCACCTCATTCTGCCTGCTCAGCCGAGCCTGCCAGGGCGGATGGTAATTACTGCTCCTCTGGGGGATAATCCGGGTCATCCCATCCTCCTCCAAAAAACCTTTGTTTAAAGCAGAGGGAGGGATCTCTCCTGCCCTCCGGGCTCAATTACTTGGTATATTGTGTCTTTAGACCATTTCTTGGTGAAACAATGCGCTGTTTCTCATTCAGCTTCCTACATTGAAGCCTCGCTGATAAAAGCCCTTCTCCGAGCAGAGATCGCACCATCGGACAGCGGTGCTGAGGAAATCATCCTCAAACCTGCTGCAATTCCCACCTTTTAAGACCCTAGCTGGTGCTTCTGGTGCTGCTGAGCCCAGATGTCCAGAGCATCAATCCCAGGGGTTCCCCAAATTCATATTTTCCCATGAGGAGCAGCAGCCCTCAGGGTCTTTCCTCCATCTTTCACCAGGATATTTTGACCAGAGCAACATCCCCTTTCCTCATCTTTAAACTGGGCAAGAGAGAGGAGAGAATTTATCACCCCAAACCAAACCCTGTGGTCAAGCTCCAGGAAACATGTTGGGATTTGGTGCCAAGTCCCATCTGCTCACCACCAAGTGATAAAACCTGATTTTGTGCATGCATTGCCACTACACCACTACACTACAGCTCATCCTCCTCACAGCGGCTTTGCTTCCCTGCCCAAGCTGGAATTTATTTGTGGGGAGAATTATTTGGGAACTTTCACCTGGCACCTCAGTCCCATGATGATCCAGTACCCAGTAAAGCAAGAAAATGATCCATAGGGTCAATGGAGGGGCCATGGGTCCCTTTCAGCTCTGGCACAAACTGATCTGGCCACAGCTCCCACTACCCTAACTGGGTATTTTTCTTGAGTTGGAAGAAATTATGAAATTCCAATGTTTTCGTTGTGACTAACCATGGAAGTGAACAATTTTGCCCTTGTTTTTGGACTGGGTTTAGTTGCTCTTCTTGCCTTTGCCTTCTGCGCCCTCTTTTATCCTCCTCTTTTTCTATTCCCTGTGGGACCTGTCCATCACATTGCTCCGAATATTCTCCTCCCTCCAAGCTCCTAGATTGGATTTTGTGTCTCCAGGCCATATTTCAGTGCTCCTTTTGGATGCTCCTTCCCAAACATGTGCCAGATTCAAGGGCTGGTCTGCTTTGTTGCACTGGGGGAGAGGTGAGATGTGGGGAAAGCCAACATCCCTGAGGGACCCTCGGCGGTGTTACCCGGGGCTTGCAGTAGCAAGAAGCAGGGAACACTTCCCCTGACAACTCTTTCCCATGCATTTCATATCTCCAAGCAGTTTTCAAGGCTTAAAACCACCCCTGGGTGAACTTTATGCAGGGACGTGATTCTTTCCTAGGCATTTTGGAAAGGATCAGTGGCTTGGTGGGGCAGATGCCATCAATGCTGAATTTAATGAGCCAGAGAGATATAATTTCTGCTCCCTGTGTTTACCCTTCTGCAAAAAACCTGCTCTGAGCCAAACTCTGGGGCTGCAAGACTCAAGTATCCCTTGGGATGAGCATCAGTGCTGACATCTCCTCCCATCTGGGTGGCAGCACTCAATCCAGTGCCGGGAGTATCGCAGTGAGTTTCTCTCCAGAAGGGCTCATCTCCCATGCTGCCTTCCCAACCTGCTCCTGGCAGGTTTCATCTCAGCCAGGCCAAGGTGCTCACATTGGGAGCTTCCAGTCCTTCCTTCAGCAGCACTTGGAACCCACCAAACCCTCTGGTGTGCTCCCGGCAAACACACATTCACCCTCAGGCGAAAGCTGATATGGCCACGTATTCCAGGGGGAATCCCAGCAGCGCTGGAATTAGCTCGGCAGAGACCGGCTTTTCCGAGCATGCCCTTGGCACGACGCATAAGGTCGTGAGATGTTTTACATCTCTGGTCGCCCCCATGACCGCAGGCACTCTGGGAAGGGGAGGCATTTCCATGCTGTCTCCTGCCAGTGCAGATGGATGCTGGCAAACTCTTTCGGAGCTGAAACCTGGGGGTGGATCGGCACCAATTATCCCAGCCCAGGCTCAGCTCCACGTTGCTCAGTGCAACAATTGCCCCAAAATAAATTCCCAAATGGTTCAATGAGGAGTGCCCACCACCCACTCAGCTCCATCACCTCCACTTTCTGCCCATTCCAGGTAGAGGTTCATCTACACACTAAAAAACCCCTTTTAACCTGAAGCTCTATTTTCATTGCCGTCGCTGTTGCCTCTGGTTCAGCTTACACAGCCTACACCTCTTCCATGTGCTCCCATTTGATCCCTGCAGAGCAGGAGAAAGACAAACTGGAAGATCCAAGCCCTCCCCTGCACACTCATGGATCACACAGGATTTTGCTGTTTTTTAGGAAACACTGGTTGATGTTTTGCTGCTGTAAATCACTGTGAATCTGCCCACCTCGACCTGGTTTATAGCAAGAAAACCAAGGGGGAAAAGGCACAGATGAGACAAGGAATCGCCATCCCATGGGTGGGAGGCTGTGCTCCATGGCAGCATGGGTGCCCAGCCTGGAATGCATCCCAATCCAAAGCCAATGCCCGTAAATAAGAGTAATAAATCAAGGATTTCTTCAGGAGCAACTAATTACCCAAATCAACATGGGCTTCGACACAGGATGGTCTTTGTCCACCAAACCCTGTCCAGAGCTAAAGCAAACAGCCAGCAGGCTGTGAGTTGGAGCTCTGCTCCTGCCCTTCCTTCATGGTGTAAATGTCCCCATTGAGGTGCTGCCCTGGCTTGGACCTGACCACATTCCCATCACACCCGTTCCCATCCCGCGACCGCTTTTCCATCATTGATCTGAGGTTGTGCAACAGCTCAGGCCCTGCCACAAGCTCACATTTGACAGCAAAATGTTCCCAGCAAATACTGGCATCATTTCAGCACATGGCACCACGATGCTGCCCTGCAAGTGTCCCCGAGCAGTCAGTGCTCCAGGGAAAGGTTGGGATGTGCATAACTCATTGAGGGGTTGAAAATAATGGCCTTCTCAATCTTGCAGAGAGTTTTTAAATGAGCCAGGATTCTTACCTTAATTTCCCCAGCTCAGCAATGTAATTAAAAAGGGATTTACTATTGAGACACTTCCAGTGCTTTCACAGTATCACCCGTCTCTGCTCTTCCAAGCTGTGACGGGGAAAGAAAGACTGCAAATATGGACATGGCATCCAGGAGGGAAATCCAAGTGGGACTCTGCAGTCCAGAATATCCCAGTGACCAGCAAAGCTCTCCCTTAGTGAATGTGGGTCTGGAAGTAGGGCTGTATGTATGAGGTGGCGATGCAGGTGACAGTCCCTGGGCACTTGGATAGCAGACATGCCCTGCAAAAGCACTAGAAAAAGCCCTTTTCCTTGACAGATGGAATCATGGAGGAGAGGACACCCCCTTTTATACATCAGGGGGTCAGTTGTGTTTTGCTTGTGCCAGCAGACATCTGGGGGCTCACCCTGTGGCCAGACCTCACAACCAGCACAGCCACATCCACTTGCTCTCCCCTCACTCCTGGCTCTTTCATCACTCCAGAAAAAGCCTTCCTGACCTCCACAGCTAAAATCAGTCTTTCCCTTGCTCCTGGCTCTCCTGGTGTCGCCACTCTGCACTGCCTTTTGTATCTGTTCCGTAAATGAGTACGTGAGATGAGCACTGCTGAGCCATGGTTGAAGCTTTAGCTCCTAAGCAAGGCCTTCCAGAGGGGGTAAAGGTCCTCTCACTCCTTTTCTCCCAGTCACAGCCTGTAAATCCTCATCCTGTAAATCCTCATCCGCACAGTGAAAACAAACTCCAGTAGTTCATTTTTTTGGCTCTTTTCCAAAGCTTTTAGGCAACTGGAGTGTGATTTTGTGCTGATGAAGCAGTGGAGGAGGGCTTAAGTGAAACAATATTGTGGTGGCTGCACGGTTTGCTCCTGGTTCGGAGCCCCAGGGATTCGCCACATCTCCAAGTTCTCCTACAAACCATGGAAATCGCCAGTCCGGCTCCTGGGACAGCAAAACAGGATTTCAAAAACAACATTAGCCACCCCTGGAGCATGGCTGGAGAAGTGCCGGGAGCCAAGTGCTTAATGAAATCCCAGCTCCCAGCTCTCCCTCCTAAACCGCGCAAACTTCCCCAAAGTGTTTGGGATGGAACAAAGTCATCAATCAGTTATTTTAACTCCCAGCTCCGTAAACAGAAGCAAGCCCAGAAACATGCAGCAGGGGAAAATAACCGTCAGCTCCCTTCGGTGGAGCAGAGAGGGCACAGGGAGGGAGGATGAGGGCAGCTGGCCGGGAACTGAGCACAGCCTTGGGTCCCAAAGCACATTTCGTGGGCCCTACAGAGCATTTTACAGACCCCACAGCCTGTAAATTCAATGTGCAGCCCTGAGAGCAGCCCCACCACCCCTACCACCCTCCTGGCACAGTTGGCTTTTGATGATGGTCGCTCAGGCGATGCTCTATTGGAAAGGGTGAGAGGCACGAAGAGCCAGGATGGGCATCACTAGCCAGTTTTCCCCTAGATTATTAGATGAACACAATAAAAGTTATGGATACAGCCATGAAGGAGCGTGGGGAGGGAGATGCTGCTGCACCATTTGCTGTCATGCTCCTCTGACACTGCCCCAGCCTCAGCACTGGTCAGGGGGGTAGCATTAAGCGTAGCAGTGTTCACATAAATACATTATAGATTTGTAATTACACATTAGTGATGAAATCATGGAAAAACCCAGGAGATCTGAGGAGGCTCCTCAGGGTCAATCCAGGAGGGGAATGAGTCCAAGAGGCTGTGGCTTTGCTGCTTTCTGATGGGAAGCACCAGCCTTAGGCAGCTGAACTCACTGATGATGGGCAGAAAGATAGGAGTAGTTTGGTCTGGGATACATCCTTCCCGCCAGCCATGGGTGCTACAGCCCTGCAGAGTGACCACTGTGGGCATGGGGCAGCACCTGCCTGTCCCCTCCACCCCATGGATCAGGGAATTATTCACCTCCAGGCATGGAGAGCAGCCGAGCACCTCCTGGAGCCACAGTGCTGCCAGTGGTGCTCAGCACTGGGAACACATGGGGATCTTCTCATGCTGCTCCATCCAATGTCAACCACATGTTGGAACTGCAGAGAGGGATGGCCAAGCCAAGAGGGATTGTGCAAACAGACTTTTCTAGAGACTTGGGTTTTGCATGAATTCACGTGTCCCAGATCTGCTCCTGAAGACACACATGCGTCTCCAGAGCTTGTCTTGAAGGAGACGCACTGGAGAGGAGACACCCATGCTGAGGGAGCTGCAAAATGGCCTGCGGAAATGCCTGCACCTGTTTCCATAACATAACGAATAATATTTCATTCCTTTTGCAGAACAGAACATTTCCCCACCCAGCAGTGATGGAAATTAATGGAAATTAATGGAAATTCATGCCAGGATATGGGCAAGCAGCTGGTGGGACCAGAGATGCCTTCCCAAGGCACTGATGTTGTGTTAGGGGTGGGTCAGCCATGGTGGGAGGTAGGTGCATCCAGGAAAGATGAATTCCTTGCTCTCCACCTCAGCACTTTTCCCACATCTTGTCCTCATCACAGCGGGGAAACACAGCAGAGCTTCATGTTTATCTCAGAGGTCTGAAGCTCCCAGTTCACTGTGTGCTCCTTGCCCACCGCATAAACATTCTGCCATTTTTTGGCACATCTCAGGTGTTTTTTCCTTTTCCCTCATAAACATAAACAGGAGCGGGTGTAGGTCACCACTGATTATTTTACGTGACATCTTGATCCATGTTCCTCCTGCACCACTCCCTCTGGCAGCGGGGCCGGCAAGGATTACTAGGAGGCAGCTTAGGACACCACTGGCACATCCCACATGCCACTGGCTGCCCCAACACCCAACCCCATTCTTGGGGGATGGCTCCTGACACATAAAGCTTTCACACCACACTCCTGCAGCAACTGGCAGCACAGTCCCACAGTGCCAGGGCTGCGTGCATGGGTGGCAGTCACTTGCACCAGGCCACATGCCTTGTCAACACTCAGAAGCCCCAAATCCACAGACCAGCTGCCACAAGTTACATGGGAAAAAACATAGCTGCAGAAAGAGGAAAGACCTGAGGGGTTGAAGCCAGCCTGGGGCAAGCAGGCAGCTCTGGTTAGGGGTCATTGCTGGATCTCCCCATGGCTTGAGGGAGATGCAGTAACATGTATTTGCAAGGATGGTCCTGCCTCTGCAGCTCTGTGCTACTGCTGGTGTCCAAACCAATCCCTCTGGCTTTGTCCCACATCCTTACATCCCCACAACAACCTCATTTGACCCCTGCTAGAGCCAGTGCAGGGGCAGAGGTGAGCAGGCAGCGCAGGGAATGGTGCCCAGCTGAGCAGTACCCCAATGCCTATGAAAGGGGGGAACAACAAGGGCAACGCTGGGTGGGCACCACGTTTGTCCCAGACCATGTAAAGCCAAAAAAGCATCCCCAAAACTCATTGCCTGTTTGCTGTATCTCCACCCTGAACTGTCGGCAGCATCTATTTTAGATCCAGACCCCAGGTGAACCCCTGACAGTGACGGTGCTGTGCCAGGATGCGGTGTCCACACTGGGACGTGATACCCACTCCGTGCCCTGCCCCGCCACGCCGTGGCACCGCTGCCAGCCCCGGCGGCTGCTGCTTCGCCGCAAGTTTTTGTTTACCATCACCTTATTAAGGGATTATTCAGGCTGCGGTTTCCTCGCGCGTCCGATCTGTTTGTGCTCGCGGTCCGTGGCTCGCTGCCATCCCCTAAGCTACACGCCGGGCTATATAAGCGACCCCGCCGCCTGGGCGGCAGGGAGGTTCGCACACAGCCCGGCTCGGCACGGCGCAGGAGAGTTTCGGTAAGCTGCAACTTTCTCTTCTTCCCAACCGCCTGCAAATCCCTGAACCCGCAGCTGACAAGCCTTCGCCTCGCCCCCGGATCTCGGCTCGACTGGCGGCTCTGTGGCGAGAGGACGGGACTCTCCTTAATTGGGGTTTTTATGGTTTTTTAGGTAAGAGAAAAAACGCACCCCAACCCTGCTAAATTTTTCCCCTCCGTGGCAGACAGCGGTTATATAATTCTGCTATGTTATTAAAGCGGCGTAATTAACAGTGGCTGTGATTGAAGGCGAGGTGGAAATTAATTAATGGGTAGATGAAAGCATGGAGGCTGAAAAACATTGATGAGGTCTCCTGCTTTCCGCTTCTCCCTTCCCCATCCCAGCTAATGCGTTACGGCGACAGCGGGAGCGGGGATTCGGACTGGGACAGTGCTTTACTCACACAGGGCTTCTGATCTCCCGCAGCTCTGTCCCGCACCGGCTCCCTCAGCTCCCTGCCGTGGGGAGACTCAGGCAATTCCAAACCTTCCCTGCCGCCAAGATCCAGCCGCTTGAACCCCCCCCCCCTTCCCAGCATCGCGTGTCCCGGGGACAGAGGGACGTATCCCATACCAAACCCAGCACTGAACAAGTCACAGTCAGCTCCAAAAATAGGCGCCGAGTGGGAAACAGGGTTAAATTTTCCTGGTTATTGTCTGGCTGCGAGTTCACGGCCCCACCATAAGCCCACAAAACACCTCTCATGTGTTGCTTGTTATTTTTGCTTGATTGGGATTTGCTGAGCCATAATCAAAGTATTTCTTAGTCCCACATTCCCCAGTCTCAGAGGGGATGGTTAGTACCACTTACGAATAACAGAGTGTTCTTACTGCTGGCTGCCCTTTGTCAGGCACATTTTATGGGGAAACCGAGGCACTGAAAGGCCGAGGCAACATTTCCTCTCCCCTGGTTCACTAATTTTGGATGCATAAAATAAAGCACCAGCTGGTCTCACTTGGGATAACACCAGCTCCATGGGTACCATCAGAAATTAAATACTCAAATTCTCGATGCCACAGGGCAAAGGGAGTCACTGAAAACAAGGTCTAAAGTGGCTGAGCTGGGAAAGAGTGACACAAAGCCTCAGTCCCACATCTCTGCCTGCAGGAAAAGGAAAATATTGAGCTACTTGCTCACACTTGCAGCAAAGACTTGGCTTGTGCACGGGGTTTTCCACTTTCAGAGGTGCTTAGGAGCCGTCCCCTTCCCCACGTTCTGGGACGTACTGGGATAAGATGCTATCCTCGCACTACACTCAGTTTGCAGGCAGAGGGATGGAGACATGGAGATGTCCCTGCTCCTGCAGGGAGCAGAGTGGGGCGTCAGGGGGCCTGTGGTGCCGTGTGGGCTGTGAGAGATCCCTGTAGAAGTATTTAAGCTGTTCCAAGGCACGTTAAGGAGATGTCATTACAAAGCAGTGCTCTGCAGAATAGATTTGGGCTCAAGATGTGACAGTGAGAAGCAGAGGGGATGCAAGCACAGATGTGGAGCCCCCGCTGCTCCTCCCTGGGGGGAAAAATGAGGAGCTGCTGGGGTTGGGTGGGTGGGCATGGTTTATAAAGCTGCCTCATGTTATGCTTTGAACTGGTTCAGCTTGGGAGAAGCTTCCCAAAAGCAGCAGGACCTGGCTGAGCCTCAACCTGGCTGGACTTGTCTCTGCAGGACTGGGGAAGGCGTGGGACGGCTGCGGAAACTCCAAGAAGCCCCTGGTCATCTCTGGAGACCACAATGGTCACTGTGAAAGGCTGGATCCTCCTCCTTCTTCTCCTGGGAGCCACATCCATTCTAGGTGAAGGTTATACGTTCCTGTTGCAGTCCCCACACTGTCCCTGCCAGTGCAGGCGCGTCTGTGGCACCGCTGAGCCAGCAGACACAGCCTGACATCCATGCGGGGTCCTGGTCTGGGTCAGAGCGGCATTTGCCCGGCCAAAAAACTTCCAGACGAGGACTGGCTCCCATCCAGCCCCCAGAGCATGTCTGTGAGTCAGCCAGGCTCAGCCAGCCTCTGGTTGACCAGGGATGAGCTCACCAGCCCACTGGCAATGCCGGGATCATCCCTGCCTGCCATCCCCAAGACCCCACATTGTCCAGTCCTCACCCATGGGAGCTGGGCACAGGGGAGAGTTGGTGCTGGGGCTTTGCTCCCCAGTTTAAATAGGACTGGTCCCAGCAAGCACCACAGGAACCAGCCACAACCACCAGCTCCTTTCAGGCATGCAGGTGGCCAGCAAGCGCAGAAACCAGTCCATGTCCCATCACAACATCCAACCTCATCCACCTCAGGTTTGTTTCTCTCCGTGCAGGGAGAGGCAGGATATATTTTATCACTACAGCTATAGAAAGATGAATTGATCTGAGCTGTTCCAACACAGGAAGTACAAAAAATTTTCCATCGGTGATAAGGGAAATAGAAAGTTTTTATCATGCCTGAGCTGCAGTGATGCTTCACTCGGCATGTCCTGCACTGCATCCTACAGGACCTCTAACCAGCCACAACCCAAAGGGAAAGTAGTAATACTGACCATAAGGATGCCCGGTCCTTTGAATCTAATTAATAAGTTTTATCCTTTGTATTCATCTGATTTACTCTTTCATTTATCAACCCTTAGGACAAAGGATTCTGAAACCAGCCCTCAGCAGGATCCAGATAGGACAGAAAACCTTCAGCCCGCTGGTAATGCTCAGCTTGGAGAGTAAGTTAATTCCCACCTTGGGTGGATTTCCCTTGCTGGGACAATTTTCCAAACAATTTACAACCAGCCAATCATATTTGAGTAGATGAGGACATTTAGGGTTAGAATCATTCTATGATTCTGTGATTTAAGCAATGGAATAAATGTTAATAATCCATGACCTCCTGTAGGGTTTTGGCTATCGCTGACACGCTGTTGGCTCCTCTCCTGGAAAAGGGAAGGTCAACATGTGACCATAGCCCCGACTCCTGTGGGAGGCATGCGGGGCTGGGAGGGTAAGAAGAGCCCAGGGATGGGCCAGCACATGCTCTGACCTGCCCTTCCCCTGCCCAGCCTGTCCCCATGCTCAGGGCAGTTTGTGACACCATTCCTTTAGAAGGAAAGCCTGTGAGGCATTAAAGACCTGCAGAGCCCACTCTGCTCATTAATTCCTAGGAGATTCCTCAACCACTCAATCTTTACTGCCCAGCACTTGCAATTTAAATTCCAGCAGGCACTGAAAGGGCTGGACATGCTGATGCCATATCCAAAGGATTCATGTCCTAGCCTTTTGTCTGGCTCCCAGCAGCAATCTTAGCCATTGGGAAGAATCAAAGCACCAAAACCCTGGACTCCCAGAGGTCCCCTTCACTTGCTAAGAGTTATTTTTAGGAAAACTACCAGGAGAATTGTTTTCCCCTCAAAGTGGATGACACAGGGCAGTGGTGCTGAGGCTGGCTCCATGGCTGGAAAACCCTGCTCAAATCACCCCCAGTGTCCTCTGCCCGCAGGTACGAGGAGCAGCTCTCGCCGGGGAGACCCGACCTTCACCTACGTCAGACGCAGTAGGTTCCTGCCGGTGGTGCCATGGGGTATCCCTGTCCCTACCTCCCCACACCCCTGCCAGAGCTCTACACCTCAGCTTCTCCTTCTTCTTCCACTTTCTGCTTTCTCTGCTGTTGAGGCACTACGCAGAGCCATATAATGCTTTTCCTCCACTGCACTCCCTTCTTCATATCCTATTATCAACAGCCCTGCAGATTAAAGCAGCTGATCCCAAATGAGCTTAGGATCTTGCTGAGACCCAACTTTAATCTGCTGCACATTAAATTTTTGCTAGGGGAGAGCACAAATGGCCATTTATCCATGGGATGGGACCATGTTTCCAAGCCCACCTCCTCCTGCATCCCTCAAATTACTAAATAAGGTCGTGGATGTGCTACTCGGGGTGCTGAAATGGAGGTGCTGATGTGCCAGCACATTAAAAACTTGCCCATCTAAGCCAAGCATTCACTCTAAACCAGACATGCTGCTCCCATGGCTGCTCTCATTTAAAGGGTCTTTTACACCCACATGCTTTGTTTTTGGCCATCACTATAGGAACAGTCCAGCCCTGTGCCTGTCTGCCTTTCTAGGAAATAACCCAACCTGCTTTATTACAAATTAGGTGGAAGAGTAGGTACAGGAGATGACACAGCACACATCTCCAAGAAACCCCATTTTTTAGAAACTTTAGTCACAAGCTCATCCTTGCAAACATTATTAGAACATTGTCATTTAAAAACAAGCCCAAACCACAGACTTGGAGTGGATCTCATCCATTCAAAGTAGCTTAAATTAATAACATCTAGTAGCCCCGTTAAAGAAATCCCTTTAAAAATCTAACCCCATATTAAAGTCTCAAATGTCTTTTGCAAACTCTCTCTATGTTTTACCAGTCAGCTGGTCCCTGACGTGCTCAGGCTGCTCAGTAGCATTTCAGGCTTCTGGTTTGCACACAGTAAAAGTGGTGCTCACAACAGGACACACGCTGCCCCTATAGAAAACATATGTTGAAGTTTGGTTAAAGCCATTCAACATGGTCATACCAAAAATTTTACCCTTTTTTTTTTTTTCCCCTATTTAACCACATTTGAGACACAGGCGAGTGTTGCCCTTCAGACAGCATTGAAATGACAATGTGTGTTTGATTTCCTTTAAGCCAAAGTTATTCAACACTAAGCATGAGCTGCCTGCACTTTGCTCCCTTCGAGTTTATCTTAATCATCCTGAATTCGGTAGCCTGCGGGGAATTAAGTCAGAAGCCTTCAGACGCCTTCTTGTGCTTTATTTCTCAGCTCCCTGAAATGCTTTGAGTCTGTTTAATCCATGTGGTGCATAATATCCAAATGTATAGTCTGAGCTACATAGAAGCTGCTAAGAAAACAACTGCCCAGTTTTGGGGCAGCTGTGCGTGTAATGTGCGTCTCAGTAACACACCACTGATGTTATTCAAGGTCCACTGGTGCAAGATTCAAAAAGGTTTTTGTCTCCATGGTCGAAATGGAGCGAGTGCTCAGCAAAGTGTGGCCAAACCGGGGTGCAGAAGCGTACCAGATCCTGCCTAGCTGAGCGCCTCTGGGGCGTGCACTGTAATGAAGCAACTGAGGAAGGGCGGCTCTGCATTGGACATGTTTGCTCAGGTGCTCCTATAACCTCACTTACGGGCAGGGGAGGATGTGCTGGTCTCACCACCACGAAGGCGTTGTGCTCCCTTCGCTGTCATTTTACCATCTTTCTCTCCTTTGCCAGAATTCTGTGATTCCCAAGCAAGTCTGGAGAACAGAGCACAGGGAGTTTATAGCCAAATAGCAAGATGACAGGGGGATCCAGATATGGGGAATCATCAGGGACTCACAAAGATCTTGTCAATATAAAAAAACATCCCATTAATCTCATTATAACAGCAGCTCCCAGGGCAGAGTTAGTTGCAGGCAGATGCCTCCATGCAATCTCCAGGAAGGAGAAGTGTTGGGAATATCAAATTGCCACAGCTCCTGCTGAAGGGGCTTGTAATCAATTATGTTATTCTTATAATCCGTTTTTAACAAATAATTCTGAAAACAGTCGATGTTTTCTGCAGGAAAGTTGTTTCAGGTTTTCTCTGATTTCTTACATTTATTTCCAGCTTTGAAAAAAATTATCAGGTAGTTGCTGTACAGGGATGGCCTGTGATTATAAAAGGAATGACCTGAGCTTTAGAAAGATTATTATTCAGGACTAATCACTATAGGTAATGAATATGTTTCAGGATGACTGGGAGACCAATTGTTAAACCCATTGGGTAATACTCACTTGGCAATTACCCCACATCCTCCCCAAGCCAGGATACCATTGAATAAGGGGAGACATCTTTTGGTATAGGCTACAGTCACAACTTTTGGGCATGAATTGGTAACAGAAACCTAGAAAGTTTAAGGCATTTGGATTTGTAATTTTGCCAGGGTTGAGCTAAGAGCTCACAGTGCTGAGCTGGATTCAAATTTCCCCGGAATTCAGCCCTTTGGGGAAGGTAAATAACAGTTCCTAGCTGTAATTATATCCACGTGGCTGCTTTCTACTAATTGTCAGGTTCAGAATGACATCGTCCCTGTGTTTCTAATGCACAGCTGTGGATAATCAGGAAAAATATGTTTTGGATACAATTTATTCCTTACGCAGTATCTGCCTTATTGCATCTAAATTAAAAGCAGACAAGAGATCACGCTGTGAGCATCGTGGGGCTGTTTTTTGACCTGCCTGCCTCTCCTCCAGGCTGCAACATCACCTGCCCCATGGGCCGTGTCAACGCTGACTGTGACTCCTGCATGTGTGAGGATGCCACTCTGCACGGGAAGGTGTCTCTCGAGGATGGGTCGCCCGCTGACGATGCCCGGGTCTACCTGCAAGCCAAGAAACTCAAGCTGCTGACAATGGCCGATAACAGAGGCATGTTTAGGATCCCAGGGATTTGTCCTGATGGCAAAAACACCCTTAAAATAAAGAAAGCCAAATATGCAACAGCGACTGTCACCGTGCCCGAGAGCACCCGGAGGAACCTGGCGATCCAAGTGCAGCTGCATCGATCAGGTAGCCCCAAAGAGGGGGGATGCAGGAGGCTTTATGCAGTAATCAGAAATTAATTGTGATTTTAGGAGGGGAAGAGTAACGAGATGACCTTTTCCTTGCCCTGCAGGAAAACCCTACATTTTCAGGAGCCCTGAGGACAAAGCCAGGAGAGTGGGACAGAGTGTGTCATTCTGCTGCGATGCCCGCGGGAGCCCAGCCCCTGACCGCTACCTCTGGTAAGGAACTCGAGTTCGATCTGCCAAAAGTCTTAGCTGTCCCATGGATTCCAGTTTTGCCTCCTTACTTCTCTCCATAAGGGTGGGGTTTTAGGTATAAACCAGCTGAATACACTGAGAACTGATTGCTGCAAGTGATGGCTTCCTCAAGACATGCAGACCTGGCACAGCAATGTCATCTGCTGAGGGATTCACTGGAAAAACACACCAAAATCAAAAGAGTTTGAAAACCTCAGCAGAAAGACTGGCAGCTCTGCCTGCCTACCAGCTGCCCAGCAGCCACATCTCAGTACTGCTAGGGCAAGGAGAATAATTTTTAGGTGATGCCACATAACCAACCTAAAAACAGGGAAACTGAGGCAGAAGGTCTGGCAAAATCCACGTGGCACGATGCAGGATTAGGCCATCGCTCTGCTCTAGCCAGGCAGTCAGACTCTGTCCCCTTAACTGTTCCTGGCAGGTACCACAATGGCTCACTGCTGGATCCCTCCTTGTACAAATATAAAAACAACCTGATTCTGAAGAACCTGAACAGAGAACAGTCAGGAGAGTATTTCTGCAAGGCCAGCAGCGCCGGGGGGTCGGCCAAGTCCCAAGTTGCCAAGCTGGATGTCATAGGTAAGAGAAAATGTGCCTGATGCTCTCCAAGCGGCTGGGGAGGCATTGGTGTTGCAGGAACCAGAAACTGTGATACATGTGGGAAAGAAAAGTTACAGGAAAAATACTTGAGTTTGTTTCATGCATCAGTTTGCAGACAAGCTTGTGTGAGCTGGTCATGAACCAGATGCCCTCTACAAACCGGAGCTCTGGACTGCAGATGACCTGCCAAGCTCAATCTGCTGTTTTCAGTTGGTTTCCCACTGTACTTGCTGCCTGACATGGGAATATTTCTGTTTGTTTAGGGGGTCTTTTAAAACTTTAGGACACATTTTATTCTGGTCATAGTCAAAAAGCCAGGCAGCAGCAGCTGGGATGCCCCCTGCAAACAGCTCTTAATCAGGGACCTAAAGCTAAAGCTGAGCTACCTGCTTCACTGAAACCAGGCCAGATGAATTCAGCTAACCAGAATCCTGCAAAAACCTCACTCTTATTAGGAGAAATGTTTAGCTGAAAGGGTTTCAGACCATATAACAATGTCTGTACAACTATATCATGCTGCTCATTAAGAAATCCTATTCAACAGGAAGAGAAGAGGCACCCTGTGACCCCCAGCCCCAAAGCCACCTCATCCGACTTCCTCACGACTGCTTCCAAAAAGCAACAGACTCCTTCTACTATGATGTGGGCAAGTGCCCAGCAAAGACCTGTGTGGGGAAGCTGGATAAGGGACTCCGGTGTAAGGACAATGTCTCCTACTGCTGTGGGGTATCCAAAATGGAAACCAGGGACATATCCTGCAATGGGTACACGCTCCCCACTAAAGTCATCGTGGAATGTGGCTGCAAAAAATGCACTGAGACCAAAATAATGGTTCGAGGCAGAGCCACAGCAGCGGATAATGGAGAGCCACTGAGGTTTGGCCACATCTACATGGGGAACAAGAGAGTGAGTATGACTGGCTACAAGGGAACCTTCTCCATCCATGTCCCAGCAGACATGGAGAGACTGGTTTTAACTTTCGTGGATCGGCTGCAGAAGTTTGTGAACACAACAAAAGTTCTGCCCTTCAAGGAAAACGGAGGTGCTGTGTTTCATGACATCAAGCTACTAAGAAAGAAACCCCCCGTTACGCTGGAATCCGCTGAAACCAATGTGATCTCTTTGGGAGAAATGGAAGAAGATGACCCAATTGCTGAATTAGAAATTCCTCCCAACGCATTTTATAGGAAAAATGGAGAGGCCTACAGAGGCAAAGTGAAAGCCAGCGTGACGTTTCTGGACCCAAGAAACATCTCCACAGCCCCTGTGACACAAAGTGACCTGAACTTTGTAGATGAGGAAGGAGATGTATTTCCGCTCCGCACGTATGGCATGTTTTCCGTGGACTTCACTGATGAACGGGGCACTGAGTCCCTTAATGCAGAAGATGTGAAGGTTCATTTGGATGCTGCTCAGGTCAAGATGTCAGAGCACCTGCAAGAGATGAAGCTTTGGTCCCTGAACCCAGAGACAGGGTTGTGGGAGGAAGAAGGGGACTTCAACATTGAGAAAAGCAGACGGCGCAAAAGGGAGGAGAGAACTTTTTTGGTTGGGAACATGGAGATCAAAGAAAGGCGGCTTTTTAACCTGGATGTTCCGGAGAGCAGACGGTGCTACGTCAAAGTCCGAGCCTACAGAAGTGAGAGATTCCTGCAAAGTGAGCAGATCCAAGGGGTTGTGATTTCTATTATAAATATGGAGCCAGAACCAGGGTTCTCCTCCAACCCCAGAGCATGGGGCCGTTTTGACAGTGTAGTCACTGGTCCCAATGGTGCTTGTGTGCCCGCCTTCTGCGACGAGCAAAACCCCGAGGCCTATGGAGCTTATATCTTGGCAAGCATGGGGGGCGAAGAGCTTGAAGCTGTGCCCTCTGCTCCCAAACTCAACCCTGCTGCTATTGGGGTCCCACAGCCATACCTCAACAAGCTCAACTACAGGAGGACAGACCACGAGGACTCCAACACTAAGAAAACAGCATTCAGCATTAACATGGCCAAGCCAAGCCCCAATTCCCCAGAAGAGAACAATGGCCCTATTTATGCCTATGAGAACCTTAGTGAATGTGAGGAAGCTCCTCACAGCGCTGCGCACTTCAGGTTTTACAGGATAGAGGGAGACCGGTACGACTTCAACACTGTTCCCTTCAGTGAAGATGACCTCATGAGCTGGACCGATGACTACCTGGCGTGGTGGCCCAAGCCCATGGAATTCAGGGCCTGCTACATTAAAGTGAAAATAAACGGACCCCAAGAGGTGAACGTAAGATCTCGTAACATGGGTGGGACGCACCCGCGCACCATTGGCAGGCTCTATGGGATCAGGGACGTCCGCAGCACCCGCGACCCCCAGCAGCGGGACGTGTCGGCAGCCTGCGTGGAGTTCAAGTGCAGTGGAATGCTCTTTGACCAAGACCGCGTGGACCGCACGCTCGTCAAGGTGGTGCCACAGGGCAGCTGCCGCCGAGTGAGCGTCAACAGCATGCTCCACGAGTACCTGGTGAACCACCTGCCCATGGCCACCAACAACGACACCAGTGAGTACACCATGCTGGCGCCTCTTGACCCACTGGGACACAACTACGGCATCTACACTGTCACTGACCAAGACCCGAGGATCGCCAAGGAAATCGCCCTGGGCAGGTGTTTCGACGGCTCATCTGATGGCACCTCCAGAACCATGAAGAGCGATGTGGGCGTTGGGTTGACTTTCACCTGTTCGGAGAGGAGCGCAACGGAGCAAAGCATCTTCCAGTCTCAGAGGAACTCGGGCCAGCAGTCCATGCTGGTTCAGCCGGGGCAGAGCCCCGCGTACCAGAGGCCACCGGCAAGCCGCCGAAACAACCAAGTCAGGATCCCCATGAGAGGTCAACGTCCCGTCTCCTAGAGCTGTAGAGAAGCATTGGTAAAGTCACTCATGCTCAATTAAATACAATTTGAAAGTAACATCAACCTGCTAATAACCTAATCAAAAGCTGGTAGGTGTCATTATTTGTGAGACATAATTAAGGTGCCACTTTTTTTTTCCCCACCAGAAAGACATCAGGCAAAAATTGGGGGCCAGCAGCAGTAGTGAGTTCATGTCTTATTAAATGCATCCATAAAAATCTTCTTTCTGCCTGACATTAAACAGCTTCACATGATAGCCTAAAGGGAAGACTAAACACATGATTCAATTAAGTCATGTACATAAAACATTCTTCTGTTCTGCAGCTGCAGACTTTGCCAGCCCAAGTACCTGTACAGTAGTTGGTAACATGAAAAGGAATAAACTGATTTCCTCATACTGAATTCAACTGCAAGGTTTCGTACTTGAAATGTAAGTATTTTATTTATTTCTAGCTTGTTTTAGAATGACTGTATTCAAGCTAAACTACTGGCAGCTGCATTTCTAAGAACTCATATGCTCAATAGCACAGAGAAGCCATATGGATTTGTAGGCTCCACGTGGATAAAGCTAGAGTTTTCTCTTGCTTCTTGCATTATTTGACAAGAAAATCCATGCTCTACGGTAGGGTAGGTTAATAAAAAAAGTAATTTTGTAACTCTGACAACGCTGTGTCACTTCTGTGTTTGAAATGCCCAAGTAAATAAACCACATGTAGAGCAGAGCAAGGAATAACCTGCAGGATTTCACCTTTCTGTTCAGAAACAGGTCACAGCTTTATCAGTGTGAGACTGATCCCGGGTATGGGTGAGGGGTTTGGTGGGGAGCTGGTGCTCCCCCAGGTCCAGGGTTTGGCCATGGCATGCTGCAGTCAGGGAATCTGTGCCCAGCTTGAGATGTGGAGAGTCAGCGACAGTGCTGGGAGAAGCAGAGCAGCAGGTCTGGGCAGAGATGAATTAAAGAATAAAATGGAGGGAAGAACCTGTGCTTTAAGGATTATAGGAAACCAGGCAATATAGAGCAGGGCTGGGTGAAGGGACAGGGAGAAGACAGGCTTCCCTCACACTCAGCAGTGGGACATGCTGGGCAAGAAGCTGCTCTTAGCTGAAGACACAGCTGGCCACAGCAGGGGTCAGGCAGTGACCCCTCAAGTGACCTATTCCATTTCCTTCACTACTTCTAGAGCAACGAGGACCTCACCAGCACAGAAGGCATCCTGTGTTTGTTTACTCCCAAACACTGGCAATAAATTTTTAGGGTGCAGACAAGCCAGCAAGCCTCCAACACCGAAATTCCCACTGAGAGAGATCACGAATAGGTGGGCAGTGCTACTGGGTGCAAACTGGAATTCAAACATTTCCCTCTCCTCCCAGTCCCCTGTGATGGATATGAAGCCAGTTCTAGGTCTGTGCTGTCACACCTACAGCCCATCAAGGGCATGGGGAATCTTTCAATAGCATTTAGCAAGCCTCAGAACAGGTTCACAGTCTGACACAGGGCAGCCTGAAATATGCTTAAAAAGGTAAAAAAAAAACCCTAATAATCCAGGTTTTTAGGCAAATCGACAGTTATCAAAGACAAGCAGAAAAGGAAGAGCTGTGGAATACTCTGGCACATCCTCTTCATACCAGTCAATTTAGACTCTGTGTATTTTCTTTTGTGTCTAGTCTGCTGCAAGGGCTTGGCTCGAGACGGAGCCAAGGCAGCCAGTGGGGAGCATTAGCTTGGACCTTCCCACAGAGCTCTTGGCTTGCACAGAGAAACATCTCTTCCCTCTGCTCCCCTCCTCCTCTGCAGACAGATAGCCAAATCCCAAACTTAGTTTCATCACTTTGAGGGTGAAGTAACACAAATGACTTTTACAGACCAACCCAGGAGATAAATGGATGAAAGCAGGCTCAGGAGACGATCCCTGTGCCACACGTGGGCTCGCCAGTCAAATACAGCAGAGTACAGGGCTCTTCCTCCTGGGGAGAGATGTCTGTTTAACAGCACTGAAACGGTCACAGCCCTACAGCCCGGAACAGCCAGGAGCTCTCCAAGTTTCCCCAGACTGTCCCCCTCTGCAGCTTAGCACTAACTTGGAGGAACAAACTAATCTGTGCACTCACTGAGTCTCTGAGCTCTCCGAGGCTGCTGGCAGAGTGTGTTGGACACAGAGCAAGACAGAGGTTTCAAACACGGGTGCTCAAGCACTACCACCAGAAAACAACCTTGGTCCCACAAGCACCACTCAGTGCTAACCCTTCACCATCATTCCAAATACATTAAGCAAGTTTATATAGAAGAAAAGCTGCACCAGGTCCTGGTGTCCCCCACTCACACAGGTTTTATGCTACAGTTCAATGTCAGTTCTGACTTCTCCAGCTTGTGTTTATGGTCAGTGTATGGCAATGTCCTTTCTGCAACCTGAAACCTAACCCACACTCCCAAATATCAAAGGAGAGGATCAGCTGGAGGAATGCAGGGAGGCTGGGACTCAGCTCCTCCCTCAGCCTTAGCCTTCAGACCACCAACCTTGAGGAACAGGCTGAAGCAGGAGACCTGGCTCCTAAACAGCAGCAGGTTTGTGGCTGATGGCAAAGCATCTTCCATTAAGGTCACTTAGTTTCCAACCCTCAGATAAATCCAGTGACCTATCCCTCCATCCTGTTTCTAAAAAAAGGAAACCATTGCTTCCCAGAAGCTACCAGGATGTCAGCAGTTGGGATAAACAAAAGGCGAGATGTTCTTGTCTAGCCTCAACTTTCAAAATTATTTGGGGGTTTTGCATGTAACTTTATAAAAAGACTCAAGTATTCCTCTGATTAGTCACTTACATTTTTTGTAATTTATTCAGAGAACAGGAATAAAAAGGTTTCCTAGGAAGCAGGGGAAGTGGGAAGCTCACGGAACACGAAACAGATGCATCTAACTGCGAGTCACCAGCATCCTGGGAAATATCACTCCCTCTAACACTTGTTTGAATTCCATAATGAAATCATCCCTATCCAACAACAGAGCCCTTCTGGTGCCCAAACATTCTGCAGTTCTGCCAGTAATTTGGCCTCAGTGATGTTAAACTGAGCTATGGTGGAGGCTGGGTCTGCTACTTTCCCTCTGTCCCCTGAGAGGAGAACAGCTGTTTTATTTTGCTAGGATCCCCTTCCAATGGCCAGAGTGGCTGTACTCAACTTCAGGAGCAGCACTGGGGATTGAATCACTGTGACTTGTGTTCCAGAGTCAACCCTGACATGCTATTCCACACTTCATCAGTGAAAGCCCCATTTTTGTTTTGTCTGTTCTGCAAAAATAATCAGATTTTCATTACCTACTGAGTCAAATCCCAACAGAGCCAGGTGAAAGCAAAGTTTCCAAAGAGACATTTTGGCTAACAGCTGCCTGGGGAACACCAATTCCCTTTAAAGCTTCCCCATATGCCAAAAATAGCATGCCAAAGATTTCCTCCATAAAAAAAATAAATTAACCTTACCTTCTTTTGCACAACTGGGGTAAAGTTGTGCATATTCAGAGCTAAGATATAAACTGTTAAGCGACACAGAACTGTCCAGTCTTTTATAACTTCTTGTGTAGAAAGCAAGTGAAGCCTTAAAGCAAACTGCAGAGATCAAAAAATTAAGTTACAAGTACAGGTACCCTGGCTGCAATATGGTTTAGACATTACTTGCTATTAAACAACTCACTGAAGACATTCTGTACCAGATTTTCACCATCTTCTGTCCAGCTGACCTGGGGTTTTGCCCAAAAGAGATGCAGCGAGCTCCATCTACAGGGATCCTGGGCACATGCCACCTCAAACTTCCCAAAAACGCAGGGAAACTCCTCCCTGTTGCTCTATGCTTTAGTGAGAACTGGAATTGCTGCCAGCCAGCAATAACTGACAGCAATAGGTCTCACACGAGGCTCCATCTAAAACTGACAAAAAACCATACACAAATAAATTAAAGAACTTTTAAAGAATTTTCTTCAAGTCATTCGCAGGAACAAAGTGGTTCATTCAAGAGTTTGGTTATTTAAGAACTTTTAATCTTGACTTTTGTGCCTGAACTTTTGACACTGCATTCTTTCTGTGGGAGTCACACCTCACTGTTCATTTTGCTCAGGTCATAAATGAATCACAATTCATTTTCCAGTGCCCAGGGAGGTGGGACACCAGAAAAGTTGGGTCCTGAAATACTAAAATTGTTGAGTCCCAGTTAACTAAAATACTTCTCATAAATCAAAAACTCTTTATCATTAGTGCTTAAAATTATCTCTAAATTGTGGTGGTGGGTTTTTGGGTGGGATTTTATTTTGGTAGACTAATTTCTCTGCTAATTCAAATTCTGATACAATCCATGCCTGAGGCCAGAGCCCCATCATGCAGCTGATTAGTGTCAAAAACCTGTCTGTGGGGAAAGAGAAAAACGTTCTTATCCTCAGCAAACATTGAATATTTGAATTCCAATGATGCCTATGAACGTTCTTTAAAAACAACTGATGAAAAATTCCCAGAAGCTCCAGCAGGGAAAACACAAGGCAAGCAGCCATGCAGTTATGACCACTGATGTAGTAAAACGCAGAAAACTCCCAAAACCGCCGCTTTCCCGAAAACCACAAAAAAAATCACTCACCCACCCACCTTTCTACTGGCATAAGGCAATAACTAACCTGTCACAGACTGATCTAAACAGACTGAAAGCAAAATGACTCCACAACCTTCACTTCCAAGGAGTGGGTAGGAGCAAAACACAAAAATACATCATTTGCTCGGAAATTAACTTGCCAGATTTAGATCTTCTGCAGCACAAACTGCACTGAGTCTGCAGCCAGAGGCAACAGGAATTCTCCACAGCAGCCTGACTTCCACCTTGCTGCTGTTTCCAGTTTCTGACTCTGATTCATAGGCTTGGATTTCTTGGAGGACCGTGTGTTTTGGAAAACCTGTCAGAGGCAGATTAATGTCGGACCAATGGCAATTAAAGAAAAATACAGCAGCATCTGCTTTAACAGATGCTTCTTCAGAAACATTTTAATCCTTGTCATGTAACACATTCCTCTAGATTTTTTGCTTTTACTTCAGTAGAACTCAGAAAAAAACAGGAAAATGTTAAGCAAATAACATCAGAGCAGCTCCTAAGATGTGGCCAGTCTTCATTTTGCTGTTATCTTCACAGTGCTACCTTACTTCTAAGAAAAAAAAGTTTAAGAGTCACCAATTTTGGGGTTCTTCACATGAAATACTCATATATGTCATTAACCAAAGGCTGAGGAAAAGCTTGGATTAGATTAACTCCTCATCATGGAGAAAGTACCATAGTAGAACGTAAACTTTCTGGATGGATGGCACACAAATATTAAATGGGATGTATCCAAAGATATGAAAACAGAAAGGAGAAGGAAGAAAATTATCATGGGCAAGAAAAGATTCTCTAGACCTTCACAGCTAAGTTATTAATCTCAATGTGGGGATACAAAGGGCGTTTTAGGGTCCACAAGAAAATCAGATAGTCTAAGTCTCAGTGAGCACTAAACTCTGAATTAGAGAAGCACTGGACTTTAATATTTTCATATCAAAGTAACTGTGCAAAATTTATCCCTGAGGAAGATTATACCAAAAGTCCTCAAAGAGAAATTGAAAACGTTGTATAAAAATAAATTTATTTCTCAACAGTGGAAATGGGGATTTTATTTACCACCTTCAGCATTCAGAGACTCTCCTCCTTCATGGGGAAAGAGGAGGAATCAGGAACCCACGATGAAAATATGCAGATGACAGTAGGATCAAACACTTTGGGAGGAAACCCTTAATTAAGCTGAATGTTATAGGTGGGCTTTGAAATATTTTATATTTCTATTAACTTACAGACATTTTAAAATACATCTATTGTTTTATATCCTGTGCCAATAGTCCCCTCTCTTTCAGAGTCTTTTTTTGCCGTGCTAAGTTTGAGTGTTTGAAATCTGCATTCCTGATGAACTGTCCGTGGATTCTGTTGGAACCAAAAGTGCATATATCCGTTGTAGAAGTCAACTGCTGTAAGCTTCTTCTTTAATATGACTGTTTTGATTCCAACCCAGCCTTCCTAGAAATAAAACCAAGTAAAAATGGCATAAGTTTCTTCCATGTTTTAAAATTTTCTTTAGCTCTCATTGGCTGGCTTACAGAATACATTTTGTTTAATGTCATCAGGTTTACAAGTCAAAATTCTTGCTTGCACGTGCAAAGCCTGTTAGTGGAAATTAAAAGTTTAAGGTAACAAACAAAAAGTCTTGTGCTAATGTAAAGTAGTACAGAGAATAAAAATGGACAATTAAAACAAAAGTTATGCAATACAGAAATACTAAAAACCTCATCTTGGCAGTGAATACAAAACAAATGGGAAAAGCCTACCTTGCATCGAACTATCAGTGTTTGGGACACTTTATGGAACAGCAGTGAACCAGGAACAGCTTCACAGTCATTTAGTATTTGATCTAAAACCAAAGCAAGATCATCTTGCATTTTTATGCCAACGAGCGCGGAGAAAGTTTGAAACAATTCTGTCTCTTTGAAGCATGATAACAATCTTGTGTCAATATTTTGCTCAAAAGTATTTTATTGTATTCTGTGTTTTATTATAACCAAATGAGCAGGAAGAATCAGAACAGTCACCCTCTGGCACTGCATCTGATCCATGAACACTTACTAACTGTTTGCTCTGGCACATCCCTCAGCCAACATAGCGCTCGGATTCCTGCAGAAAATGGTTATAAAATTTAACTTAACAGATTAATTTAAAAGTAAATACCAGCAAAACCAGGGATATTATCCACTTCCACAAAATCCACAAGTTTAACAGTAGTGCCCTTCCAGAGCGTCTGCAAAGGAAACTGGAAACAGAAGCAGATGACACAGTGAGAATATATTCACAATTTCCAGGCAACTGTCTAGTGGGTTTTTTTCTTATGCAAAATACCTATGATGATAACATTAGGGGAAAATTTATATATATATGTCTAGATAGGAGACTTTCCTTGTTCTTCCTCATCTCTAACCATTATCATATGCGGGACTGAGTTAAGCAATAAGCTACAACAGCCCTTTCACTGTAGCTGTTTGCAGTGTTTACTCTCATGCAGAAATGTCAATGTACTGTTTTAAACCCTCTCAAACACATCAGGGGAAATCTCAGAGCTAAGGGAACAATATAAAATTACTGAGCTGATTTCACACTTGGCATCAAGTTCACAAGAATTCTCCTTCACATTAATTCCACCTCCAGCGCTAAACTATCAGGGTTTTAAAACACATGCTAACATTACAGAGGCTAAAATAACTAAATCTGAGGTTCAGTCATCAGTTAAAATACCTACACCAATGTCAGCCATGCTAGAGGTCAGAAAAGGGTTCAAATAAATCCACTGTCTTACCATACTTCCTATTGCACGATGCAGTTGAATTATTTGTTTAGCTGTTTGCTCCTCCCATTTTATACAACTCTTTGCTATAGAGATTTTAGGAGCTAAGGAGGGGAAAAAGAAATCAGAAGATTTAGTAGTTTGTTTTGCATCTTTTTGCAAAAACAAACAGCTGTGCTACTTTATCCTATTTTAAACCTCAGTTTGTCCTGACCAATGGCAGGTTTACCATCCAGCCACAGGTACCTCAGACAACAACTGGAGAAAAGGTTTTGTAAAAACCTCAGTTTGGATTATTTATATTTTAATCTCAGTTGTTCTCCTATTTACCCACTGCACTGCAAACTGACAACATGTTTACAAACACAGCTGTAACCCTTTTGTCTGCATTACAACCATGAAGAGTAACAAACAAATTTTGTGACATCACCACTGATTTTGATATTGACAAAGCCACTCTGAAAAAATAAACACAATGTAGTATGTCTGGAGATTTCTGAAGCATTTTTAAGACAGAGAAGGCAGTGAAGAGATCATACTGAGAAAGGAATCTAAACAAAAATACAACCCAGCACAGCAGGAAACTTAAGTTTTCCAGCTGATAAAAAAGAAATTACCAAGTCACATTAAACAGTATGCATACCTACCAAATGTTACTCCTTCTTTTGGCTGCTCTTTTTTGTTTTTTAAGCTTTCAGGCAAGTTTTTCAAAACTGCCAACAGCTGCAAAATAAATTTTGAACAGGGTATTAGCCAAGCTAAGTTTAAGCAATAATAAACAAATTAAAACTCAATTTTTCAATAGTGAAACTTTCTTGTGAGCTTTTAGAAAACTGGGTAAGTATATAAGAAGTATATAAGACTTGCATCATACACACAGATACACTAAAGGCATTCTTCCCACTGAATTACAATTAAAAAAACCACAAGTATTTTTTAATGGATTATTCCTCTCAGATATTTATTCCAGAACAGGACAGAAGCTGATTATTAAGATGAAAAAGTAGATATTCACTTCAATGAAAGAAGAACCTGCACCGTTTCCAAACACAGCACCAAGTTTCAGATCATTCTCCTTTTAAAGCTGCAGTTAACTCAGAACAAGATTGATAAGAATTCTGTTTGCACATGTTCAAAGCGAGGTACTAATTAGAAGTGACAGAGTTGGCAGGACTTTACCATGTTTGTACCCATCTTTGCTAACATCCCTTCCAGCTCCTGTGCTGTACAGTGGGGAGGAACAGCAACCTCTTCTTGCTTAATAATTGGACCTACATCAAACCTGCGAGGAAGGAAAACACATAAGTTTACTGGAGGAGCTGAAACTCAATTAGCAGTTCAAAACCCTACATTCAGTACATTAACTCAGTTACTAATTACCCCTTTTCCCCCCTCTGAAAGTACTTCCCACACGTCATTTTCACATTATCAAATGTTTGGTTCACAAGATGACACAGGGAAGAGAGTATCAGATCTATCTCAGCAACAAGATTCACCTCAGCAAGCTTGGGCTGATATAACACACAATTCACAGTTCAGAACATGAGATCTCAGAAGAAACAACCTGAAGTACTCGGAGGAAATTTTTTTTGCACTTTCCTAAGATCTATTATCAGACAAGCATGTAAGAAAGAAAAGGTAACTAAGATAACGTGTTTCCTTTTAAGCCTTTTAAGCCTTTTAAGCCAGATTTTGGGCTGAAACTAAACTATATAAACTGTCTCATGCCTAGACAGGCAATTGCTTGTCCTCTGTTCACTTACAGGTGACTCTGAAGTCTGAAAACTAGATCTTTTATGTCCTGTCATATCAAGTCTATTGATAGAGCTGTGTGACTGTTGTCTGCTCCCTGTAATAATGCTAATAATTAGAGAACAGGCTTGGAGTGCAAATTACACACTCACTAAAATACTGTATTTGTGACAAATCTCATATGGGCAGATGAACATTTTTAAGTGTTTCTAATTTTAATATTAAACACACATATTAAATAATAGTCATTATATAGACTGATTTAAATTATTATTTCAGTGGTGATGATTTAAAGTCCTGAGAGGCAACAACAGCAGTGAGTTGCTTCAAAGGCACATCAAACCTACCTTTTTGGTCTTATTTCCATAATTGTCACCCCAGTCACCCTATCACCATGAAGCACAGTGTGGACTACGGGTGCAGGACCACGCCATCGTGGGAGACAGCTGGGATGGATGTTCAGAACACCACTGAAATGAAATTCAAAGTTAGAATAGGAACAGTACTTGGAGCACACATAAATGGGTGTGCAACACACATGACAGTGAAACTACTTTCAGAATTATCTGCTCAGACCATCTGAAGTCTTACTGGCTTAAATATACACCTAAAGGAAAATTCACACTCTATAAACTTCAGTTTCTCAGCAAAAACAGAAAGAGAGATAAGAGGAATAAAGGTAAACACATTCTGCTGAATATTTGCATAAATTTGCATCAATGTGTTAAAAGACAATGAACCTCACATCCCAGGTATGTTGACCTAACCTGCTACAAGTCACAGGTGCTGACTCAAAACCAGAGTACAGTGACAGATGTCCTGTCCACTCACTTACTATGGGAACTGCAGAATCAGGTCCTCACTCAGGAGGCGTCCGAACGATGCCACCACCCCCACATCGAACTGCCCCGCGGGCCCCGTGTGCGGCCACTCGTGCACAGGCAGCTGGAGCTCCCGGGCACAGCTCCTCACGGGCAGGTCCCCGGGCAGGCGGGACGGCAGGGTCACCACCTCCAGCCGCGACACGAGCGGGTCCTCGCTGGGCTCTCTGGAGGGACAAGGAGTTGAAGGCCTTGTAATGGCAGAGCAAGGGAGAGGCGAAGGCTGGGTCACCTCCACCCCTCGCTGTGCCCCTGTGCCCTTCCACAGCACTTGCCCCTCCACCTCCCACTCCCTCCCTGGTCCCCCTTCCCTGACCCTGCCCTCAGCCCCCTCACCACCCTTGAACCCCAGACCTCCTCACAACCCCCCCAGTCTCTGTGATCCTGGTGCATGGACCGACTAATACCGCCGCGGTCCCTGTCCCACCCTCAGGCTCCTTCCCCTCCTCTTCCCTACCACCCTCTGCTCAAACCACGGTCCCGACCCCTCCTCGTGCCCCAGTGACCCCCGAGCCCCATCACCGGCCTCATCTCCCATCCCTCAGTGCTCAGCCCTCCCTCACCCTCCACAGCCCCTCAGGCTCCGCGCCCCTCAGAGCCCGACTCCCCCTGAGGGCCCTCTCACTGCCCCGTGTCCCCTCAGACCCGTCCTCCCCCAGGCCCGTCCCCCCTCTGGCGGCGGTACCCGGCGGCCCGCAGCGCTCGCAGGGCGGTGACGGCGAAGCGGTCTGTGCCGAAGAACAGCACCCGCCATGGCGGCCCCTCGCGCCAGGCGCGCAGCAGCCGGGCCCGCATCGCGGGGATCCCCGCGCGCAGCGATGACGCGACGGGACCCGCCCCGGGGCGGGGCCGCCCCTCAGCGCTGCGTGGCCGCGGGCAGCGGCGGTACACCGTGCGTTTATGGAGTATCCCGGGCTGCGAGGGACACGACACCGTCATCGGGTCCCACTCCTGGCCCTGCGCAGGACACTGCAGCAATCCCATCATGTTGTCCAAACGCTTCTTGAACTCGGGCTCGGTGCTATGAGCACTGCCCTGGGGAGCCTGTTCCAGTGCCCGGCCACCCTTTGGGTGAAAACCCTCTTCCTGAAATCCAGCCTAAACACCCCCTGACTCAGCTTCATGCCGTTCCCTCGGGTCCTGTTACTGTTCACGAGGGTGAACAGATCGGTACCTGCCCCTGCGCTGCCCCTTGTGAGGGTGCTGGAGACCCCCATGAGGTGCCCCTCAGTCTCCTCCAGGCTGAACAAGCCAAATGGTCTCAGCCACTCCTCACGTGGCTTCCCCTCCAGACCCTTCGGCATCCTTGTGGCTCTCCTTTGGATGCTCTCCAATAGCTTATATGTCTTTTTGATTTTCTGGTGCCCAAAGCTGCCCCTAGGACTCGAGGTGAGGCTGTACCAGCGCAGAGCAGAGCGAGACAAATCACCTCACTCCACCAGCGATGCTGTTCCTCATGCCCCCCAGGACATGGTTGGCCCTCCTGGCTGCCAGGGCACTGCTGACTCATGGCCAACTGGCCACCAACCAGGACCCCCAGGTCTCTTCCCACAACTGCTCTCCAGCCTCTCATTCCCCAGTCTATACACACAGCCAGGACTGCCCTGTCTCAGGTGCGGAATCAGGCACTTGCCCTTGTCAAACCTCATACTGTAGAATTGTAGAATCATAGAATGTTATGGGGTGGGAATGGATCTCATTAATGCATATAAATATCTCAGAGGTGGGTACCAACTGGTCTCAGAGTCCTTTAGATAGTGCCCAGTGACAAGACAAGGAGCAATGGCCATAAACAAAAACACAACAAGTTCCACCTCAACATGAGGAAGAACTTCTTTACGTTGAGGGTGGCAGAGCACTGGAACGGGCTGCCCAGGAAGGGCACAGAGTCTCCCTCTGCAGACATCCCGAACCCACCTGGACACGTTCCTGTGTCACCTGCTCTGGGTGACCCTGCCTTGGCAGGGAGGTTGGACTGGACATCTCTGTGGTTCCAACCCTGACATCTCTGTGGTTCTGTGATCATGGTGTGGGGTGGTGGGGCTGTCAGGGCAGCCCTTGGGGTCTGTGCAGCTCTGACAGCTCCAGCTCCCCAGTGTCGGTGCTTCCAAGCAGTGTCACTGTGGCCACAGCCCTGTTACCCTGAGCATGAATTGTCTGTGCTGCCTCAGTGCAAAGATAACATGGAAAAACATTGTGGGCAGAAAGGGGTGTTGACCCTGCAGCCACTGCTCTGACAGCATTTGAAAAGCTGATTTCATTGTCTGCCTCCATGGACAGCTTCATTTTAACAGTGACAATAACTCAAAGAATGTTTTCTTGTAAACTATGGGGTCAGAATCACCACTTAAAGAACTGTCTTCTCCCATAACATAAGTATGAAAATATTTTATCATTCTGCTAAGAACATTCTTTCCCCGCATGGGAAGATGGTTTATTTGTGTAGCTATTAATGTAAATCACATACAGAGATTCCCTTGCACATCTAAATCACAGTTTATCCTACAGTCTTTGCCACTAGGAATTTCTGCATCAGGGAGTGTGAGAATCTGGAAACATTTCCTATATGCCAGTGAAAACATGTAAATTACTTGGAAAAGGAATAGTAGAATTTTATGTTGGATACACGAGAGAAGGATCAAAAAGGAAAGTGAAATTTTGTGCCACACTAAGCAATGCTGTGCATATTCATTCCCTTTTTCATGTCTGTATGCCCATCATTATGGTTTTCTTCTCTCAAACATTGAAGATGCCACCATTTTCAGTGGTAGAAACCCAGGAAAAATAATGAGAAAAGGCTGTTACATGTTAGGAAAAAAATGAGCCAGGCCATCCTAACGGAGGTTCTTCCGTTCCTGCACACTGAGAAAAGGAGAATATGCTACCAAATACAGAGGTAATTTCCTAATCAATATGTAAAAATCAATTGCTCAAAAGAATTTATAATTTTCTATTACTTTGGAAATCCCATAAAAATCCTCAGCTCGGTTGTGTACAGGACAGTCTTCAATTCCTCAATTCCAGCTGCCTCATCTCAGTGCATAAATGAAAGGATATAGTTAAAAAATATAAACAAGAGGGTAGCAAGGATGAAGGGATGGCTTCTGCTTGAGAAGAGAGTAAAGCTCCCAGCATGGTTCATCTTGGAAAGAAGATGGGGAAGAAGGGCAGGTGAGCAGTGTGACTTATCATAAACAGGGGACAATTAGTTGTTGCACAGTAACCAAGTGATTACAGACATTTATGGGTATCAGGCCCTTAAAGAGAGGAAGCAGTGTTCTGCACAGCGTGTAATTTCAGCCCTTATATCAGATGCTGAAAAATTTGACCACATAATACCTCAGATGCTGGAAAATACTCATGGCTTCCAGGGGTGCTGCACAGTCGCTGGCTGGAAGGCTGGAAGGAGACGTCCTGTGTGGTGACAGCGAATACCAGTTCTCTGAGGTCTTGGGCAAAGCCCTGGATTTATTACCAGCACTTCAGAAAGGCCAGGCATGTACCTGTGTGTCTGGATGGCCCAAATGCCACCCGAAAGCTGGGAGTCTGAACCCAGAATCCAGCTGCTGCTCGGTGTTCATTTCCAGGTATCAGATCCAGGCACTGAATGTGTCCTCAGCACCATGTGTGAAGCTTCACCTGCTGCTCCTCCAGGACTTAAACCCTGGAGATGAATTCTCACTTCTGGCAGTAGTTAAGGCTCCTGGAAATATTGTAACTCCATGCTGAACTTTTGCCAGACTTACACATGAAGTAATTAATGTTACATTTGTAGTGAGTTTATAAGGTGGACTTAAATTCCCCCAAGTACACTTTCTCCCAAGTGATTCATCCTTGGCTCTGATACTACTGCACAGTTCAAACAGATTATGCCTGTTATTCAGTATTATGCCTTGGACACAGTGTACGTGTATTTTAACTGAAGATTTATCTTGATATAAATTTTTTTCAAAATGAAAGCAATTATCTGATTGTTTCACACACACACACACAAAAAATCTAGCTTTCCTGCTGCATTTGAACTCTGCTTTTGTACATGGAAGGGAAAAAAAAAAAACAACCCTTCATGTTTAGTTATTCTGTAACCAGGCATTTCAGGTCAAAGACACTGAAGGGATCAAAAAAGATAAGCAAAATTAAAACACCGAGGTCAGACAAGCTCTTCCCAAGAGTAGTGAAGACAGATCCGAGGAGGAAGCAGAACACAAATCAACATCTTATCTGCACTTTGCTTCCTGGCCAAGACAATGAAAGTGTCTCCAAGAAGTAAAAAGATATTGCCCATTAACCAGTGCCAGTGTTGTCAGGGGAGACAAAACATCAAACACTCACAGCCTTGCTGAAGAGGTTTCTCCTGAAGCCATTCATGGTTCTCTGGAAAAGGAGAGGATTACTGGGCACAAGAGCCAACTCTAACCAGTGGGAAACTGTTTTTATTTCCATGTGCATCACGCTGAGTCCAGCTCAGCCACTTACCTGCATCCTGACGCTATTTTTGGGGGGTTATCATGGGTGGAACAGGAGCTGCTGTGCTGGTGCACCGAGGCTTGTCCCTGAGCCACACCACTCCACCCCAGGGATGCAAGTGGAGGCCACCCATGGCTTCACTACTGCCTGGGGGACACTGGGCTTGCAAGGGCTGCAGGAGGGATGTGGGGTCTCCCATATGGGAGGAGCTGTTGGACACCTTTCCTACAAACAGCCCAAGGCAGGACTGGAACCAGGTGGTCACTGTGGAGCTGCAGAGGTGCCTGTGATGTCCCAGGAGCCACAGGTACTCTGTGTCCTCTGATCAGGCTTCTCCACCTGGTTTTGGTTAGGAAAATGTGGATTATACCATCATGCCCAGCTTCCACACAGCACTTGGGGAAATGATTTTTTTGTAATTAAGACATAGATACATAAATCAAGCCATGTAGAAAATTGGGATGAAAAGGAACCTTCTGGGGCTTCGAGGTCACCATCTACCCATTACAGTCACCTCTTCACCATAGGCAGCATCTCTATCCTTCTACTCTGAGATTACTCTGGGACCAGATGTCTTCTCTGCACCTTTCCCAAAACCAGAGCATTTGGTTGTGCAGCTTGTGAGACCTCTTGCTGGCCTGTTCCTCTGCCCCTTCCCTGGCACTGCAAAGATCACAAGGGCACTGGAAAAGCCTTCCCTACTCTGATGGCACTTTCTAAATGATCCTGCTTGAAATGAAGAGGAATGACAGCACAATTTGCAGTGTGGTGGGATGTCCCAGCTGGAACTGCCTCCCCCAGCAAGAGCAGCTCTTGTTTCCTGGAGGATGCATTTCTGAGCTCCCATCTGATTGCTGTCAGGCTGAGGCTGAGCAGTGAAACATCTGTTTGGGACTATACATGTCTTCTGGATGGGATTTCACAGGGGCAGCCAGGGAAGCTCTGATGCAGATGTGAGATAGGATTCAAAGGATTAATTGCACCGGAGCAAAACTTCAATGCCAAAGATCACAGAATCATAAAATGGTTTGGGTTGGAAGGGACCTTAAAGATAATCTCATTCCAAACCCTTGCCAGGGGCAGGGACACCTTCCCCTAGACGAGGTTGCTCCAAGCCCCATCTGACCTGGCCTTGAACACTTTATTTCAAGGAAAACGCTGAGAACAGGACAAATATAAGGACACTGTGCCCATCTCCAGTTAAGCTGGAGCTAACCAGTGCTAGCTGTGTGCCCCAAGCACATCACTGAGAGGCATCTCGGGTGGTTCGCAGTGTGCAGCTCCATCCATGAACCAAGTAGTTCAGGGAGGAGGAATCCTCCTTTCCCAGTGTGGCTGCCACAAAAAGCAGCACATCATCCTGCAGAGCCTCTTAGCAGACTATTGACTTAGCCAGGTGTTGCCAGTACCTGTGAAACAGGGATGGCAGAATCTCTGGTAGGTGCATCATGCTTTGCCTGCAAAGTTGATTGCTCTGGTAAGATACTCTGAGAGCCTTAGAATAACCATTCACTAAAAAAAAAAAAAAAAGGATAATATCTGCTTTATCAGGACATGCTTCCTGTATGCAATGAGGACAGAGGCAGGCGGAGTGAACATTATCTTTAACTCCAGGGTAACTTATTACTGGGTGTCATTCTGCTCAGTGTGCTCTTTTAATACTGATTGTGCCAATGGCTTCAGCAAAGAGACTGGAAGTTCCTACAGTTCATTCTTTGGGAAAAGGTCATTCACCTCACACTGTAAATGCTCCCACTAAAGAGGTGTGTTTTCTTCAGGGGTCGGAGTGTACCTCACCTGTTGGACTGGCCTTCACACATGACTCAGGAGCAGAATGAATCACAGCTCAGCACAACCAGAGCAGGAGGACAGGGAACCTTGTCACTGCATTGCCACAGTGACATTACCACTGATGGGAGCTCGGAGGAGACGTCTTGGGATGAGAGGGCTGAAAGAAGAAATGTAGCTTCCTCCCTGCTGGGAACTGCCTGTTTCTGGTGAGTTAGTGGAGATTAATGGGCATTCCTGCTGCACCAGCTGCTGGGTTAATTTATAGCTATCTGTAAAGAAAGGTTTGTTTATTTATTTATTTATTCCAGCTAGAAAGCTCAAATCCTTGGAAATTTTAAGTGAAGGCTGTTTAAGGAGAGACTGGATAGCAAGTGAGAAGCAGGCTGGGATAACTCCTGCATATAAAAGCCTGGGAAGCAGTCAAAGGAAAATTTATAATATAACTCAGATTTGCTCTTTAACTTTTGGCTTCACAATGGTTAACAAAGAGGACAAACTGCCTTCTTGCTTTAATATTTTAAATATAAAACATTTTTTCTTGTGTTCTGTAATGGAACTCAGTGCTTAATGTACTTCTATAAACCAACCCATCCATTTGCATCTCTGTGATGTACCATTGTATATCCTCCATGAATCCCAAAGACAGAGCATCCCACTTTTATACTGCATTTGGAATAACTGACACATTTTAATGCCATCAGTTAAGATAAGATAATCACCAGAGAGAGTCTGGATGACAAGAGGAGACTGTTTTTGGAAAGACTGATACGTTCTAAATGCATTGTCCCATATTGTGTAGTGAGTATTGAGCAGGCAGTCCAGAGGGACATTATCTTAACAGAAGCTGTGCTTGATGGTCTTTCCAGAAGATTATTCCCCATCTTTACTTATATCAATATAGCATAAAATGCACCAGCTCTCTCTCATTTGAGCTTCCCATGTTGTACCTGAGCTGGGAAGCAACCTCAGAAAGGTCTTGGATGTCTCCAGAGGGATAGAAGACTGAAGTCTGCAGCTTGGAGTTGCAAAGACCTGGATCCAAGGGCTCATCCCCATCCATCAGCAGCCAGAGTCACCGCTGAGATGTGCAGGCAGGGCAGCGATGGAGAAGAACATCCCCCACGCTCTCCCAGCATGTCTGGGGGAGCAGTGCTCACCCACACTGGGGTGTGGGCAGCAGGATGGAGCAGCTGTGTGGGGGAGGCTGGAGGAGATGGCTTTAAAAATCTCTCTTTCAGACTGGAAGATCCAAACTCATCAGAATTGTGAGACTCACTGTTTCCTTGCTGGGGAAACTGGTGTTGCAGGCAGAGTTCTGGATTGTGCTCAAGCTCTCCTCTGGGGTAGATGCACTGGCCTGAGAACACTGTTTTGGAGCTTGAATGAAACTAGTTTGGTTAGTGTGATGTACAGGTAAAAGATCGGTAAAATAACAGGAGTTTCCTTTAAAGTATTTTACCTAAATTTCCTGTTAATGCACAGTAAATATCCGTTCTGCTGCTGGGTTGTACCTGAGAAGTTCTGGCCTCCCACCTCAGGGGAGACTTGGCAGTTGGTCACTACTTTATGAAGCAGTGAAGTACTTCCAGCAGCTTTCCAGCATCCCTGCTGTGCATGGACACCGGGAGGTGGCCCACAAGTTATGAAACACCTTAGGAGAAAATCAGCACCATGCTTGTCAAATATTTCTGTTCGAGCAAATGATTAGTCAGAAGCCTTGCACAGCAAGATTTAACACATTCAAGTGCCACTTCTCATTAGGGTGTAGCTGAGTTGTAACTTATTTTCATTGGCACCAAGACTTTATTTCCTCCTTTGTGAGGGGTGATCCGTGTGAACAAGCTAAAGGTTACCTGGATGGGAAGGTAATTGGCACACCTCACTGCAGGGAGCAGGTTTACCCACATTTTCCGAAATACAAAGTGGACCACGTATGTACTTGAGAGTCCCCTCCTCAAAGAATTGCTAGCACGTGGTTTTCTGGCAGCAGGGAGCAAGCCTGCATGCCTGGTTGGCTATAAAATGTGAACTTTGAATTGTGAAGACATTGAGAATGGGGGCTAAATAGTAGCAATCATTAGGTCTATAACCGAGGGGACAAATGCTTCCCCGAGGAGTCAGCAGCAGCATTGTTGACACGCCTGGTGTGGTGGAATGTGGCCATGAGCAGTTTCCAGGGAACAGTTTCAGACAGCTCCAGGCCACACGAGAAAGGCAGGTGAAAGTTGAGAGTATCAGACTGCCATAAAAGTATTCATATAATAATTAATGGCCTGTGGGGCCAGAGTGCCTGAGGGACGCACGTGTGTTGTGGTGTCGTTGACCTGCCAGTGGGTGATGGTTCAGGTGAGGCCAGTGAGCTGTGGGCTGGGGAGAGCCACCTAAACATCTCACCAACTCACAGTGGACAGCCAGGAACCCCTGCTCAGGGCAGGTCCCTCCAAAGGAGGCTTAAGAAATAATTTGGACCAGCAGCCATAAAAGCTGGATTGATGCCATTGGCAAATGAGGGACTAAAGGTCAAGGAGGAGCTTTCTGCTTCCCTGAGGGATGGGAGACACCCTAACCTCAATGGCAAGCTGGCCTTGCCTTGTCTTGGAGCTCAGCCCTCCACTTCCTCGTCTCCACACCCTTATTCTGCCATCCATGGATTGGCAGCAGGTAGGCACTGTCCAAAGTATGTGCTCTCTATGGATCGCATCAGGGGAGCAAGGAGGGAAGCTTAGAGAGTTTGTTGAGGGGCTGGCTCACAGCAGCTGAGCTCACAGCTCGTGGGATCACTTCGGCAAGGGGCCCAACCCCAGGCAGCAGATCCTGTGCCACACCCGCTCCCTGTCACCTCAGTGGCTCCCAGATTTCTGCACCCTGTCCTGGCAGCTCAGACTCATGTTCACAGAAGAAAACACGCCACAGCTGCAGGGGTGCATGAGGTCCCCTCTCTGGATACGGAGCTGGAGCAGAGAGGGGAATCAGGTTATCCCTCAGCTCAGTTTCTTTGTCTCTTTCCCAGGCATCTGCACCACTGAAGAGACACTGGTGAAGGTGTGATCCATTCCAGCTGCATATACAAATATGAAGATCTTCTGGTTAATACCATTTTTCCTGCTGCAAGGTAGAGTCCTGGCTTAGAGGATAATGGTGTGGGTGAAGTAGGTCACCTGTGCAAAGACCTTAACTTTCTGGAAATATGGTTTCTTCTCTCTCTGGGCCCATTTTCCTTGGTATACACCAGCAGCAGCCTGGCTCAGCCATGGGAAAAGTTGCCCCCAGTTCCTGAACTGGGTGTCATTCCCATTTGCACTCTGTGTGTGTGGGTGTGTGTGTGTCCTGTGCTTTGGGGTTGGCCGCACTCATATGTTGTTTTCTTTGCAGACACTGAAGCTTTTCTGATAAAAAATGCTAAATTCAACCTGTGTTTACAAGCCAGTCCAACAAACAGGAATTTATTACTGGAGAACTGTAATCCAGAGTCAGATTTCCAGAACTGGTCTTGGCAAGGCGACTCTTTGGTGAATCATGGCACGCAGAGCTGCCTCTCTGTGTCGGGGGCTGACAGAGTGCAGACAAGTCTCTGTGCCAGCACGGGCTACACGAGCTGGGACTGCTCCAACTCTCTGCTCTCGCCTCTGGGCACCAGCCAGAGCTACCTGGTGGCAAACAGGAAAGGAGTCGCTCTCGGTGACGTGAGAGGCCTCAAGGCCCAGTGGCAGGATGCTGCGGACAGGAGCGTGTGCGAGGAGAAAACCGGTGAGTGCTGCTCACCCAGGGACCAGTGGTAGAGACACCTGCACTGTTGGGGAATGTGAACAGGCCCTGTCAGCATCCTGGGGTCTTTCCAACCCTGGTGCTCCACCATAATGGGGTCTGCGCCAAAAATGCTCTCCAGTTCTCAGTGCGTGATGAGGTCAGGCTGTGCCCTCAGGGCTGCATTCTGCCTGATTGGAGAGACGGGCTGGGCAACCCTGGGAGCGAAGGGGAAGGTCATCTCCTGTCTGAAGGGCTGCAGTGAGTGACTGTTGCATCTTTCTGCTCTCTCCTCCCCAGCCAAGGCGGGGCACAACAGGTACTTCCCAGCTGCCCTGACCAGCCCACAGGTGCATGAGCACACAGCAGGCAATGCCGCCCTTCTGCTGGGCATGGACCAGGAACAGCTGGAGGAGCTGCTCTGGTTCTTCCGCAGAGAAGACCGTAAGTGCCATTGGTGTTCCTGGGCTGAGACACAGCCCCTGGCTGTTAACTGTCCTGCCTAACACAGATGCCTGAGGGAATTACCGGAGGAGGGGATTTACCCCGACACACAAAGCCTCAGTCTCACCTCTGGTGAGAAGCAGGCCATGGATGAAGACAGGCAGGAAGCTTTGCCGAGATAATGTCTCCTCCCAGAGAGGGATTCAGCCTCTCTCCAGGCAGAGCCTGCCAAGAGAGCAAAAGTCTGGGATGACCAGTAATTTGGGCAAGGTGGAGGGAGCAGATTGATATGAGGAGGTCAGTGCCACGAGGATCAACGTCAAAGGCACAAAAATCAAGGGCGAAGTCAAGGATGGATCATCCTGGGTGTCCTCAGGAAATTCCTGGCTGTGCTTTGTGTGTCACTTTTTGGCGTGCCTGCTAATGCTGCCTCTCTGCTTTCCCCAGCCTCAACATGGAATTACTCTGTCCTTGCACTGTCCCTCGCAATCTTCATTTTGGGTCTTGCTCTCCTGACCGTTAACATTGTGCGAAACAGGTGAGATGGGAAAATCTGGGGACCTTTTGGTGTGTGATGGTGTGCTGAACCCCCCCAGGCAGACAGACACAGGGGTTTGGCAGGACAGGACAAGCCCTGATTGATAGGGAGAAAAGCAAAGACAAACTCCCTTTGAACGGTATTTTCTTATAAAATTGTGCCTGATCCCTGCTCTCCCGATGTGTCACTTGGAACAAGCCACTTCCCTTCTCCCGACCCTGGATCCTCAGCAGTGAAGGGTCTGCACAGCTCTGCCCAGCCTAACAGGGCTGCTGGGAGGGAAGTGACCATAACTGTGTGGTGTGAGATGCCCTCCCGTAAGTGCAGAAGCTCTGGAGCAGGACTCCCAGCCTTTCCCCTCAGCATTCCATGCTGTTCCCCTGTTGCTGCACAACAACCCTGCAGCTGAGGAGCAACTCAGTGTTTGTTACAGCATGAAAACTTACCTCTGGGTCAGAGCTGTCACCTTCAGAGGAGAGAAGAGCTAATGCTCTGAGCCTGCCAAGCTCTCCCTCTAGTGCTGGCTGGGTGCTGCTCCTGGCATCGGGACCACTGTGCTCTCCGAGTGGGAATCCCACAGCTGTGTGTGCTCCAGCACTTCAGAGCACTTACCTGACACAGTGCAGCTGGTGGGGTTTGCCCTGGTGTGTTCCAGGGACACGGTGCAAATTGAAGGCTGTGACCATCACCAGGGTACTTGCCCCCAGAAGTGGGCTGGGCTTGCTGCTTCACTCCACATGGCCCTGTTGTGCCTTCCCTGCAGGAAAAGGAAGATCTTCATGAGCAGAAACGCAGAGCAAACCCCGCTGCAGGCTGAGCTGGATGCCAAGAAAGCCCTGATACCTGTGCAGGAATACAGTCCAGCTGGGCCACAAAAACAGGAGCCAGTGCCCCAGAACCAGAGACCAGGGGAAGTGGTGGTCCAGTGGAGGGACGGGACCCTCACGTCCCTGTACACGGGTTTGCCTGAGGAAGCCATATAGCAGCAGCTGAAGTCAGACCATGTAGGCCCTGAGGAAGGTATTGGAATATCTCATTTTGTAGAGATGGAAGTTTAAAAATGCAGTTTAGCCTGGGGAAAGAAAAGACAAAAAGAAGAAAGCAGCAGAGTTGCACCCAGAGGAGAGGCCCTGGCCTCAAGGCAACCCCTGCCTCTCCAGCTCAGCTCTTGCCTGGCTGATGTTCCCCTGCAGGTTTTGGCTGCCTCCAGCCTTCCCTCTGGCACCAGCTTCACCCCTTCCCTCAGGTGCTGCAAACAGCTGGGAGCTAAGCCAGGGCAGGAGGTAGGAGGTGGGAGGCTTGTCCTGCAGTCAGCCACTTCCCATCAAGAAAACAGCCACACTGTATTCTTTTCAGAAATCAGCTTTATTAAAATACTTTCCAAAGTGGTGGATCAAAATCCCATATTGAATCTCTCTCTATCAGTAAGGTCATATATATATATATATATATGGATATATGTACAAATATACACATGGATATTTTACTCTGCAGAGTAACTGAAACTCCAGGGAGAAGCAAAACATTTAACCTGATAGAGCACCTGAAACCAAACACCCAGCCTTTGGCCCTGGCTCGGGCACAGGCAGACCCTGGTGTGCTCCAGGATTACTTTCATGCCCTTCACTGGGCACACGTAGAAGCCATGAAATAATTTAGGACATTTTTGGAGATAAATCAGTCTTTTAAACAAAGGCTTTTCAGACCATGTCCTCGTCAGTGAAGCGTCTCCTTGCAAAGCCTTTGGAAAGGGACACTACAGTGTAAAAAGTTGATTAAAAAAGCAGCAGTTTTGGTGTGACATAGGTCGCTGTGTGGGAATCAGTTTCGGGCCACCTGAGGCCTTCAGTCAGCTGAAACAGTATCTGCACCTTTTTTATTTGGATTTAAAATAAAATAAAAATTCCTCCTACTTATTGCTCAGTCAGGGACCCGTGGGATGAACGAGATGGGTTCCTCCATGCTGGATTAATGATTAATTGTCCCCTCCTGGGCTCCTGTCGCTGTGTGCCAGGTGCCCAAGCTGGCTGGGGGCCCTGGGGACGGCCCTTGCCCTCCCAGTGGTGCCCATGGCTCCGGCTCCTCCAGGAGTTGCTGGATCTTCATGGAAAACCGAGCTGGCCCCAGTGCCAGTGGCAGGACAGGGTACAAACACCACAGCAGTGCTGGGCAGGGGCAGGCAGAGCGATGCAACATGTTGGACTCTTGGCACCCTCCTGCTTGCCAAGTTGCCACCGCTGGCTCTGCACTGGCACAGAGACCAGGGCCACCACCTGCCAGCAGCTGCTGAGATGCCTGCGAGTCCATCACAGAAGGTCTCAGCCCTTGCACAGCCAGGGGGATGGGTGAGGGTCTCTCACCTCCCTCTCCACAGCCCACAGGGACGTGTCCTAAAATATCTTGAAGCCTTTCAACAAGGTGAGCGTGGGAGCCTTCCTCTTGCTCTGAGCCCGCGAGGACTTGACGGTGACCAGCTTGGCCTGGGCCACCGAGGGGATCTCCTTGTAGTTGACGGTGGAGAGGGTGTTGAAGGTGCAGGTGGCCAAGCCGTGGTGGGTGGGCAGGGCCAGGGCCGCGGCCACCGGCGGGCAGGGCCGGTCCTCGGTGATGAGGAGCGGCCGGGCGGGCGGGTTCCACTCCGCCTGGCGCCGTACTGCCCGCACGGCCTCGTGGAAGACGTGCTGCACCCCCGTGAAGTCCTGGCACGCCGACACCTCGTGGAAGAGGCACCCGAACCTGCTGGCCAGGGACATCCCTTCGGCTGAGGGCACCTGCCTGGCGAGAGCGGAGGGGAATGGCTGCAGGATCCCTTGGGGCACTGCAGCCTCCTGAAAAGGGTGCAGGCAGTGGACCCTGCATCCCATGCCTGCTTCCCGGTGGGCACAAGGGTAGCACTCACTTGTGACCCTCTGAGACAAGCAGGGTATGTGAGTCCAAAAGAGTTCAGCCTTTCCTGAAATCCCATAGTAATGAGCTGTGTGGGTCCCTGGGGAATCACACAGATTCCTGTGCTGGGGATGTGTGCCAGGGACACCCACCCATGGGGGTGGGTGAGATGGCAGTGCACTGGGAAGTGGGGAGGAGACCCCTCTATGGGGAGACACCTCTGTGCTGGGAACACAGGGGGTTCAGCAACGCATCTGACTCAGGGACCTGAGGGACCACAGAGCGGCACAAAAGGCCAGAAAAACACATTGGGCACATCCAGTCCAGGACTAGAGGGCTGCAGAGAAAGGAAGGGCATGTCCAGAGGGGCTCCTCTGGCTCAAGCCCTGCCAGGGGTGCTGACGCTGCCTCGCCACGCAGCTGAAAAACATCCCGCTGAAAAATACCAACAGGCTCAAAATAAACACATCATTCCCTGGGCAGGAGAGCAGGAACCTCGGAGATGTGGGAGGACGTGGCAAATACTAACAGGGGTGGAAATACCCTTAAAAAAAAATCAGATCTGGGTTTTGCATCCCAGACGGAGGATGGGAGGATCTGTGAGCTCTGTCCCATCGGGAGCAGCCCCATACCTGTACTGGTCCATGTCCAGCTTGTTTCCCAGCAGGAGCACGGGGCAGTGGCGCTGGCAGCCCTGCGCGTGCAGGGCGAGCACCTCGAGGTAGCGCTGGCAGCCCTCAAAACTCCTCCTGTCCTCGATGCTGTAGACGACCAGGAAGGCGCTGGCCCAGCACAGGTATCGCTCGCAGTTCCCGGGACCATCCTGGGGGTGAGAGTTGCGGCTGAGCCGTGGTCCAGCCATGATCCAGACGTGATCCAGCCATAATCCAGATGGATCATGCCAGCAGTGCCCCAGTGCCTCACCTGGTCAGCCGTGTCCATCACCTTCAGCAGCACAGGCTGCTGGTCCACCAGCTCCTCCGAGGTGTAGGTGTCCTCTGCAAGGAGAAGGGTGGTTGTGAGGATGAGCTGGGATGCCCCATCTTCTTCAAAGCCAAGCAAAGCCCTGGATGCTTGGGATGCTGTGGAACAATCTCAGCCCTGATGAGGAGCATCCTCCACTAATGCCTCACACTTCGCTCCTTCCTGAGACAATGTGATTTTGGGAGACTGGTGGTGATGCTGCTGGGCAAGCCCAGCTAGGAGTGCTCATTTCCCCCTGTGTGCTACAAGCGTGGGCTCCAGCAGGAGAAGGAGAGAGAAGAAGGAGCCCAGCACAACAGGCGCCCAGCGCTCAGCCCTTATCTAAAAGCCTCAGCCTGAAGAGATAAAGCAAGATGGGGGCTTGACATGGGGCTGTTTCCCAATAAATCAGGCGAGAGGAACGGTCCTTTCTTTTGGAAGCAGGGCAGGCAGGGAGAGCCGTTGAGCCATTCCCCCGGGAGAAAGATGCTTTCTCTGGGCCAGCTCCTAATGGATGTGTTTCGGAAAGGTTTTGACGTGGGAAGATGAAAACACATTCCCAAAAATATCCGAGTAGGAAAGGATTTATCCTTCTTTCCTAAGAGTCGCTGAATTATTAGGGGCCAGAGTTGGTTCCTGGACAAGGTCCATATCTCTCTAATGTCCCCGATAAATCATTTATGATTCTTCCCTGTGACCTGGAGTCAGGCCCAGAAAAATAGTTATTAATTACTCAAATGAGTGGAAAAAAAAATGCCCAGAACTGCTTGCTGCAAAACTCAGCCCCCAGGGTCGCTCACTCTGCACCCCCCTCATTCCCCCAGCCCTTCCCTTGCCTGACACCCCTGGGGTGAGCAGGAGGCACCAGAAGCTCCCCAAGGAGCCCCAAGAATTCAGCTTTTGGTTTCTTCAGGGCAATGAGAGGAGCCAATGTTCCCCTGTGGGACGTGCCCACAGAGAGAGAGGGCGCTGCTTTCACCTCTGTTTTTACAAGTGGGTTTGGATCAAATCCAGCCCTTCTTTTGTTTTTCATATAATTTTGAGTAGGTTGGGGTTTTTCCCCCCTAAATTTGTGGGAAACACGGGAGATGAGAAGGGTACTCCATGGGGCAACAAAGAGTCTTACCCAAGTTGGGATCATATTCGCTGATGAACCTCTTGGTTAGAAACTTGACAGTCAGGGCTGCAAGGAGGTGAAAGAGGCAGGTGAGGAAGGTGTCCCCCCATGGCACTGCCGCCCCCGCAGCCCCCCCTGTGCCCGGCCATCCCCGTGGTGGTGGGTGCCTGTCTCACCTGACTTGCCGGCCCCTCGGCACCCCAGGATGGCCACATTGCACTCGGGGAGGGGGGTCTGGGGCGGCCGCTCGGCGCTGACTCGGGGTTTGCCGAACATCGAGGACATCCTCGGTCCTGCGGGAGAGAGCGAGGGGGGACATGGGGCACCCGCTGCCGTGCCAGGTGGGTACCTTCTCACTGCTTGGCTCGTGGGGTGCCCCAGCCTGGGCAAAAGGGGGGCTCAGCAGCACGAGGGAGGAAAATCCCCCCTTCTCCATCCGCATCCTGGAGCCAGGGTGGCCGGCATCCCCATCCTACGCTGGTGGCCAGCACCCCACCGAAATACAGGGACCACCCCCCAGCCCTCCGCCCACCCTTCACACCCCAGAGAGAGAAGAGAAATGCAGCCTCCCACCTCAAAAGCCAGGGCCGGAGGGGACGCGGGGCTGGCCGGGGACGATGGCGGGGCCGAGGGAGCAGCGGCCCCTGCACGGCCGGGGCTGCGATGAATGAGGCGGGAGGAGGCGAGCGCGGCTCCCCCGCTCGGGCTCCGGCCAAACTCCTTGTAAGGAAAGCGGCCCCGCCGCGGGGCTGGACACGCTGCCCCGGCCACCCCGAGGACAGTCCCCCCGGCAGGGCACTCCGACCCCCCGAGCTGCCGGGGCTTCGGGCACCACACCGTGTCCCGGCACCTTGATGTGTCCCGGCATCTTCCTGAGCCCCTAACACTTCGCTGTGTCCCCAGCTCCTCGATATGTCCCCAGCAAGCCCAAGCCTGGTCCCGCTGCCCTGGCCGAGGCCAGTGCACTCATTACACCTCCGGCAGGCAGAAGCAGCACCCCGGAGCTAATGCTGCCTGTCCAGCCACCCTGCTCACCACCTGCCCGGCTCCTTCGGATGCAGTTAAGCACAGACACTTTCTGCTGCCAGCAGAGGCTTTGCAGGGGGAAAAAAATACCCTTTTCCCACCCAAAAGACTCGATCCCAAGGGGAAAAGGGAGCCCAGGGAATACTCACCAGTGCCCGCACCAATCCATCAGCCAGCACCCAGTGTCTCTGAGCCTGAGTAGGTGGCAGAGGCTGAAGTCAGCGTTGTCATGGCGATCAGAGCCATTTGGGATGGGGCTCAGTGCCCGGGACCGCAGGATACAGCCCCTGGGCCGGCCCTGAGGGGCTTCTGGGGGGGCCATATCCGAGGCTGGGGGGCGAGGGCTGCTCCGTGTCCACGCAGGGCTGCTGTGCCATTGGGAATATTGCCCATTAATGCAGGCAGGATATTTTTAAACACTCTCAAAATAGTCTGGGAGTGTAGAAGTCCCTGCAAGATCCAGGGATGGGGAAGATGGGGATTATGGGGATCACTCCCCTGTGGGAAGCAGAGCCCCTCTGGGGACCCCCAGCTCCCAGACCCCCTTTGGACACAGGTCAAAGAGACTTAAAAGCAATCAGAGCTAAATGTGGTATTTTAAGCTGGGTATCCATGAGGATCAATGACAGCAGCACAAGTGCAAAGCTCTTCCCTTCTCCCCTAAACTGAGATTTTTGGGGAACCTGCTGGTGCCATGACCCTGGGGCAGTGACTTTGCCATCCTGTGCTGCCCTGAGAGTTCCTGGGGGCTTGGACGAGGGGCTAAGGAGGAAGGAAAAAATAGACCTTCAACAGTGTTGGGCTTCTCAGGTTAAATTATTCACCAAAACTAAAGACCATGTGCAGCTGGTGATGGGGAGACCTGGGAAGCAGCCCCTCAGGTGAGCCCTGTTGTTGGCCCTCTCCTCGGCACCCCATGGCAGAGGTGAAATGGGATTTCTAGCCATGAAAAGCTGTGAATAGCACACAAATCAGCAATGTGCCACAAATAACACTTTTCTTCACTGCCAACCTCTATGTCAGTCACAGAGGTTTATCTCTGCCCACAGCCAAGCATCACAGGGAGTAGGTGAGCCCTGAGGCCAGAAGGGAGTTTTTTGCTGAAAAAGGGTCACTGCACTTCATTTTCCTCACCATGAGATCCCCACGTGAAGCACAGCCTGGCTTATGGCTCCTTGTGCCTGGGCTGGATGTTGCCTGGGTTGCTGATGCCTCCTGCCTGGGGAGGGTCACAAAGGAAGGTCTCTCCCTGCCTGTGGCAGGCAAGGCCCTTTCCCACAGCCAGGCTGGATGGCAGCAAGGTTTGCTGATGTTGTTTACCTCCCTGTGGCCGTAAACTCCACTTTTTAAGGGAAAGTAAAATAGGATACTGTGATAATGTGCTCTTCCCAGCTGTGCAGATATGTTGCCCTCCCTGGGATAGGGAACCGTCTCTTTAGGGCATTGCAATGAGGATGCCCAAAAGTGGGGAGAGCAAAACCCAGTTTCCCAGGAGTGGCTGGGCACACTCCATGGGATAATCTGGGCACCTCTGCTGTGCCCAGCCCTGGCTGGTGATGCTGGAGCCCTGCCTGAGTTTGGGTGGGCAGCTGAGCCCAGCGGATGCCTTTGAAGGGCCCCGGTCACGAGCTCAGCTATCTTTAGACCAAGGTATTTATGTTACAAGGCCATCGGCAGCGCAGCAAAGGCATCAAAGGGTGGAGGAGGCAGGAGGGGGCTGTGCTGGGGCACGGCACAGAGGGGCATTGGCTGCTCCCCCACCCCCGAGAGCCACTGACCCCTGGGCGAGGATGACCCCGGAGGAGGAAGGCTCCCGGGCAGGGCCCCCAGAGCGGGTGCGTATCCGGGTGGAGGAGCAGTCGTTCTGTGTGGAGAAGACCCTGCTGGTGGAGAGCAGTGAGTACTTCCGTGCCCTCTTCCGCTCGGGCATGAGGGAGAGCACGCAGGAGGAGATCGGGCTGGGGGAGCTGAGCGCGGCCGGGTTCCTCGCCATGCTGCGGGTGCTGGAGGGCGAGAGGCCCATCCTTGGCAGCGAGGAGACCCTCCAGGCAGTGGAGTGTGCTGCCTTCCTGCAGGTAAAGCCCTTGGCCAAGTACCTGATCCACTCCATCAACTCCGACAACTGCATCCTGCTGTACCAAGCTGCTGCCATATTCGGCCTCCTGGATCTCTTCCACTGCGCTGCTCTCTATATCAGGGACAGCTACGCTGAGCTGGAGGAGTACCTGGACTGCCTCTCTGATGACCTGCTGGCCTATGTGGAAGCCCTCCTGCCCAGCACCTTTGTGGCAGTGGGAGCCCACACACCCACCTTCGAGTTCTTGGAGGACCTGTCCAGGACCATCTGCTACCTGGACGAGGAGACCAACACGTGGAGGACCCTCTCCTGCCTTCCGCTGAGCGCCAGCACATTCCTAGCCGGCATGGCAACCATGGATAATAAGATCTACATCGTGGGTGGCGTCTACGGGGCCAACAAGCAGGTGGTGGAGAGCAGCTTCTGCTATGACGCTGACGCCAACACCTGGAGCGAGTTCCCCAGCCCTCACCAGCTGCGCTACGACGTCAGGCTGGTGGGCCACGAGGGCTTCCTCTACGCCATTGGGGGGGAGTACGAGAAGATCTCACTCAAGTCCGTGGAGAGGTACGACGTGGCCTCCAGCACTTGGACGTTCGTCTCCGACCTGCCGCAGCCCAGCACGGCAGCGCCCTGTGCCCAAGCCCTCGGGCAGATCTTTGTTTGCCTGTGGCAGCCACTGGACACCACCGTCATCTACGAGTACGAGACCCAGCGGGACGAGTGGCTTCCCGTCACCGAGCTCAAGCGGCACCAGAGCTACGGGCACTGCATGGTGGCCCACCGTGACAACCTCTATGTCATGCGCAACGGCCCCTATGATGACTTCTTGCGCTGTGTCATCGACTGCTTCAACCTGACATCGCGGCAGTGGACGGCCCTGCCTGGGCAGTTCCTGAACAGCAAGGGAGCCCTGTTCACTGCTGTTGTCAGGGGGGACACCATCTACACTGTCAACAAGATGCTGACACTCCTCTACTCCGTGGAAGAGGAGACCTGGAAGCAGAAGAAGGAGCGAGCAGGTTTCCCGCGCAGTGGCTCCCTGCAGACCTTCCTCCTGCGGCTGCCGAGACGTGACCATGACATCGCGACGTAGGTGGTCCCCCATCCCATGTCAGGATGCTCTCCTTGCACATGGCTCTGCACTTGCTGCTCCCCTGGGCTCCTCTCCTCCTCCGTGGAGTTGTGCTCAGGTCCAGGGATGCCTCATGTTGGACCCTGGAGGTGACACTAGACCCTGCCAGAGGGGAAGGGACTGCAGGCAGTTGCTGCTGTGCCTGCCTGCCCTGCACGAGTGCAAAGTCCTGCCAGACGTGGGCTCATGAGCCAACTGTGTGCGCGGCTTCGTGGCTTCTGCAGAGAACAGGTACCAGAGAGGTGCTAACAGGGGGTTTATTTATTCTGACTACACTCTGAGGGTGTGCAGGACTCCACCTCCTCTCTTCCCTGATGGGGAATCATTCATTATATCTCAGAATTAAAAGGAAACCTATAGAAAAGCTTCTCATTACAGAATTTTCATTACTCTTGGGTTTGGTTCCCCCCCCTCCTTCTGAAGGATAATACCTCCTAACAGAGATCCATGTCAGGACTCACTTCTGCCCCTGAATGCTTTTTCAGCTGCAGCTCCATTTCAGAGCCGTATGTGGGAGTGTGGTTCCCACACAGCCCTGTGCTCCCCTGGGATATCTCCATGGCCACAGCAGGGTCCTGGGAGGAGGAGGAGAGATGGGCGGTAAAGGAAAGCAGCTCCTGGGCATTAGTGCTTAATGCACTGAGGGTTTTCTGGGACCTGGGAACCATCCATCATCCCCCCAAGCCTCAGCAAGACCCAAAGGGGTGGCAAGTGCTGGCTCTCGTCAGAGGCTTGTTTGAACCAAGTCAGGGTCTTTTGAGGACATGGCAAAACTTGGAAGTACAGAGGGTACAAAAAGGGAGGGAGCACCACCATTGCATGGTGATGCCAGGCTTGCAGAGCTCCAAAGCCAGAGGAGCTGTTCCCATGAGATCCCACTGCCTGGAGTGGAAGGTTGCTGACCCTCAGCACCAGCTCTGGGGGTGGCTAGAGAGCACAGAGCTCCCCTCTGTGACTGCAGTGCTGGGGGACCAGGGCAGCAGCAAACCCAGACTGTGGTCAGCTGGTCTTCCATCCATGGGTCAGGCTTTGGGCTGCTGTGCTGTCCTGGCTGGGATGGAGCTGAAGGGAATACCAGCCAGGGTGCCTCAAATACCTCTGTACTGACCCTCGCCAAGTTCTCAGCATTTTCAAAACAGTTCCCTCATTTGAGAATAAACCCACTCAATGCAACCACAAACCGAAACAAACCAGAAAACCCCAACTTGCAACCATGGCCAGATGGATGTGCCTTGTCCTCATTTGTTCCCTGCCACTGGGCCAGGCTACCACTCTGCTGTCACCTGTGATGGGACCACAGCCCTTGGAGGTGCAGGTCTGGCAGTGGCACAGGGGAGGCAGAGGTCACCGAGGTACCTCCCTCACCTCTGCACCATGGGCAGCATAAGAGGAATTGTGTTGGTGTCCCCGGGAGGACGTTACAGGAACCCATCATGTCAAATCCTCACTCCCCTCCCAGATAAAGCCAATTAACATTTCAGGTTGTCTTCTCCTAACTGAGAGCAGCATATGGAAACATGCTGCTTTAAAACCATTTCAGGTTGAACAAACAGCTTAAACCTCCATTAAAATAAAGTTAAAATAATTCTGTTAGTAAAATATTTATGTTGGGCTCCTGTGGCCAACCCTGGACTGCTGAACTTGGCAGGCTCTCCCCTTCCCTCCAACTCCAACACCAAGTGATACAACCTCCTCCCCACCTCCACACGCTGGTTTTTCGACAGTTCAGGGGTTTACAAAGATATTTGTAGACAAAATGCAGAAGATTTTAAGTGCAGCACTTAGGGGAAAGTGCAGGTCTTGGCAGGCTGTTGAGTATGGCATGGATAACCCAAGAGAGGAGTCATTTGTTGCATCCATCAATCCAGACCGTGATACAGAGAGTAACACAAGATAATTTTAGGTGCAAAGGGAGCACAAAAGATACAGCTCTTACCTCGGCAAGAAACGATAAGCCAGGGTCAAGGAGGCTCCTCTAAGGAGGGTGAGAGGCTGCTCAGCCTTTGTGGGCACAACGCTGCTACCAGAATTCAGCCCTTGACGTTTCACGCTGCTGGCACCAGCTCAGCACCTTTATCTCCCCCTCTCCATCCTGAGGGGTTCGTTCCGCCAAAGATCACAGTTCCAGGCGACACGATCGTCCTAATCACAGTTTAACCTTTTTCAAGTTTCTTTTTTAAGGTGACATCATCTTGGCAAGAGAGGACGTAAGGAAAAGCTGTCTGTAGAATGGACTTGCCTTATAAGGGCCACATCAAAAATAAAAGCTTGTATAAGCAAGGGAAAGCTGGAGCAAAAACAGGGCTGGGAGATTCAGGAGGAGCCTGTGAGCTCCTCGGGGATATCTCCCTTGGTCACACAAGGTACCACATTTTCTGTTTCAATGCCATTAAAGAAGGGCAGGAAAAAAGCTTCCTTGGGAATGGATGGGTCAAGCCCCCCATACTTGGATGCCAGGTTTCCTTGTCCATCCAGGCAAGAATGAAGGCAGCCGTGGAGAGATGTACCTTCCTGCTGTTGTCTGGCATCTACCTGGAGATCCAGGGAGAAGGGACACAGTGTTTTACCTCAATGGCAGTATGTTAGACTGAGAGATTATTTGGAAGGATACAGTGGAAAAATGGTACTAATGCAACTAACGAAGGATTTTCTCTGCTGGGTTGTGCCAGTTGGCATCCTGACAGGAAAAGACACAAACACATTGCAGAAGAACCCCCCCAAGCATCTTTACTCAAAGAAATTACATCTGTATCTAATTCACAGGAAAATAACATACTTTATGTGAAAACACTGTCCACTGTTCCAGTGCCAAACCAAGACACACATCCCATTCTCTGTCCTTCAGTTGCATAAATTCCCCCGAGCATCCAGATGTTCCCGATGCTGACTTTCATGCTTAACTTCATTTGGAGCCACTGTCTTCACAGTTTAGGGAAACATCCCCTGAATTTTCCTGATTTGGGCAGAGCATGAGGGCAGTGAGCAGTTCCCCGTCTCTCTGTTCTGATTTCAGGAAGTTCCCTGAGGACAAACTCTTACCTCCACCATTTTGCATTCAACCTCATGTATTTCAGAGCAAGGCAAGCCTGTTTTCTTTCCTTACCCTCATGGAATTGTGTATTTTTCTCACATTTCTGGTTTAAAAGGAGAAGCTAATGTGATCAAACCGGATTTCAATTACAATATTCAATCATGACTAAGTCAGCTGAGACTCTTACCAAGCCAGGACCAACACATGTTCCTTCAGATTTTAGGAAAACAATTTCTTCTGATGATTTATATAATCTCTTAAGAATCCACATTTGATTGTAGCTGAAAACATGACACCCATCACCCCAGGTGGAGGGAGAACACTGTGGTTTGGGTTTTGCAAAAATCTAAGCCGAAGGCGGTTTGGATCTTATTTCATCTAATCTGAACAGCTGAGATGATCAGGGTGGGGATGTGTGGGTGAGGAGATAAATATTCCTCCTATGAAGTCGGTGCCTGAATGATAAACACTCTTATGATGGATGTCCATAAAATGAGATGAGACACCAAGGAAGAGCTGTGAAGGTCCATGACTGGTTGTTTCCAGGGGTGGGGATGGAGCAGCAGAACCACCTGAGTGCTTCTGGTGCAGTCTGGAGAGGGGAAGCTGTGATGGGTCCAGGGTGCTGCTCAGTGGGTTTTCATCACGAGCTCTTCCAGTGCCCTCTCCCTCTGATTCCCACAAAGCAAAAGAACTTCTTTGATTTCATTTTGCTGGAAACCCATATCGTTAAACTGAGCCAACAGATGCAAGAATTTAGCTGCCTGGAGGAAGAAGGAAGAGAGGGGAATGATGTTATCATGGATGGATCCATCGTGGGGTTGCAGCAGCAGTGCTGTGGGACAAGGCTGCAGCCAGATGCCCTGGCTGGGTTGTGTCACCGCCAAAGGGCACCACAACAGCAGCCCGAGGACACACATACCCCTGGTAGCATTTCAACTTCTTAAATAAGAAATATTTAATAAAGTCAGCCTCCAGCTTCACTTATTCCTTATAAAGTTTGTATCAATTCCATGCAGTGTTTGTCTGCATTATAAAGAGGGCAGGGAGAGGCAGTGAGCACAAGCTGGAATTCATTTGTCCTGCTTCCCTCCTTGCTCAGGCTGGGCCCCAGTGCCATGACATCACCCAGAGCCGTGTCCTCAATAAATAAACCTTCCCTGACACCGAGACCTGGGCAGCCCCCACTGTCACTGCCCTAACGAGCAGTGACACAACAATCCTACGGGCTGTTGGCATCCCAGCAAACACTGCCAGCCCAGACTTCAAGCAGTTTCACCTCCCCAGGCTCTTCATTACCCAGGAGGAGACTGATGATGGAGACCAATGCCCAGTGTGCCACCACAGTTTTTCTCCCTGGAAGGGAGCTGGGAAAGAGGGAGCAAGAGCCGGTGTTGGTGGGCTTGGGACAGGATTCCCTGCACAGCGGGTGAACAAGCATCGTGCTGCACAATGGGGTGAGAGGATGGATGGAAAAGGGGATGGAGCAGGTGTCCTTTCCCAGAGGGTCCTTATGGGGGTCCTGCTGGTGGCAGGGCAGTGGGTCTGACCCCCATGAGGGGCAGTGGAAGAGGAGGGAAGGGTACAGCCCGCTGGAAAAGCGAGCCCAGAGGACACAGCACAAAGGGCTGGGTTCTGCCATCCCACTCTGACCTTTTTCTCTGAGTACTGGAACATTTCCATGGCCTCCTCCACCTGCCCTTCCTCGTAGCCCTGCTTCAGCAGCCGGTCACAGGCACCCAGGTAGCTCAGGAACTGCAGAGGAAGACAACCAGGTTAATCCAGCCTTGCTGGCACAGGGAGTGAGGGCAAACAGGAGCCCACCTTGACACCAACCAGGCACACACCATGGGGAGGACATGAGCAACACACCATTGCTGGTTCCCATCTGATGCTCAGCCAGGGTGGTCTGTCTGTCCACATGATTCCCAGCGGAAGATGACAACATCTTGGTCCCCCTCACCCTCCCAGGGTGGGAATGGGAACAAGGCAGAGGGAGGATGAGGAGCAAACCAAACATCTGAACCTCTGAGATACAGAGCAATGGCCTCCAGGCTGTGGGTGAGGCAGAGCCTGTCCCCGTGGAATGTCCACCCTCAGCCAACCCCACATCCCTTTGATGCTCCGGGGTTCAGGCACCCCTGGGTTTGCTCCAGGGTCCGAGCACAAAACCTACCCCAGGGGAGACCCATGTGCTGCCATTACTGAAAGTAAACAGTTATTTTTGGCTTTCCTCGTTGTTCTTGGAGTGCTGACAGCACAATTCCCAGCAGCATCTTTTAAATACCGCGAGAATCACTCACTGTCCAAAAACATATGGGACAGACGATAATAAATGAGCTATACAATAGCAGGGGGAATAAAAACATCCCACGGGTCTCCCCAGAGCTGTGCCATCTTCATCCAAGGACAAACTGATTCATATCTTCCCCAGATCCACCAGTGTATAGACCTCCACCCTCCCCAGCACTGCCCTAGCCAAGGGGAAGGACTCAGTAAAAGACCACAAAACACAGGAAAAAGGCAAAAAAGTCCCTCAAATGTTGAGCTGATCTAGTTTGGCTGAACAGCAGAGTAAGGATTTTTAGAAATGTCAGCCTTAAGGAGCAGCTCAGGGAGGAGACAGTCACTGGTCATTGGCATTCCTAACCTGATTTTATTTCCCTCGTTACCTGACCAGTGACAACCCCAACTCATTGCTGTATTTTCTTGCTCTGTTGTGGCAGGAATAGCTGCTCACTCATGGCACATCACAGACAGTCCTGGCAGCCTGGTCAAACCCAGCATGAAATTGATGCCATTGTCAACTCAGTGTTTTTTATAATTTTCTCCTCAAGAAGTTTTTTAACACTGTTGCCCTGTGCCTACAGCTGCCTGGGGAGATGGGTGCTGAGCAGCTGCAGCCTCTGTCATGTCTCAGCTCACAGGTACATCGAGGGCTCCATGGATCAAGGATGCATTTTGAATTGATCAATGATCATTGAGCAAAATGCAATGCTGCATTTTTGGTTTAGCCCTTGGCCATAACATGATGAACCTCTGGCACGTTGGGGCAACTAACCCTGCTTGAGCCTTTCAGAAAAGTTCTTCCACCAAAACTGAGAAGGGATCGCCTCTTTAAGGCCACAAACTTGCCTTCTCTACCAAGGTGGGCTTTGCTAGTTTTGAGTTGACACTGCAAAGAAGTTGAGCAATTTTTGTCTACCATCTGGTACTACAATCAATCCTCAGAGTTGAAGCTGTTGTCATCACACACTGAAACCCTGCGTGACACAGCAAGCAATGAAGAGCACCTACAGCTCTTCTTTTTAACTTCAGTTGGAACATATTTTGCAGGAAGGTTTAGCCTAATTTGGTAGTTTTGTACTTGTAAGAGATGCACAAAAGGTCAGGCTTTACGTTTTATCTTGGCTGCATTGGGCATAAATGGGAAAGATGGAATCTGCTGGTGAAGCAGGCACAGGATATAAGGCAGACCTTGTATTTTGGTGCAGGAATCTCTTCTCCAAGGGAATGGGAGTCCCAGTGTTTATACAGAAGGGAGCAGGCTGTACCCACTTCCATCCTTAAAAAGATGCACTGTTTCTGCATTTTGAAGCCACAAGACACCCTCTCACGGCTCTGTGCAAAGACTGTGGGCTGGGCTCTGTCCATCTCCCTCTGCCTGGATGAAACCTCCATGAATTGAGGACACAATCCTCCCTTCCCACCTCGGCTCTCCTGAAACACCAGCGAGGTCTGAAGGGCTGGTCCAGCTGGGGTGACTCAGGAGGGAGAGGGGAGCTGCAGGATGACTCAGACACAGAGCAGCTTCGTGCACCGACCAGGCGGTGGGAGCTGGCCCACGCAGCACAGGCAGTTCCCAGGGGAATGGGAAGGAGACTGGCACCAGGCACAGGCTGCTTGGCACTGTGCCTGCTTGTGCCTCTGCCAGGATCTGCTCCTGCTCCCTGGCATGACAGCTTCATGGACATCCCTCTTGCTGAGTTTCAATTAAGCCCCTTCTCTCTCTGCAAGAGTTACTTGGGTAATTTAGCCTTAAAATCCTCTGCTGGGATGGGCAGGTCCAGCCCCAAGCTTGCCAAGGGAGTCAGAGCCAGCAGCATCCCTCATGTCATGGATGCTCCAAGGCCCCCTTGGACCACTGTGGAATTCATTTGCACAAGCAGAGACCTCAGGAATGGAGATGCAGCACTGCAGGCAAGGATGTACTCAGACACCAGGGGTAGGAAGAGTCTGTATGTTAATTGTTTTCAATAAATTCCAGGTTATTATAGAGGGTTCCTCAGGAAAAAAGTTCTGGGACCCCGTTGCAACGCTTGCATGGATTCCCTGCTTGCTGCAAGGCAGGGAAGTTGTGTTTTGGAGAGAGCCAAAACCAAATCTTGTGTTTTGGAGAGAGCCAAATCTTTGCAGTATTCGTACAGTCCTGCTCTGACAGGATAAACCATGGTAATCATCACACAAATCCAACAGCCGGGAAAAAATGATGTGCAAAAAGTTTCCATGTATGGGGGCAAAATTTGTACCTCAGAAGGACATGAAGCTCCACACAACAGATTGAACAGATAACGAGACCAGCCGTGATTACATGCTGAAAAGCTGAGGGCGACTCATTGCTATTTTATTACAGCAAAAGTGTGATCTCATGGAAAAGCCTGTCAGCTGTGGTCTGACACCAAAGTGGGAGAGCCAAGGCAATCAGAAATCCACCCCAAACAAGACAGCCATTCCTTTCTCCAGGAAAATCAAGTTTTCCTTTACCCAAGGTTTCCCGCGGTGCCGCACCAGCTCCACCAACCTGACTTAAGCTTTGCCTTCCTGTCTTCTGGAGGGTGAGGATGGCTTTGTGCGTGGGGTAGCCCAGGGCTATGACGGGCTCGATGAGGTCTCGCTCCTCTTGGCTCAGAGCGGAGAGCAGGTCAGCTGAGGAATCCGGCTGGGATCTGAGGGAGCTGAGGGGTCTCCCAGGTGTGCAGGCAGGGGGGAGGCAGGTGTAGGGGCTGAGGGACTGCAAGGAAAAAACAGAAGAGAGTCTTATTGCTCCAGCTCATGGGATGATGTCAAACACCCAGGCTGAGGCAAGGCTTTTGAACACCGGCAGTTACCTTGCTGTCTCCAGAAGAGGAAAATTCCTATACATGAAACATCCAATGGGCATCAAAGGAGACTGGATTTAATTAAATCCAGGCTCAGCTATAGATACAGATCAGATCAAAGAGTGCTCAGGCTGGGTGATGTACAAATACACACAGGCATTTAATCTTTCCTTAATTACCCCATGTCTAGTACAACTGCCTATAAATAACCTGGTCATTCATGTGTCCAATGGTTTTAATTGTAGGTTTTCAGTAATTCATCTCCTAAAATCTCTCAAGTAGCTGGATGAGATGTGATTTCTTAAAAAACATGGTGCAATTCAGATTCAAGGTGACAGAGTGATATTTACTCCATCTTGTCACATCCCGCTTTCACCAATGATTTGTATTTTTAGTAGGACTATGAAGTCCAAAGTTTCCTAGAAAAGACATGATGGCTGTAAAGGAGCATTTCCCTATAAACCCCACCTATATCTGTAAGAGAGGGGTAATAGAGAGAAAAGAGGGAAAACCCCCTGTTATTTCACTAATTTTTTTTTTTAGTGTTTCAATTGATAATCAAATAAGATCCTGCTTCTTGGGAAAAACAGGGGTGTTTTGACTAGGACAGAGCAAGTAAACATGCACAACCTCAGAGGAAAAAAGAAACCCTGCCTTCACTTCTTATGAAAACTCATCAGTAATTTCTCATGGGTCCAGTGTTCCTGAAGTCTCATTTTGAATCCATTTTGCTGCCCAGTCTCCGGCAAATGAGACCAATTCAACGCCCTCCACCTCCCTCCTCTCTCAGGACCAAGCAAAGGCAGCAGCTCACCGGTACTGTGGGTTTGTGCCGCTTGATGGGTGGGATTGGTGCAGGTGTGGCTGGAGGAGTTGGCACCAAGGTCCCCAGCTGGGACACGTCCTGGGCTGGCCCGTACTTGACACCACGGTTGGTGCCGGGACACTGTGGGAGCAGCCGTGGCACCGGGATCCCCCTGCCCCCTGTGGCAGCTCTGTTCAAAGGATGCACCAGAGCAGCCAGCTTCCTCCTGGCTGCCTCCAGCTCATTCTTCATGTTGTTAAATATCACCATGGATCTTCTCTGCTTGCTAGGGTCCGGGCTGGCTGGGCTGTGGACATTGTTCTCTGGTGAGGGCTCCAGCAAGCCAGGCGATGTCTTTGGTCGAGTCTGGTAAAAGCTGAGACGTGAAGCCACGCTTCTCCCAGAGCTTCTCCTCCTGGAGAGGAGCTTTTCATCCTTGTCATTCTCCTCCAGGGAGGTCGAGGAGTACTCATCGTCCGAGTAGTCGCCCTCCTCCGAGTGCCAGGTCTCGCTCTCGGTGTCGGACAGGCCCGCCCTGCCCCTGGCGTGCCCGTAGGAGGTGTCGGCGGCGCTCATGCTGATGGAGCGCCGCACCGCCGCGTCCCGCGCCCGGCCCCCGTAGCTGTCGGCGGGGTCCACCAGCAGCAGCCAGCACGGCGGGGCCGTGGGGACGACCTCGGAGGTGACCCGGTGCCGGCAGGTTTGCTGCTGAGAGGCCACCTCGACCCAGTAAAGCACTTTCCTTTCCAGGGAGAAGTCGTGCTGTGGAAGAGCGAGAGGCAGCTGGTGAGGACACCTGAAACCAGACCACCTGGCACCGAGCAAACCATGTGCTTTGCGAGGCAGCTTAAGGGCTGCAGCCTTCCCATATCAGATCCTACTTCCCTGTGCATCCGGGCTGGCTGTAGGATTGGGCTGTGCCAGCCTCATCCCTATAGGGAATCCCCAAATTTATACTTGAAAAAAGTCCCTGTATAAAGTTATTACTATTGTGAGTTGTACCTACAATTCTTTTGAGAAGTGTTTTATACTTAGAGGTGGTTTTGTGTCACTTTGGCTGCTGTGGAAGGTGGGAGGGTGCAGACAGGGTATGTGGGCATCCCAATTTTAGGCAGCTGCAGAGAGGCACTGCATCCAGCCACAGGCTACCCCCAGGGTGGTGGCAGAGTTTGTTTGTGGCTCTCATTAGTGGCACTTCAGGCACAGGGGCTCTGGAGCCACCAGGGAGGGTGATGCCACCTCGGGCAGCGGCAGGACCAGCCATGGCAGTCTCTTGTGGCGCCAGGGGCTCGGCTGGTCCCCAAACAGAGTTGTCATTTCCACATAGTCTGTCTTAAAATATAAGCTTGTTTGTGACTGAAATCTGAGGATTTTCCTGGAACAAACAAGCCTTGCCCGTCCCAGAGCTCTCCAAACAAGGTCTCCTCCGGACAGGCAGGCAAGTACATTCACAGCCCAGGAATGCTGTTTTTACTGCTCCTGCCACTTGGGTCATCTGTGGACCCAAAACAGCCTCCCTAAGGAAAACACCCCCACGTCCCTCCAGAAGGATCAGCCTGAAGCAGCAGCACAATCTTGCTTGGCCTTGGCGGGGAGCATCAATGCATCCCAACTAGGGAGCAACACGGGATACTTTATATACATATATATATAAAAATTTATATACATATATAAATATATGTATATATATATAAAAACTTACATATATATATAAATTATGCATATGCTGTCAGTACAGGTAATGTTGCCTGCTTATATCTGTTAAAATTATTGGTATTTAATAAATATTATTAATAAATGAGACAGTGATAATTCCAAAGTAGAAAACAACCCCAGAGCAGAAGTTTGTCCTCCTATCCCAGAAAGACCCAAGCCTCCTGCTTGGACAGGATTTTTAAAAGACAACCTCAAAACAACTCCTTCCTCAGTTCCACATATCACAAATCATCCTCTCCTCCCAGTACTGCTGCAAACCAGTCAAGTAAGAGGAGATCAATTAGGATGTGCCCCTTCTCTCCTAAGAAAAGGAAAGCACCACTAACACCCCTCTGAGCATCCCCCAGCAGTGATCTGGGTGTGGACTCACCATGGTGCTCATGAGGATGTCGGTGCAGTCGGGGACATCGATGTCCGGGGTGGTGATTAAGGGGATTTCTCCCCCTGAGTCCCCGTCGAGGCTCAGGGCCATCCTGAAGGGAACTTCATCCAGGTAGCTCATCACTCCTGCCTGATTTCTTGCTGCTGGAGGAAGGGAGAAAACAGAACTGTAAAAGGCGGGACTCGCGCCTCTTAACTTGGGTGGAAGGAGAGGAAGATGAGCTTTTCCAAGAGCCAGCCAAGTAAAAACCACTGTGTGCATTGCCCAGATGGGCAAAATCTTATCTATTGACACTGGGAAGATTTGTCTGAACTAACCTTTGCTATTCTCAGCTTGAGCCAGCAAGACCTGACCAAGCTTACAGCTTTCTTTGGCAGAGATCCTGAGCATTTTTCTTCACTTCCACCTCCATGCATGCCCTGCTGTTTCCCATCCCTCCTGCCTCTCCTTCCCTCTGCTGCCCTTTGCATGATCCCTTCTCTGAGCTGGGGACACACTGAGCACTTTTTCCAGTTACAGAGGGAGAAACCACAGCCAAGGAGAACACCTTGCAGGTCTCCTCTCCCTGTGTAACCTGTGGTGACAGAGCTCATGCACACAGCCATGTGCTGCTAAGCCATCACACGGAGCATCCCGAGGGAGGAGGGAGCTGCGGTGAGGACATCCCCTCTGGCACCACAGCAGCTTATCAGGAGCCAGGCCAGGAGGCTGGTGCATGAGGCAAACTTAACAGTTAGGGGGATGTCAAACAAGCCATTTTAAGGCCAGATTAGCTTTTAGGAACCATCTACTCATTTTAAGTGTGGTGATGGTTTTAGAGCAGGACTGCAGGGGAGACAAAAATTTCTGATGAATTGGGAATGGTGGCACGGAAAATATTACTGCAATAGTGTAACTATCAGCTCTCTACAGATGTCTCAATTTAGTAAAAAGCCTCTACTTGCTGCATGAAGCCTTGAGCTTCCCAGTGATGACAGCATGCAAAATTATTTCTTTTACAGATTATCAACTGCTAAGAGTTGGTGGCTCATCTCCCCACGAGTCCTGGCACCAACAGCCTGTGCCTGCTCATCCCAAAGTCCTCAGCAGTCATCCTCAGGACACACAGTAAATACTTGTGTGACATCCCATCCTCAGGACACACTGTAAATATGTGTGTGACATCCCTAAGTGCTTCTCACAGTCATTTTTTCCTTTTAAAACAGCTTTTTTGACAATGAGGATAAACACTCCACAAAAAGGAAATATTTAGATGAATGTATACAAGGATGAAAAAACCACATGTTTAATGCAAAAATAAGAGTCTATAAGGGGAAATGGCATTCAAAGTAGTTTCTTATGTTGGCAGAGGACTAACAAATTGTTTCCAGACCACAAACAGACATGAGTGACACACACAATCACTCAGTGCAACTCAGCTGGTCATTATCAGAATGACAACAGGGTTGTCTCTTGCCTGCTTACGCCAGGAGCCTTTAATACCTCTGCCCAAGCAGAGCCCCTAACAAGCTTTGTGCTCCTGCACGTGTTATGCCACTAACACATGACACAGGCAACGTGTGGGGAGCCCTCACGGAGCCAGACCATCTGCTCCAGCCTAAGAGGGTTCAGCCTAAGGGACAATCCACGTCAGCACGGACAAAGACAACACATGAAAAGACCTGCAGGCAAAACCACCTTCCCCAGCTTTCTGCAGCTCCAAGCACGGCCCCTGTGTGCAAGGGTGACAGACCCTCTCTGCAGCTTATGCTGTAAACTGGCTCTTCCCAAAATCCCTGTGTACACGGTGCAAAGGAAAGTTGTGTCTTGACATCTGTCACCCAGAATGGCTTCACTTGGGTTCAAATGCCACTTTCAGGTATGAGGATGAAGAAAATATGAAGATGGTACCTGCTGTATTTCACTGCATAAATACTGTTCTCTAAGAAAGGCACCCACAATTCCCAGTTTAGAAAACAAGAAGTCCTTTGGGGTGGGTGTGATGACAAGAAAACCGCTACTAGACAAGAATAAAAGATGGTCAGTCCTAAACACCAACTCACACCAGAAGGCAACTCCTAGAAGGTCTCTGAGCTTGTACCCCACACCAGCCCTGCCCACTTTCACATCACAGACCCTGGCCAGTGCACGAACCAGCTCACATCAGGAAGGGGATGTGCCTTAACATGAGAAACCTGAACTGCAGCGGGACCAGCGGAGGAATAGGATGCAAAGGAGTCTTGGAAACACACAGCCAACCCCTGTCTTCTTCTGGACTATAGTAATTTTTTAAAACTTAAAGACAGTAGGAAATACTATACTCAGACAAATCTGACTCTTCAACATGAAGACAACAATTTTTAAGAGTACTCTGTCTCCACGTATTTTATGAGTTGAGATTTTAAACACTCCTCTCTATCTTCCCCACTAAAGATATAAAATATTTTAATGCATACATTGCTAGACAAGAACAAATACACAAAGCAAACCACAGAAAGTTTGAGGGATGGAAATATACCTAAAGGTAGATCATCCCCTGGCATTTTCAACCCCTGTGTTTATTAATAAGATGAAGTTATCCTTACCGTCAGACGAACTCATGGAGCTCTCCTCACAGGGCAGGGAGAACAGGGCTGCTGCTCCACTCCCTGCTTATCTACTGCTCAGCTCTTTAAATTCCTGCAGTGTCAGACAAGCAGCTGACTTGGACAGTTTTAAGATAATCGTAGCTTAAGTGGTTGGCTTGTCCCTCAGACGCACTGACGGGATAAGGAGCCTAATTGTTTAAGCAGAGCATCCTCCGGTCACTAAGCTTCCTGAACTGGAAGTGTTGTGGAGTTGTATTGTTTTCATGCAACTGTTTTTATTTTTGAACTTGTGCATTTTCATCAGGGAAGACTCCCCAGGATCTGACTCAGCCTTGGGTCTGGAGTACTGAGATGCTGGAAGTGACAGGGGGATGTATGGAGGAGGAAATCAGAACTCCACCTCCAAAGGACTTCCTGGTAATCTGTATTTTGGGGTGCTGCAGGTGAGCAAGAACTGCAAACTTCTGCACTCACAGTAATTCTGTTAAAAACTACTGGTTTGTGTGCTCTTACTAACAGAAACCATTGCAAAGCTTCAGCCAATAAACTATTAACATATCACATAAGGCCCAGGTGTGGAATTTAGGCCATGACGTCGCCTCCTCCATGGATGACGCGCTGTTGTGACGCCAAGGGGAAAAGCACTGGGGAGATTAACTCGATTCCCACACACTGGGGCTAAGCAAGAATCAGGTCTGCAGCTCTGGAAAGGTGCCACGACCATCTGCATAGCCCAGCAAAGCCCCAAATCCATATGGCCCATCACTGTCACAAGCAAACTGTCCAGAACACGGACGGCTTTGACATCAGATGCCTCTGTCACCTTGCAGGAGGGAGAAGTTCCTTCACACAAACCTTTTCCCAGCAATTCTCTCCATGTTGGAGTCGTATTTGATGCCAAGTATTCAAACAAATCTCTCCCTCGTTGTAAAAGTGCTTCAAATGGAAAAAAAAAAAATCCATTTTTCTCTATTTATTCTGTACAAAAAAAACAACTTACAAAATAGAGCTGTGTTTTGTAATCAAATATTACAGACATGATGTGTCCTTATACAAAAATAGCTATATAGGCAAAACAATTACAGTAGGACAGACTTCAGATTTTATTGGGTTTTTTTCCAGCAGGCTTATTCATCAAATTTGTGTCTATTCACACGGCTGTCTGACCTATTTCACCACAGCTGGGAATTTTTTCCATGTTGTGGTACCAGTTTTAGTCCACAAAAGTAAAATGTCAACATCTGCTTTAATCAACCTTGAAAAACCTTGTCTTGTTTGTACTTCAAACTTGTAATAGAGTTGTTTCTACACCCAAAAATACAGGAACTATTTTGACAGTGATACTTGACATGTTTCATTTAAGAAGAATAATATGTTTACTAATGGGGTATATATATATATATATATATATTTTAGTATTTCTTTATTTCTGGAGATTTCATCATCTTCTATAAAGATAAAAGCCACTAAAAATAGGATGTTAATACTGGCACAAATACCACTGTCAGCAATGTTCCTTTATTAAGACTCAGATTTAACAAAAACTCGCAGCGGGACTGTAATTCCACACCACGAGAGGCCTGGCAGCTCTGGGCTTGCTCAGATATCTCCCTGCACAGTCAGACAGCAAAAACAGTTCTTAAAACTTTTCTTCAAGACATTCCAGTAAAGACTTTCCAGTACCTGGCTGCCAAAAGAGAGGATGAGACTTCCTCTTCGGGCCCTCTCATATTTAACACATGTAATTTTAATGAAACAATCCTCCAACGTTAACATAATTTATTACTAAATCATCTGACGGCAGTGGCCCAAGTGTCATTGGTGGGGAGAGTGGGGAGAACCCATCCTGGAGGGATGCAGCTTCCTTCGGGGTGGTCAGCTGGCACCAAGTACTGATCCCATTCATGCCTTTAACAGAGAGAGTGTTGAGAGGACAGCTGGTAAGATTTATAATATACCCACAGAAGTGTTTTTCCACACTGATCGATACACAAACCACTGTAAATTGTACTCTGAAACTTGTCTGTCAAAAGACAAATGTAAAAATCAACTGTACTGCTGTTAAATGCAATAGTTATGCATGAAGTGCACTCTGCCTCACATGGGCATCTGCTGGATATGACTCAAGTAAAAAGCTTGAAAAAAACAGTACAAACTATTGCATAACCAAATTTGGAAGTTGACAAACCAAAAGGGATGCTGATTTTACAATCTCAACAAATAGTATTTGTCATCTTTGACAAAAAAATAAAGATTTTACCTGATCTGGATAAGAGCTGCTACAGAATGCTCAGCTTGTAAGTAGTAGTCTCTGAAGGGCTGCAATAGGTGGGCGAGTGGGAATTCAGCTGTGAAAACACAGAAACAGAAATTGTTCAATAATCCAGAAAAACCTTTGATTCTAGTGAGTCTTAGAAGCCCCAAATTTGCCAACTCATTTGCTAGTGCCCAGCTGTAACTTGAAATCAGGTCCCTATGTAATATATTAGGGACTAGTTACATGTTATTCGTCTCTTGTCTGTACCAGAGCTGTCAGAGGAAAGCCAAGACTATCAAAACTTTTCCTGCCTCTATCTTCTAAAGAAAGGGAACAAATGGACACTGAATCTATACAGATTACCTGAGTCGCACCAAATCACCAGACTAAAGCATCTGTTGGGTGCTGAAAGTCTTCAATCTATTCTATTTAGCCTCACTTGAGCTTAATCTACAACCCCCTCTTGCAAAACAGTATGAAATCAGCTGAGATGTGCTGCAGTCTACACTGATCAGCTGAGCTGTTCCTCTTACACCACAGGTGTTAAGAGCACACTATGTTTATTCCACCTTTTTCTCAGACCATAAATTACTCCAGTGGATGATTTCTTTCTCAACTAGTTCTGTGCCTACATTTCAAACCTTGGTGTCTGTGAGATGCGGGTGTGGTGTGGAAAAACACTGCTAAGTATGGCACGTAGAATTTACCTGGATCCCCAAACAGCTTGGAATCCATTTCCAGTTTCTGCTGTAGTAGTTTTTCCCTTTCCTTCTTCTGTTTCTTTTCCATTTCCCTCTTTCTTTCCTCCTCCTGTTCTCCTTCTAGCATAACCCTTAATGCTCTCTCCTCAGCCTCATACAGCTCTGTGCGAGTTTTGAGCAACGTTTTCAGACTCTCCACCTGAGTTTCAAATGCTTCATCTGCTGAGGGGGGTGGACAAACACCTGAAGAGAAAGAGAAGTGATTTTAAGTTTTCAGATTCAGAAGGGGATTTGTTATCAGACTTGAGAGCAGAGCTGGCAAAATCTCAGAGAAACATGAGCTTAACCTTGTTAACAGCTGGAATTCTTATCGGAATAATTGTTCTATCGAGAGCAAGCTTGGAAAAACAGGAACACAACCACTTGTGAATTCAGCATTTTACAGCTATTCTTGTAACTAAAATCCACTACAAAGACACAGCTTTTCGAAGCTGCACCTTGCTAGTCAGCACAGGGCACCCTCATCATCTTATTTCCTGGGTGTGCAATAAAAAAAGTCGGGTGAAAATCTTGGAATTAACCTTTTCTGGCAGCAGCCTCTTTTCTCAGTTTCCGAAGCTTTTCCAGCCCACGCAGGACATCCACCATCCTCTTGGTGTCTGCTTGTTTCTTCCGTACTTCAGACAAGACACTGTCAGCAGCAGCCTTAAGCTCTCGTTCCTGTGAGAGACAAAAACAGACATAATGTGTGAAATATCCCTCGAGGACAAGAATCAAGTGGTATTTTCCAAGAGATGATTGAAGCACTGGAGATCAGTTACTTCACTGCAACAGCTACAAGTCAACCATCCAGCCTTGCCTTTTTAAGGAAAACAGGCTAAAACACCACAGACTTCAGAAAACAAAAAAGAGTGCTGTGGGACTCATAAATTTGGACCAAATCATGGGATCACGGAATCTTTAAGGTTGGGAAAGACCTTTAAGATCAGCGAGTCCAACTGTCAAATCAGCACCACCACCATGCTCACCACTAAACCATGTCCTCAAGTGCCACATCCCTGTTTTTGAACACTTCCAGGATGGCTAATGAACTCATAAAGCCTGATAGCCTTTAACCACATAAGTTTAGGGAAAACATTAACAATGAACAGAAACAACCTCAATTCCACAGCTCTGCAATTAAAAACCATTAACCTGCCACAATCTGACCACAAACCCTTCCTCAGCAGCTGCTCTGGACCATCCCAGCAGCAGACCAGCAGAATGGGAGCTCTTTGGCCAAATACCAACACAAAAACCAACCGAAGTGCCTACAGCACTTCCCAGGAAGGCTAATTTGAGGTGGTTTTATTGCTTTGAAGACATTTTACTTCCAGATGAGACCCAGAAGCTTGCAAACAACAAGTTTTAGAAGGACGAGAGCAGCAGGCAAGGCTGATGGATACTGAAATGGTGCTGAGCACCACAGGGCAACTGTGAGCAGCATGGGCAGGCTGACACTTGGGACCAGAAAGGAAAACCTCCAGCAGTTCAGAAACAACTTAAATCTCAACTGTCAAGGGCTAGGACATGAGCATGGCAAAGCTGAGATGCCCACCAAGGGTCTCAAGGAAGAAGCAGGGCTGCAGACCTTGGAAAGGGCATGTCTCCAAGCAAGTTGAAGTCATGCAGCATCCCGGTGGCACCCACTGACCCGCGGGGCCCTAAGCCGGGTGTGGGGCAGGCACAGACCACTGTGACCCCATTACTGGCTGGTCATCCTGCCCTGCAAACGGAGCGACACTCAGGAGCCCCCGGGGCAGGCAGGACCAGGCGCTCGGGGCCGTACCCGGTTCTTCTCCTCCACCTCCTGGATGCACTTGGCCCGCCATTGGTCGATCTTGGCCTCCCGCTCGGCGGCCCGGGCCGCCGCCTCCTCCTTGGCCGCCCTGGCCTCGAGCTTCCTCCGCTGCAGGCGCAGCCTCCTCTTCCTCACCCTCTCTGCCTTCCTGCGCAGCTCCTCGCGGTATCCGGGCTCCCGCAGGGGCCGCACGACCTCCCGCAGCTCCCGCAGCGCCGCCTCCGCCTCCTCCCGCGCCCGGGCCCAGCCCGGCCCGTCGCCCTCGGCCTCGCTCCGCCGCAGGGCCCGGCACAGCGCGGCCACCCGGGCCACCCGCCCCAGCGCCGCTACCGCCACGGCCCGGGCGCCGCTGGGGTTGGCGGCGGTGGGCGGCGGCGGCGGAGGGAGAGCGGCGCGCCGGCGGCCCAGGAACTGCGACAGCCACAGCTCGTCCTGCTGCCGCTGCGCCGCCGCCTCCTCCTCGGCCCCGATCCGCGGCGGGGCCGCCGCCAAGTAGGGGCCGCCCGGCGGGAAGCGCGGCCCGGCCTCAACTACAGGGCCGGCGGGCGGCGGCAGGAGGAAGGGCGGGGGGGCCGCCGGCCCCACCGGGAAGGGCGCGGGGCGGGCAGGGGGGCCGGGGAAGGGCGGCGGGAAGGCGCGGAAAGGCGGCGGGAGGCGGGCGGGGAACGGCGGGGGCTGCGCCATGATCCCCTCAGCGCTCAGCGCGCCGCCATAACGCCGCCTCAGCGCCCCTTCAGTCCGGCGCCGCAGCGCCGCCTGGCGGCCCGGAGGACCCGCCGCCGCCCGCCACCAGCTCCGCCTAATTAAAAAAATTAACCTTCAAAAACTACCCCTAAAACTTCAAATATCTGAGGATGGCATAAGGGATGACAACTCTCTCGCTGCTTGAATATTCGCTTTTATTCAAACGCCAGAGGTGAAGTACAAACTGTAGTTACACGGCATTTTTGTTTTCCTTAAAAACAGTTCTTGGATTACAGAATTCCAAACAACTTTCAAAACTAAGTTGTTGAACAGTTTCACCTAAAATGTCGTGGGTTGGGTTTTTTTTTGTTTGTTTTGGTTGTTTTTTTTTTTCAATCTGTTTAAAAAAGGATTTGAGTTAAAGGATTCAGAATTAAAAGCTGTTATATTTTTTCACTCTACAAAAAGGAAAGTGAGGATGCAGTTACAGATAGTTCACCACAGATTTCCATTTTGGGGGGACTAAGCTTCTAGAAATATCCTCAAATCCAAATGCAGCTTTTTCTGGACCATTAGTGGGTCATTTAACCTAAAAAAACCTGAAATCCTAAGGGAAGTATCTGTTGCACCTGGCTACAGCTGCATGTCACACTGCTGCTAGGGAAGAACGAGCAGTACATAAAATTTACATGACAAAAATTAACAACAAAAATAGGGTCAATAGATTTTCGGTATCCTTTCCTGTCCTAAACCATTCACTAGACTGAAAAGAAGGATGAAAGTTTTATTTAAATAGTGTGAGTTAAAATTTTAGGGAAACTCAAGTCCACGTTATCACCAAAGGACAAAACAAAGTTGTAAGCGACAATTTTAATTCCTGAAACAAATCAAAAACATACAGGTCCTTTAGTGTTTTTACAAAGACTTTCCTAAAGGATTGAATTCATTTTGGTGGAGAACAGAAGAGGGAGAATCTCTTTGCTGTGAGACTAAAAATCAAAGACAAACCCACAAGATGCAATACTAGCATTTGAGAATATAACTTAAAAAGCACTGTATCCTGTGAACAATCACTACTGATTACAGCAAAAATATTATACATTTACTTTTTTCATCTCTTAACATTATAAGATAGGTTGGGCAAATAGCTGGCACCAAAAAATTGATGCATGATAGTTCCAATACGTTAAACAAAATGTACTATATTAGAACATTAATATTTAAAAATTTATGGCGACTTCTCATCCAAATTCAGATGGTTTTACTGCTTGTTCCGAGGAACCTCGTTGACCCCTCTGGAGAATTAGCAAATTACTGACTTCACCTTCTCTCACAGTATCCAAGGTGACTAAAGCTTAACTCCCAATGGAGACGTGAACGGTATTATTGGATATTTAAATTACTGTAACAAACCAGTGTCACATTTTAGCAGAATCTCCCAGCAGTGTCATAAAGTGTGTCCCAGTTTTTCCAAAAGGGCTTCCTCCCCCACCAATGTAACAAGTCACTCCAGCACCCGTTGGGTTTCAAACACCAGCAGGAATCTAACACTGACCCAAACAAACCCCTGTGAGCCGTACGAGGAGCTAAGATAGTTTACTCACCCTCTACTAATTATTAATTTTGATTTCCCATTTGTAGAGTAACATTATTGTAAAATCTAAGTATTGGCAGCACCTGTGCTGCTGGTTTAGTTTCTGCCAAGAGCAGTGCAGGTGCTGCTGTATTTGCTATACATTTTAATTGAACAAGTGTAATATACAATTCATATTTGAGCATTATGCCATCCCAGTCCACACTGTCCATCAAATCAAGGTGATGCTGCAATAAGATACACGATCTGATTTAGCTGATAAAGTTCCTCATCACGTATCGTATCTGAGACAGATCCAGTCCTTTAGGATCAGCCTGAATCCAGAGGCAATCTTAAGGAAAGAACCCAGTGAGCTTTATGCAGGTGAGCATTCTGACAGTGTTTAATGGTTTGCAGCATCTGCCTGTCGGGGCCAGCCTTCCTCCTCCACGCCAGAGTCGTATTCCTCCTCGGATGACTCTTTAGTGGGAGCCCTGGAATTAAAACAAATGATCAGATACATTAGAAATTAAGGGAAAAACAGTTTCCAGAAGTTCTGGAAAAAGTTCTGACCTTCTGATCCGGAAATGGTGCTGTGCACATTTACAGTACCACCAGTACACAGTCTCACTGAATTCAATTAACCTTCTGATTTTCAGTAAGCTGTTTGATTTAATCAATAAATTTATTACTTCTGGTCCTCTACAAAATCACTTAAAACATCAGTGTAATACTTTCCACTCCCACCATGCTCTGAGACACCAGGTGTGCTGAGCCAAGCTTCAGCACAGACAGATGAGTACATGTACCTCAGAGGAGAAAGTCACTCAAAAAACATTGTCAGGGTAGAAAGCAAGACAGAATTACTAGATTTGAGAACTGAAATTTAGGAACTAATTTTTTTAACCTGTTTTTAACCTGACCCGTTCTCTCTCGGCTCCATCCACTCTTCATGAAAATTGTTTCCTTTTAATCCAGATTTGTCCAGTGCTTTCAGCATTCCACATCATTACCATAACATGATCTTTACAACATAAAATTGATTGTTTTAACAAGAGTTCAGCAAATCAATAGATGTGCCTTTGTGGCTCTCCACTGCTGCAAGAGTAATGCAGAAAACTGCAGCAACCTGGAGCTTGTATCAAAAAACCACTTTGGTGGTAAAAACTAGGGGGAAGGAAACAGTTCGATTTAAGAAATGTCAGTACAGTCACAATTATAATTTACTGCTATTTCTACAGGTATACACACATAAAAGCCTTAAAGTAACTTCATATATGTTATTTTTAAATTTCTGTTTAAAAACTAAAGCATGACAAACCCAAGGTCTCTAGGACAGAATGGGCACTAATTCAGCTGTGTACAATATACAGAGCATTGGATCTTTTTTAGGTTGTGTGCATGGATTTGTGTTATCCCATCAGAATACCTGTCTAGTTGTATTACTGGTCTGTTCTGCTACTTCTGTCATGGTTTTACCTAATGTATCCTGGCTCTTTTTTGCCTTCTACAACATCTTTGTCAACTTCCACACAAACGATGTCAGAATTGGGCACTTCAAACATGGGCTCCAGCAGCAGCTTTTCCTACAAAGAAAACAGAGGGAAAATATTTCTGTACACCTTCTTCTATGTAACAATATGGTCAGCAAATGATTTTCAGAGGTAAAGATTCTTCTTGGAAGAACTCTGAAGATCCAGTTTTAGAAAGACTTATAGTATCCATATAAGAGTTAGAGCTAAATGAAGTTTTGACTGAAAATTGGCACACAAATCCAGGGAGTTTAATTTACTCTATGTAAGACTTAATTTACTCACCATTATAGATCGAAGACCTCTAGCACCAGTTTTTCTGTCCAGGGCCAGTCTGGCTATAGCCTTCAGTGCATCCTCAGTTACATTTAATTCACACTACAAAGAGAAAAACGGTAAGTTCAGTTAATAATTTCATTTATAACTCAGTGTGTTGAGCGCAAGCATTACTGGAAACACCACTGTATTTATAAACACGAATTCTGAAGAGTCATCAAATAAAGATTCCAACCTTGTCCATGCTGAACAGAGCCTGGTACTGAGGGACCACGGCGTTCCGGGGCTCCGTGAGAATCCGTACGAGGGTTTTCTCATCCAGGCTGTGCAGGGGAACCACCACAGGCAAACGTCCCACAAATTCAGGAATCATGCCAAACTCTATGAGATCTCTGGCTTCCACATGGCGCAGCAGGCGATCCTTCTCCTCAATATCTTCCTGTGGATCCGACTCCCCACTTATGTTGGCAAGATCAGCCGCTGCTGCAGCCCTTCTGCCTTTCCCCATGTTAGATGGTGTCCCAAATCCTAGATACTGCAAAACAAACATGGTTCTGCTACAGAACTGCAATAACTGAGTTTTCTTGATGTAAATAAATCACTTTCCATGTGTACTAAAAAATCTGCACTGACTGATGCCATTACATATTAATTCAAGCTCAAGAAATCACTTATAGTAAAATTAGACCCCCTGCACACAATTTCTTATAACATTGACCCTCAGTGAAGGATCAATACATGAGCCTAAGAGCAAGCTTTTCTTAAAATAAAGAAGGTTAGTGATGTGTCCTGGTCAGTTACCAGTGACACTTCATAAGTGAAGCAAATGCAGGCAAATATGTTTATGTGAAAACCTACATTAATGTGAACAATATTTCAGTCAAATTAGAAACAGGGTCCACATTCTTCCAGAAAGCTGCAGCCAGAACTCTGTCCCCAGATACCAATATATGAAAGAGTAAACTGCATGACCAGGTATTTTAAGATAATGACAGTTTTTAGCACCATTTGCTCAAACAAACAAATTCAGTGTGTCTACAAATATAGCAAGACCTTTAGAAGTCAGTACTGTGAACGGTAATTAAGATGATGATCTTTCAGCTCAGGTACAGCCTGCTGCACTCACTTTTTCATTTTTCCTCCTGCTGATAATTCTGTCAAGACCATTAAAAGCACCAGAAGCTACAAAGAGGATGTTCGTTGTGTCGACCTGCACCGTTTCCCCGCGGAGTTTACGAGAATTCTTTTCTGGAACATTTACTATTGTGCCTTCGAGTAATTTTAACAAGCCCTAAGAAGGAGAGAAGAAATAAGCAATGAAAAATTCCTCTGTGTAGCATCATGTAAGAGGGCACACAGTGCTGTGCTTACTTTCACAGATGTATTTACATTTTTTGCTCCCTTATGCCTTTATAGTAACAGTAAGTGTCTAAAGAAACGAGTTTTCCATATGAGAATCCCAGTCAAGGACAAAAATCTTCCTTTAACATGACTCCTATTGTGACATTATGAGCTGCACGTAGTGATGAGTTGCTCTAAGAGTTTTGTTAAAATGAGAAATGTTATCTGATCTTGCCTACATTATGCAACTTGCTGTCTGAATGCTGCCAAGATGTTTTTCAATTAAAGCATTTCAATGAAGCCACTCTCAGATTGCTTTTATTTTCTTGAATGAAGTCAAGAGGAAAGATGAGAGATTCAAAAGTGATAACTAAGGAACTGAGGAATTATGACTATAAATACCCATGCTGTTTGACATATGACAGGATATGTCCACTCTATGGGCTCTTCAGTTATGAAGTAAAAATCACTCCAGGGAAGTATTTACCTGTTGAACACCTTCTCCTCCAACATCTCGTAACTGATGAATACCAGGGACGCTGCCAATCTTATCTACTTCATCCAGAAAGACAATTCCTGCAGTTACAGAGAATGGATTTAAGGAAGACCCCACTTTTTAACAGAAGCCAGAATTTACAGGGAATAACAGCAGCAGACTGTTCTACTTCCCTACTGTAGACTGTAAAAACATGGGCATTTTGTCCAACTATGGACAAGGACAAAAGTACAAGATGGAATAAACCTGAGAAGAGCTCTAAGTCTGTCTGATTTAAAGTGTTAAAATTTAGGTACATGCAAGAGGAATATAAATCACTGAAATACTGGTGGTCTTAAAAGTTTTGAGCACTTAGGCAAAATTAACACACAGTAAAAGTTTACCCTGCTGGGCTTTTTCTACGTTGTAGTTGGCATCTTGCAGGAGTTTTGCAATGACAGATTCAATGTCTTCCCCAACATAGCCAGCCTGGGTCAAGGTAGTACAATCACAGATAGCAAAGGGTACATCCAGGCATTTAGCCAGAGTCTGAGCCAGCAAGGTTTTACCTGGTGAAATAAAAACTGCATGTTACAACTGCCATTTATTTCTCAAGAGCACACAAACCCAAATATTTGCAGAGAGACTTTTAACAAGGGCATGTAGTGATAGGACAAGGGGGAATGGCTTTAAATAGAAAGAGGGTGGGTTTAGATGAGATATTGGGAAGAAACTCTTCCCTCTGAGCGTGGTGAGGCCCTGGCACAGGTTGCCCAGAGAAGCTGTGGCTGCCCCATTCTTGGAAGTGCTCAAGGCCAGGCTGGACAGGGCTACGAGCACCCTGGGCTAGTGAAAGGTGCCCCTGCCCATGAGCATGGCATGCTCATGGAATGAGATAGGCTTTAAGGTCCCTTCCAACCCAAACCACTCTAGGATTTACCACAGGATCATCATTGCAATTATCAGACATTCTGAACAATGCCAGCATGTTCATATATTCACATAAGAATATTTTACAAGGGAGATGGTTTTCATAATCAGTGTTTTTTACATTGGCAAGCTGTATTTCTGATTTTAGTTGAACAGTGCACATTTAAGGCAGCTTGAAATGCATACAGTGTCACAAATAAAATGCCACACAATATAAAAACCAGAACACATGTACTTGCAGAGTTTAAAGATTAAATAATTCAGTAGTCCTTTGCAGACACTCAGGGTGCAGTGCAAAGTCCAATTGCTCCTGCTTTGAAGTTGGGAAGAAACAGAATTAAAATATTATTTAGTGAATGTTCTCCCAAACAGTCTGCAAAATGCCATCACTTCAGCACAAACACTCCCACTTCTTATGAACACACAATATAATTTCTCTTTACAACCCCTTGCAGCTGATCTGTCCCAGAGGTGAAACAACTCTTTCTAACTGCAGCATCTCAGCTTGCCAGCAAAAGCAGAGGAACTATAAATGCATTTTATTCCAGCTTCGTCAAAGTGGCATCTTTTATTTGGTCAGTAAATATAGGCATTAAAAATAGAAAAAAAAAAAAAACCACACGACTACAGCTCCTTCTTTTTTAAGGCCACTTAGCTCAGTGTGTTAACATGGCACGAAAGCAGCGAAATCTCAGCTTGAAATTCACAGTTTAGTTTTTTTATACACCAAATTGGAATAATCACAGGACATTTTGCTCAATTAAGAGCAAATTCCATGAAAAATGTGACACCTATAAAAACATGCAGTTGGGTACCTGATCCAGTTGGTCCAAGTAGCAAAATATTACTTTTTTCAAGTTTTATGTCGTCGTTGGGTGAATCTAGTACTTCTCCTCCCCGTTTTTCCTGAGGTATCTGCTGGTTCATTTGTTGCTGCATTGATGCTCCCAAAGCATTCCCATGTGGACTGATTCCAGCAATCTGCAGCAGTTCTGAAGAGAATAATCACAGCATTGTTTGAGTACCAACAAGGTCTGTCATTACCTTAAATACACAATAACAGCTTGGTCTGTTCTGCAAATCTCTAATTCTCTATGTACAGAAGTTTACAGATAGGACTGCAACAGAAATATGGCACAGTTATTACAAAAACATGAGTTCCAATCATGTTTTTGCACAGGCATATATGAAAAGAATTTCTAATGGTACAGTGGCTTACCTAAAAATACTCCTCTATATTTAAAGACAAGACAAAATTTTCAGTCCTTGCAAATTAACTCATTTTAACTGTAATTTTTTTTATTTTTTTTAACATATGAGAAGAAATAAACCCAAATCGTTGATCTCCATGATGAAAAAAGTACAAGAATTGGATTTTACCCAGCATTTCAAACTAGTCACTAGAGACTATTCTACAGTAACATCAAGAGGAGGTATTGCAGAGGAGGACACGAGGAGAGAGTTCACTTACTTGTAAATCTGTACTCATCCTCCCGTCTTCTGATTTCTAATTCTAAGAGAGAGGATGAAAACAGTAATAAAAAAAATAAGTTTATAAAGGCTTATAAATTCTCCACCTCTTGCCCTCTTCTGAATACATCTCATCACTGGCTATGAGTGTATTTCTAGCAAGAAATCCCCACATGAACTAGTTTTTATTGTTGTCAAAATTAACCCAAAACCCAATTTGCATGTTTTTAAAATGACACCAAGCTTTCTACTTCTTAAAACAGTAATGATCTGTTACCTCTGATTAGATTTTCACTTTAAAATCACCTATAGAAGGGAAAAAAATGCAATAATATAATTTTGTTTGAAAAGGCTTCCTTAAACTCTCCCATTTATATCTGAGTGTTACAATGTAAGGCTTTACATATTTCAAAGTACTATTTGTTATAAACATTCATTATCAGTCTCTCTGGGTATGCACCATGTTATCTCCCTGTGGAGGGTCAGGAACTTCCTGGTGCCAGGTACACAGCTGCTCTCCTAAAATCACCTGAACAGTGCTACTAATATTCCCTCCTTAGTTTAAAGTCTTATTTATGTAAATTTAAAAAAAATTAAAGATTTCTGTTTGCCTAACATGGGGTTTTTTTTGCAACACAGAACAAAACATCTTAAAAAAAAAACCAAAAACCAAGGCACACTTTGAATCAGAGATGGTAACTTAATCCTACTTCTAAAAATAAATTAGATCAACATAGCTACACACTTACTCAGTAGGAAAAGTACAGCCAAGAGTAACTCCCTCTATACCTGCTAGATATGGAACAATACTATGGTGACCACTGGATGCTGCCAGCAGCAGCAGTTGAGGTTAGAAATCTAAGTACTCATCAATTTACCTATGCAAAATATCACCTTCCTGACCTGCATTGTTGCTTGCAGCTTAAGCAGCAGATTTACTGTTAAGCAGTAAATGAGATTAGAAAGAAGAATTTAGGAGGCTCGCCTTAGAAAGTTAAAGGAGAATACCTAATAATATGTATCAAAGAAAAGGGCTAAACATTTAATATAGTAGGCAATACCCCAGGCACCATAAACCTTCTGGATTACCATTTAAATACATCACAGGAGTTCACAGCGAAAATTAAATTTAACAGAAATTGTTTTAGATCATCTCACTTACAGAACATCCAGTGTCAAGGTGAAACTTTTCTCAGATTTATTAAGTAAGGGTCTTTAAATGCTAAGTTTCATTTGACCCGAAAAATACCAAACATCATACAAACCTCTTGGAGTTAAAGAAGTCTGCTTTTCAACTTCTGCTTGCTGCCTCAGGTTAGCTGGGATATTATTGTAGATCCTCTTGTAATGATTATACACAGCAACTGAAAGCACCTTCTTGGCAAAACACTGACCAACAACGTATTTGTCGAGGTAGTTGTAAATCTGAAAAATAACTCAATCTTAGCAACACTTCTAAATCACCTTGCAGAGAAACAAAAAAAAAATAGTATATTGTGCCAAAGAGGGACTTGGATCTAAACCAACCATTACAGACCTGAGAAATAGAAACTTAATATCTAAAAAACCAAAATATATTCCCTGTTGATAAGTTTACTTAAAAAACATGGCTCTTACACAATCACATTGTGTCTGTCAGTTCTGCCCTAATAATACGTAGACACAGTCATTTTCCCCCGAATTTGTAAGAGGAACAGAAATTTCAAGAATACTTCATTTCTTAAAAGAGGCCTATCAAGGAGCTTCAGAGACCATGACAGTCCACCAGGAACTGAGAAACAGCAAAAGCTGCCTCACTAATCAAGAGAGGGAAACCAAATGACTTCAGATGGGTCATGGCCACAAGCTAACCAGCCACAGCTCTCACCCAAAACCAGGCCAAATAAAAGGCTCTGCAACTACAGGAGGAAGCTGATAAAATAAGGATGCAGAACATGAGGCCGTAGCAGGAAATCAAAGATACTCTGGTTGGTGAGGGATGAGGTTACTCTCAGGGTCCCAGGAGGAAATCAAGGTACTGGACTTCAGTCACAAGACAAAGGTAGAGGGAAACAAGCCCAAATACTTTTATTGGATCTACTTGTTCCCTTTATCAGTGCTCTGCTGGGTCACACAGCTCTCACAGGTTTAACCTTGAGCTAATCATCTTTATTGTTTGTTGCTCTGTCACAGCAGCCCTTTACACACCTGATGAGGGTTAAGTGAAGCATTTCACCCTGCTGGAATACAAGGGGACAAGAATTAAGAAGGAATTAAGAAGGTACCTTTTTCGGTGGGGGTGGTGGCTTCTGCTGGAATGCCAATTTCACAGCTTCTGCTGCTGACTCAGGCTCTTTGATGATGCTCTTTTTTGTGTCTGCCTCTGACAGTACAACAAAAAAGTGGTGACACTTCTCACACTTCACAAAACGGGTGGAAGCTGCAGAAAAAGTGAAACAAAATGGTGAGAGGAATTGCTTTGACAGCATCCACTGAACTGCCCGAGTTCGTCACACAGGACCTGTAAGACAGCACAGCCACTTCCCCTTCCTTCACCTTAGAAGATTTAAAAGCAATTACTGGCCTGTGAAATTTGACACAGAGGGAATACAGTTTGCCCCAAAAAGTCACAACATAGACAGCAACCAAACAAGGGATTAAAAAGCAAAAATCTGTTTGATATTTCTCCAGTAGCACTACACTTGATAGGAAACTTTGCACCTCAGAGAGGCAAAATTAACGAGGGCTTTTTGCAGAAATTGTTTCTAACTCTCAAACTAACAGCAAAAGAAACATTGTGGTTAGGGACAGACTAAGGTGAGGTGAAGCTAATTTAGAATATCAAAGACTGCTTTGGCAGCTCGTGGTCCTGCATCCCACTGGCTTTTGGAACACTGTGGGACAGGCTCGAGTCACCCGAGCCCAGGACAGAGAGCGCAGTGGGGTCACACAAAGGGCTCCACAGAGGCAGCTGTGGTATGCAACAGACCCTCAGGACTTGGATGTTTTGTAAGATCTTCTGCTTATTTATTTTTATTGACAACAGTGGAACAAATTTCTTTCAAATTCCAAAAGTTAAACCCTCCTACCGCTGACTTTGTGAACTATGTCTCAAGAAATCATGTTACCTGCAAAGAGTGGTTTCAAAAGCCTGAAAACTAGAACCTGCACTGCTTCTCTTTTACTTTGGAAAAGCAAAGTTGAAATAATAAAAATAGTCAGCAGAGAAGAATAATAAAATATATTTGCAATTCAGATTAGGTCCTTTCTAACCGTATTACTGTGCTATTAAATGCAAATCACGTGCAATGGGATTGGTTTAAAGTAAATATATTTGTAAATGCATTCAATTAAAAGCAAAGTAAATGTAGCAAAACAACCACATGAAACATTTCAATGTCCAAAGTTCTGAAATCATAAAAGGCTTTTAGAAAATGGTCTGAACACTGTAGCACCAGCTGATTACAATAACACCCTCTAGCAATAAACAAGCTGCTTATTTATAACTTGTTGCCTTCATGGAGCTGGCATCAGCAAAAGAGGAGTGGGTGGGTTTTTTCTTACTATAATCCCACCTTATACCTGGATAAGCAGGGACAATGGATTATTTTAAGAATGAAGCACCTAATACTGTGACCATCACAGCTTTATCAACTCTAGTCCAAAGAAAATTTGTGTAACAGCCTGAAAGTTCTCCTGGCAACCTTCCAAATGATTTATCTGCCCGGATGGAGAACCACTTGCATGCAGCCACTCCTCTTACATAACTATTATTTAGCTACAATATTGTAGGAAAAAAACCCAAACAACCCAGCCTTTCTCCCAGTGCTCACTCCAAACACCTCTGATATTCTTTATGGCTACAGAGCCACGAGGCTGTTGTGCTTCTTTATATAATGCTTTATTTAGGGTGGAATAGCCAGAGGAACAGTTGCTCCCTTTACAGACCCACAGGAATGGTTAAAAAAATAGAAAATAAAGGGCAGGCCATAACAGCACTGCTGTGCATCTTTAAAACATCGTCCACTAAAAACAACTGAGTACACTTATCAATTATTTCAAGCAGCACAAAGGAAGGTTATTATAAACTTGCTAATTTTCAGCAAGACCAATAGGGTCTGTAGGGAAACTGATGTATAGGGTGCCTTGGGGAGGAGACTCTGTTATCAAACACATGAGATTGGGCAGTTTCTATCACCTACACAGCAGTCTGGGGGAAAAGCATCAATATGTGCTTTAACAGAACAAAAAAAATTTGAGGAATTGGCTCTGAAATGTAAGGACACCAAGTTTAAGCACTGTTATCTCCCTAAATCTGGGCATCCAAAATTGCAGGCAACTGCTAATCTTAAATACTGCCACATTTTTATATTTTCTTCTAGCAAACACTTCAAAGCACAGCAAAGAACCTTCACATAAAATTACCACCTTGTCATAAAGAGGTCTGCAAATATTTACAGTGTGCCAAAATGCAAGTCGAGTGTTGTTTTCAAATCAGGCAACATTACCCCAGAGGCTGCATTTGCAGAGGGATTTCTAAAGTCTGTGTGAGCTGACCTTGCTGAAGAGAAAGGCTGGGTTTTTACAGCACAGGAAACCAAAACAATTGGAGGATTAATCTTAAACATACTCGTAGGGTTGAGATAATGGGCCACTATCAAACTGCTATAAGGTAAAAAATCATCAGGAAAATGAAAGCAGGGGAACTAATTCCCTACTGATGTACAGTGGCAGGGAAGTCTTGCTTTGGAGGATGGAGTCCTGATGGCATCAGGTGGAGACAGTAAAAGCAGCATCTAAATAAAGCTTCTTATGCCAATCAGCTTTTCTGCTATTGGATTTCACTCTACATCTGAGCTCACGTCTTATTTCACTGATCACAAACTCCTTACAGACTTTCACAACCCAAAACAATACAGGAACTGCTGAGAAAAGAGGTCAAAGAAAAATGATTTTGTTGTTTGCATCACATTTTCCCTTCATTGTTAATCACTGGAAAACCATTGCCAAGCAATTCCCTGGGCAAGATTTGCAGGCACAAAGTGAAGCCCCATCAAAAACAAACTCCACTGGACGACCAGCCTGTCACACTGCCACTCCATGGCAATTAATTTGCTAATGAATGTGGCTTTTATTCAATATTTTGTCTCCCTACTTCTCTCAAAAATCTAATACTTATACTGAAACAAATGCTAATTGCATGTTTTCCTTTGGCTTTAGATATTTACTTAAGCCTCAGCAGGTTGGTAATTCAAACCAGAACTGAGCAAATTCATCATTTTTTCCTGACTAAGCAACATCAAAGGTTATCCAAAAAAATCAAGTTACAATAGGTTTAATACAACCTGCAACTCAGTCATTTTGGGCAGAACGGGACAGATTTTTTTTTTCCCTTATTCATTTCTGGTTTGTTTTTTTTCAAATAGTTTTAAAGATAATTAGAATTTAGCTCTTCTGTTTTCCAGCTGCTTTATGCAGTTTGCCTGGAAAGCAGTGTGCTCAAATTAACAGACTAAACCAGAAAGACACAGGTCCTGAGAAAACTTCACCATGAGTCACAGGAATTTTGGAGAAAAGTGGGTTTTCAGTCCCAAGCTCTTTACAGAACCTGTGCCATTCTGATGCTGCAATTCAAATGGATTTTAGATTGTATATACCAGACCTTTTCTCCCATAATGTTAGTATGAATAAATCCTCTTCCTAAGAAAGTTTTAAGCATGCTTAAATATTCCCAGCAACACTGACAATATAATAAACCACATCTCTGCTTTCCAGGGACACACAGTGATCGTTCCAGGGCAATGCCTGAGTGGTATTTCCAGATAAAAGCACGAACTCCAGCACCAAGGGCAACATACCAGGGAAGTGAGAGAGTTTCAAAATGACTCTGCCTGTTCATGAATCATAGAAGGTAAATGAGCTTAAAAATCCTTCCACTGTTTCCAACCACACCTAGTCCAGGGAGAGACCAGCATATTGAACAGCAGACAGGATCATATTTCTAGCTCCATGGACTAGGCCCAGACTTTGCAGAGCACATTGTTGCCTATAGTTTCAAACAAACTAGGAAAACAACTTTGTTTCTGGGGGGGGAAAAAAAAAAGAAACTGAGGCCTGATCCTTTAAGATAAATAAATACATTGTTGTTATTACAGAATTGCCGTGTGATTCATGATTTTAGATCATTTTAAATGAGTAGCAGCAAATAACAGCACATCCCCTCATTGTTTTCACCAGCTGTGATACGAACAACTGCTGAACACGTTTATGCTGACCTTGTCTTAAGCTTCTTAGTGCACAAGTCTGATTATGACTTGGTACTTCCTCCTTGAGCCCCACCAACTAACAATGGGTGTTTGCTTTCTGACAACTGTTTTTTAAGCTGGTCTCAGCAGTGCTGAAATAAGGTGAAATGTCTTCAAGCCTGATAGAACCTAAAGCATAACTGGCATTAATTTGGATTATACTTCCAAAAAAAGAGTAGCTATTGCTGCTGGAGAACAGGCATTTTGGATTTTCTAGTTGGCCTTCTGTTTGGAATGCACTATGGATCTGACTTTGCCATAGAAAACTGTTCTAGTAAGCCATCTGTCAGATACTAATTCCTCTGCTGGATAAGCACTTTGGTTATAGTACATGCAGGATTAAAGTTTTATTATTTAGGAAAGAAAGGACAGACATTACAAATGTACATATATACAAGTATATATTTATAGAATAGACAGAGACAAGTATTAGTAGTTCAAATGGTATTGTTTATGCAGCAGCAAACTATTTTAGAACTGCACATTCAGTTACAATCTGAATTCCACCATAATATTCCCACACATCATAGGAATAACACAAATGTACCCAACAGAGACAATAAATGATTACACCAACAGAGCCAAACTAAGCATAACAAGATTTCTGACATCATATAATTAGGTAGGATAAAACTTAGACTTACACACAAAGGTCTCCACGTGTGTGCACAAGTCACCACATTTCGGGCAGCGCAGCTGGTTCCCTCCTTTCCCAGAGTTTCCAGAGCTTGACTTTTTACTCCCACCCTCTCCAACAGATTTCTAAAAGAGATTTCCAGACAATTATCCCCAAAACAATGGAGCTGGTACAGCAGGCATTTCACATGGTGCTTATGGAATCAAATAACCTGAATATTGCAATTGCTGAATGATGAAATAACTGTTGTCAGGATGGTTTAAAGGCTTTGAAAACTCAGAGGAACACGACATAAACACCTTGAAGTGTGAACACATCTGAATTTCCCAGGTCTGCCAGTTTTGGATGCCCACGAAAAAGGTATCCCATACCTACATCAGAACTGCTTGACTGGCACTAGAGCAATAACAAGGTAAACTGTGACAAGAATGTTTTAATAGTGTATTTTAATGTTTTAATGGCAGAGAAGAAAACAAATCTTATTTAGAGAGTAATTTTATTATCTCAACTGTGTTGATTCTAAGGGTTTCTGAAGCCACAGCTCTTCTCACACCCTCAACAGATGTAGCCATGCTACATCTGTGCTAAAATGAGCATCTCAAATTGCTTGGAAATATTGTATTTTTTACTTCTAAGGCAGAATCCTACTTGTCTTTCTGCATGTTACCCTGTTTAGTGGTGCTCAAGGTTATAATTTCTTAAAATCTATATCTGTTCTATGCCTTCATACTTTGATTCTTGAAAGTTATTATATTTTAGGAAACAGCAAAGATCTCTCTTCCCTTTTCTAAGGCAGTTCCCCATTGTTTAAACCTTGCTTGCCTACTCATTTCTCCTCACAACCCTTTGCAAGAAAAAAATACAATTAAAATTTTTTTATCTTCTTTATTTGTTTTTTTGAATCTAAACCTTCAGAACACACCTGTGCCATCTGGACAATTCCTCAGGTATCACAACACACCATACTAAGGCAAAGTTATTGTCTGTGAACTCTCAAAATGTTATTTGCTGACTAAAGAGCAGTTTTATTCTCAGGTAATCATTTATCTAAAGAAGCTGTTTATTAACTATAATTATAGAGAACAACTAGGATGAAAACAGACTATAATTGACTAACAAGAATAGAGCTCATGTCCTCACAGACTTGTCTTGCTTAACACAACTCCCAAATCGGTGCTAAAAAAACACAAACATTTTAAAGTGAACTTACTTTAAAAAGCCTACTTGGGAGTAGCAGAGAATAATTCTGATGGCTACTCTTTCCTGAGATCCTGAAACCTGTTGTGGATTTATAACATCCTATAAAGTTTTCAAGTGTCTCTTTACACTGGGTAAAAAGATTTATAAAACTGGGAAAAGCATTGTGGGATGTTTATAAGGTTTTTCTGCTAAAAAATTCACAGCACAATTTATCTTTTCTTCACTGCCAGTTGTAGCATTTTGAAGGATTGGAAATGTCAAGAGCTGGCAAAAATGTCACGATAATTCTAAGTAAAAAAAATCAATTAAAAAAATTTAAGGAACATTTTACATAAACTATTGAAAAACTCAATTTGTGAAGGTTACCTTGTTTCCATCTCCAGAACCGTCTTTGCTCGCACCATCCTTTGAAGCAAAATATGCTGGTGTTTCTGAAAAGTTCCTAAGAGGAATTCGTTTTAGGGAACAAGTTTCAAAAGTCCCAAGTTTTCCTAAAACAGGGATGCGTGTACGACCACACGTAATGCCTGAAAAAGAAACGTAGAAGTTAAACATTAAAAAACCCTCCAGTTCTAACCCCGATGCCACCCAATCCCAGAACGTATTTACATTGAATGCAGCTCAAAGGTTTTGGCAACACAACACTCACATTTCAATTATCCAAAATAAATCCTCTTCGCCACCTTAATGTTCATCTCAATTAAAGCTGCCTGGATTGTCCAAAAATGACCCAAAAGTAATTTTAGGTCCTCTAATGTCAGACAATGGAGAGTCCAGTTGTGGCATGAAATAGGGAACATCCCAGTTATGAAACTGATCCTCAGAATGATAAACACAATCAACTCACAGCATTTATTGTGAAATAATTCAACCCCTGAAGTCAGACAGAGACCTTTGAAGTGTCTCTTTATTATGCAAAAATTGCCAAAGGGGTGTCTCGGACTCGGTGAACACATGTCTGGATTTGGCTTTTGCTTGGGAACTCTCCTAAAAACTCGTTTCCAGGAATGTGAGGCACCACTTGACAACAAACTGGTCCCGAGGAAAACTGAGAGGCCGTGTCCTACTTGGCAAAGGTAAATCTGGCATAATCTTAACTTTGCTGAGATACCTCACAGTCAACATGAAAAAACAAAAACCTCATTGAGAAACTAACCAGCCTTTTCCTCCTCTTGCAACACGGGCAGGATTGCATTTCATGGCCGTGACGTGAACCAACATATGTTGTGCTTGTGATTTCAACACCAACAACAGCCTGGAATCCATATCTCACCTCTCTCATTTAAAGAGGCAAATTTTCACTTGCTCTCTGGTTTTGATAAGGACTCTGTGCCTTACTGACAGCAGAGCTGTACAGCAACAGCGATAATTACAGACCTGCTGATCATACAATGGTTTTACTGCTACAGAGATGAGAGAATCCTATTGAAAACTCCAAAACTCTTCTAAAAAAATAATAAAAAGAATGGCAAGAAGAGTACAGTTAATTTGCTCTGAAAGAAGTAACAATGACAAAGAGGTGGAAACTTAGCTGGAAGAGGATACTTAAAAAAATTCACCTACTGTAAGAGGAAAATAAAAAAGACAACCTAAAGTTACCAGAAAAACTCTCACAGGCCTCTGAAAAGTCACAACCAAAACAGCAGCACCAAATGAGATTTGAAGCTGGTTTATTAACTTAGATGCTGCTTAAGATTCCTGAACCTGAGGAGGACTTGCAGCTATTTTTAACGTGACTAAAAATGAATCTTTTAAAGATGGCTAATAGCATTTCTGTAAACGTGAGGGAGGAACAACAATCAGTGTGCTTTCCTGTCCTTAATTCCCCTTGCTGAGTGCCACTGCAACACATTCCAGATTACACAGGATAAACTATGAAAACATCACAGAAACTTAAAAATATTGGCTCTCTTCCCCAAGCAGTTGTGTCTTTCAACTGAATCTGCAGAGAACTCCAAAGGCTCCCTGTGCCAAGTGCACTTGTCAGGAAAGAATAAGCTTTGGAGAGTGTTCACAATGCAAGAGCTGTTCTTGTCTTGGAGGCTTATTCCTCATAGATGGTTCCTTTAGTGAGAGTTGGTTTAGAAATTGAGAAAAGACCCCTTAAAATAAAACAACTACCACCACCTCACCTCTCCTGAACAAAACCTGAAGTCACTCAACTTTCCTGCAACACAGGGAGATGTGGCCTGTGGAGAAAGGATGAAGCACTAACACAGAAGCTCAAAGAGCTTAAAGAGACCTGATTTTAATTCATAGAGCTCCTGTAAGACAGAAAATGCACTGAGAACTGTATGAACTATGAAGCCATGTCCAGTGTCGAGTGCTGAGCTGGGAAGGCTAAACCAGGGGGGAAAAAAAAAATCATATTACTGCTACATCAGCTTGTGGCTGAAAAGCCACGTCCCTGTGCTTGTTGTGAGGTCTGAGTGGTGTTTTTTTGACAAAATATCATTGTGTAATTACAGAATGAAGCAGAAAGAAAATTATCACTACTACTTTCTTGCATAAATAAGCCCAGAGGTAGATTTTCAGGAGAAATCAACATTCCAGCCTGGCAGCTTCCACTGAATGATCCAGATACTGGAAAATATTCCAATGTGCAACAGCTGCCAACATTCACTCACACACCTGGCAGTGGCTCAGGTCATTTTTTGGAGCAGTAAATTTAAAGGATGTGTCTCTAAAGTTGGAATCAATCCAGGGTGTTCGGATTAGTGCCTTAAGAAGTGACGGGAAGCTCCCTGACACCTTATTAACCTTTAATTGATATTTGATGAAATAAATACTGACTTTCAGGCCAAGTTTCAGATACCCTGGAAGAATCTATTGCTCAAGAAAGCAAGGGGGAGACTGTGACAGAAGTGAAGGCTTGTCTGTCCCACACATTCTGAACACTATCAAGTTTGTACCAACCAGCAACAGCAAATAAAGTGCCGATGCCTAAAATCTTTCTGACACAATAAAGTACCTGGCAGAAGACACAATTCGTTGCAAGAAATGCACCAAAATAAAACTTACTTATTTTTAAACAACTTCCAAGGAAAGCTGATACATAAATAATTGTATTACTCTGTACCTGTGTTTTAGTCTCATCTGTTTTTTTGCACAACCCTCTTAAATCTTAGTTCTGACAAAAAAAAAGCAAATTTAAAAAAATATAATTCTGAAGCGAAACCAGAACATTACTTGCTTTAAAGTTTACTTTTTGGTGGGTTTACATCAGGACAAGGTGGGGTTGAAAGCACTGTTTTAAACCTTCCAGCACAGGTGATGTCTTGAGATGTAAAGTCAACTACAACGACTTAACCCACCTCTCAAAGGCAACACATCATCTCTGACTCACCCAGGACATTGCCAAGGGTCCAATAATTCAAAATATTGACGCAAATGTGGCCACAGTTTTGGGGGGGGGTGTCTGCCTTTCACCCAAAGCATCTCATGGTTTGTCAACTCTCAGTACCCACAAGAACGCCAGGAATAGGACAAAAACAGTAAAAAAGCAACAGCCTCCCACCACTTCAACAGAAAAAGGACAAAACCAATAAAAAAGCAACATCCTCCCACCACTTCGGCTTCCAGCGAGTGGTCTGCACAGTCTCCCTTCTACAAAGTTGGAACCAAACAATTACTTTCTGCCCATCGAAACCAAGTTTTTATGAGAAACGTTTCAAGTTCAGGCTGCAGAAAAGGTAGGCTTTTAACCAATTAAGCTAATTAAGCGATTTTAAGCTAATTAAATTCCTTTAGTCGCACCACGGGGTAACACACTCCACCCGACAGCTGCCGAGCATCACTTCTGTCGATACAAACTCTATTCTAGAACGCATTTTCCCACAGCGAGGGCAACCCCCCAGGAGCTTCGCATCGCACAACGCAGACATTTGCATCAGCAAACGATTAACAGGAGGGACTACGAGTGGCTCCGCGGTGCCGCCAGGGCGCGATAAGGGCAGCGGCGGGGCCGGGGCTGCCCCTCAGGGCCGCGGGGCCGGCGGGCCCGGGCTGGACGGCGCGGCGCGGGCGGGTCGGGGCGGCGGGTGGCCGTTACCTCTGCGGGCGGAGGGCAGCGTGGAGCCGAGCAGGCGGGCGGCGGCGGCGCAGCTGTGGCAGGACATGGCGAGCGGCCGCGCTCCCCCCGCCGCCGACAAGGCCTCGCTGGCGGCGCCGCCCGCCCCGGTAACTCCCCCCACTCCCGCCTCCGTGACACGGCCTAGCGCGTCACCGCGGGACTGCAGCTCCCAGCGGCCATCGCGCGCCGCGGTGGCCCTCAGGAAACCGGCCTGCCGCGCGAAGCAGCATGGGAGATGTAGTCCAGGCGGTGAGTGGGCGCGGGCGCGCCGCGGGGCGTCATGGGAGATGTAGTCTGCGAGCGACTGCCTCGGTCTGTCCGCGGCTCCCTCTATCGTCCCAAAACACCCATTATTTCAGGTGATTCCTGGCTTTTATTTTTCTTCCGATACACTACATGAGAGGAGTATTTCCCTTGGACCGCAGAAGTAATTTTTTAAAAAGCCTTTCGTGGAAATATCAAGCTGAGACGGAGAGTGGAAAACTTCAGGCAAAACGAAGCGATTTTAGGAGTGGATAGAAAATTATGCACCGTGTCGGGGGGTGATCTTCAAGCAGGGTATATAAATACATATAAATATATATTGTCTAATGAAGCGCATCCTTTTGGCACGTCTCACGGAGAGCGCACCTTTAACCGGCAGGTCACTATAGGTCTGTTTCAGCTCACCTGTTTATCACATACCAATTAAACGGAGCTAATTGACCCCCGCCCGGTCATTAAGAAGAATGACTCAGTATCACCTGTCAGAGGACAGGTTGCCCGGAGAAGCCGTGGCTGTCCCGTCCCTGAGAGCGTCCAAGGCCAGGTCGGAGCAACCTGGGATAGTGTCAGGCGCCCCTGGGGGCGGAATGATTAAGTTTTACAGTCCCTTCCCCCCCCCACTGGTAATTACAGGGCGGGCACGTGACTCCCACCCCGGCGGCGATGGCGACGCGAGAGCCCCAGGCCCCGCCCCCGCCCCGCCCACCGGGAGTCACGTGGGGGGCGCGGGCGCAGCACCCGGAAGCGGCGGCCGGCGCGTGCCCCCGGCCGGGCGCGCGGGGCGGGGGGGGGGAAATCCCGGTCCTCATCCTGCTCTTCATCTTCATCTTCATCCTCATCCCTGTCCTGCTCCTCGTCCGGCATCCTTCACCAGGCCCTGCCAGCCCGTGAGCGCCCAGCACCGACCGGGCAAGGTGGGGGTCTGCCGCTGTCGCTGTGGAGACGGGCCTGCTGCCCCTGATTCTCAGGGGGGCTCTGAGGAGCCGGGCGGGCCCTGAGGTGCCGCGGGCACCTCTCTCATTGTTTGGGACGGTGTTACTCCCTGAGGGGCTGTGCCGGGGGGGTCGCAGGGCTCTGCAGGGGCAGGGGGTGTGTTTTAAGCTCTGGAGGGACCCCTGAGGGAGAGTATTGGGACTCGGCCCGTCAGCCCCGCCCTGGGGTTCATTTTCCGGGGGTCTCTCAGGGAAGGGGCCGCCTCAGCCGGTTCTGCAGGGGGGGAAGCCCGCGCTGAGGGTGCTGAGTGGGCGGTTGTCTCCTTCCCCCTGCAAAGCTGGGGGGGCCAAGTGTGGCTGAGATGGGGATGGAGCAGGGGATGGGAGTGTTGCTGAGGGAGAGGGGAAGGTGCTGTGGCCGTGCCCCAGTTACCCGTAAATCTTTTCTCATTGCCTTTCTAAATCAGTAATGAAGGGAGCATGTCATTGGTGTGGTGAGGTAACTCACAAGGAGAGCATTCCCAACTGCTTGTCATCCGTAGGTGATTCTTCTTGTAGAGGAGTTGTTTTCGGGAGATAAGATTTCTTCGGGTTGTTTGGTTTTCCTAAAAATGAAAATTGGGTCTTCAGAGCCTGGTCGGTTCTTTGTGGTCTGAGTTACCTTTAGTGGCCGAGTTCGTGGTTCAGCTTTTCTGCAGCTGGAAAGCATGTGTTGCTGTTGACATGGGTGTTTGTGTGTGCAAATTTAATGCTACATTTCTGTGCCAAAGGAAAAAAAAAACAAACCCAAACAACATTTCAGTAACAGGACATCAGCAAAAACTTCTTTAATCAAAGACAAACTATTTTCTCTTTCCTGAAAAGAGGGGCAGCCCTTAGGAGTGGTAGGCACAGATGCACCTTTATAAGGAAGCTGGGGAAAATCAGCCCAGGTGTTATAGGCCAATGGTTCACTTCCACAAGTGATAACAGGTGAGCTGGGAAGCTCAAAATTTAGATTTCAGGTGGACTCTAAACTCACTATGGTGTGAGATGAGGTGCAGGTGCAGGACAAAGTTCACCTGCATTGGAGCCTTTCCTTACCCAGTGTAATGACACAGCTTTGTGCCTCCAGCCCACAAGAATCACCTTAATAGTGCTGAAGGACTGAGGGGGCAGAAGCAGGGAGGTGATCACAATGGGGAGAGATTTACCAACCCTTTCTGGCAGGCAGAATTATCAGTAGAAAGTCTCCCTCTCCGGCGCCTCCGTGTCCGGGCAGTCCCTGGCCGTGACTTTTGCTTCTTGGCCCTGTCAATATAACACTCCCAAGATAATGTGTGTTTTAAGGCATTTCCTGTAATTTATGTCTGCCACAACTTTGTCACGCTGTTGTTTGCTAAACAGCTTTTAGAAAGCCACTGGTGTGTGGTTATGGAGAGGAATTAGTCTGAACCGCTGCTTCCTTTCTCCAGTGACCCACTGTCCCCCAGTCCAGTAATGCATCCTTGCACCTGCTCCACTTTGGAAATAGGTATTTTTCACTTTTGCTGTATTTTTACCTGCTGCCAGACTGTGATAGAGAGCAAAATAATTGGAGCAAGCACCAAAATGAAACTACAAATTCGCCACACAGGTGAACTCCCCACCTGAAACCCTCGGACGTGAGAGGTGTAGCTCGTGCTCTGTGGAAGGTGTGTGTTGTCTTGCAATTCAGAAGGTACTTCCCCTTTTAAAATTCATGTTTTCTGCACCTGGAACGTGGCAAATGAAGACTGAAAGATGAGGAAATTGTAACTAACTGTTAATCCAGCTGTAACCCTGTAAGCTGGTTAAGCTGCCCACCGGCAGCTCTCCTGCAGGGAGAAATGAATTGCAGTGACTCACAGAACACAACGAGGTCTTATTTTATGAAGAATTAAGAAACAAAACCTATTGATTTAGGCTTGGCAACTGTTAAGTAACAAGAGCAAAAGTTTCTTTGTTTTGTTATGCTCAGTGCTGTGTGTGAATGCATGAAAATAATCTCCTGAGGCAGTTGGCTTTCAGGGTGAAGCTATTGAGTCTCCAAGCTTCAAAATGTTTGATGCCATTTGTTGTATAAATGGAAGCTAATGGTCTCTTTTAAGCTGCTTTTAAAAAAAAAGAGTTAAATCTTGGAGTTACCTCAGTGTTTATTACTAATTAATGGAGTATTATAAGATGCTCATTATGTGTGCTTGGACATTCTGACTGGGGAGTGAATTAGTAGCATTCCTGTGTGGCCCCAACTCTGAATCACTTTGTTCCAAATGTATTAATTGTTGTGTTTCAAAGGTCTCTTCATTGGTAACTCCTGACAAGAGTCTGCTTCTGTGTGGATAGAATTGAAATTTCAGGAACCTTCTGTAAAGTAAGCCTCAGATCAGATGATGTTCCTGATATGCTCTGGGACTCCTCTGGGTCAATTATACTGGGATGGAAGGACATGATCTGAATACTGAGACGTGAAATAATGTCTGTGGTGTGAGCTGCTGAGTGAACTGTATGAATATTTATTAGCTATAAATCTGGAGTGCTTTATCAATTTAAAACAAATCAAAAACCTCCTTTAAGGCTTTAAGCCACTTACAGCCTGCAACACAATTGAGTTTCTCTGCAGCTGTCCCAGGGGAATGCTGTTACAAAAGTGTCATCATTTCACAGTTAGGGTGGTGCAGTAAGGCAGTCAGGTGACTGCCTCTTGGGGGAATAATTACATGGTTTGTGATGAAAACTGAGCAAAAGTAAACTTGGTGTGAGTCAGAGGTAGTGCCATCAACTGATAAGAGCAAATCCCCCTGCAATGCTTTATATCCACAGCACAGCTTTCAAGTGCTGCCCACGGGAAAGCTGCTGTATTGATTTCTCACTTTCTCTTTTGCAGGCTGACCCAGACTGAGGTTTTTCTAAACATCATGGGAGAGATTAAAGTCTCTCCTGACTATAACTGGTTCAGAAGTACAGTTCCTCTTAAAAAGGTATGTACAGCTGGAATTGTCTTATGGGTGAAGTCTCCTTGTTTTGTAGCAGGGGGAAGCCAAACTGTGTGGTTAATGCAGGGCAGCTGTGGCTATGCTACTGACCTGCTTTATCTCCTGAACTCTTGCCCCATGTGTCATGTGAGTGCATGAAAGCACACCCTTCATTTTCATATATTTCTTAAAGGTCACTTCTGCAAGTGTTGGGGAGCAGAGACTCCCAGCTGTGACCCACAGCAGCAGTACCTACTGTCCTGACCCCAACCATGCCTGAGGAGGAGACTCCAAGGAAACAGTGTGTGCTGGGGATCACATGTGGCCTCTCAGAGCTGCCTGTGTGCACTGCACCGAGGCAGAGCACTGACCCTGTGCTGCCAGAGCCACCTCCACCGTCCCTACACATCATCCTCAGGCCAAAGCAGCATCTAAAGGCAACTTCTCAGCAGTTGGACTTCACACAGGGTTACTGAGAAGGGGAAGATCCTTAACCATGGTGGAAAACCCCAAATGGTTTCTTCTGCTGTGTGTCCTTTAGATGTCTTTTGCTTAATCACGCTGTCCAACGACTTTCTCCTCTCTCTTGGATTTCTCCACTTCCTTTCACCGAGCCCCAGGGGAGTGTTGGAGGTGTGCAGTCCCCAGGGGAGTGTTGGAGGTGTGCAGTCCCCAGGGCAGTGTTGGAGGTGTGCAGTGCTCCAGCTCCCACTCTGTACATGCTGAGGACAGGGAAGGCACAGGGTGCAGCACTAGGATGTGGCTCCTGACCGGGTCAGGCTCTCACGTGTGCCTTTTGCAGGTCAGGCTTGCTGAGGCTGTGGTTACAGCCTGACCTGCAGCAGCAGCCCAGGCTCCTGCCAGACTGAAGGACAGTGCTGCCTTTCCCCCCAGCCTGCTTCTGCAAGCACAGTCTCTGATGGGGCCGTACATGCTGAGCAGAGTCAGTGGCCTGCTTAGCTTGGGGTGTGTTATAGTTTGGTTTTGGGCTAAGCCGACTTCCAGTCGGTTTGGTTCCCTAATCTGGATGGCAGTGTTGGCTGCAGGAACACCGTTAAGGCTGTAGGATTTTCATTCACTTTGCCAGTTTGTGTGTTCTGCAATTAAGAAAGATCTGTAGCTGTTGACTACATGTGCTCTGTTTGTCCCTGGCTGTCCAGCTGTTTCTGGGCAGTACCAGACCTGCTGGGTCTGTTTGTGTCACGCTGTTGCCTTCAGGCAGTACCTCACCAGGTCAGCAAAGCCAGGAGAAAGTGTTTCAGTGGAAAGAGGTGTGAGTGCTCTGAGGCTCTGTTTTATGGGATGCAATATAGTGAGCTGGAGGTTGTGGTTACAACGGTGCTGCTGCCGTGGGGATGTTGTGACACTGCAGCTCACTGCCAGCAGCCACTGCCTCCAGCTGCTGTGAGTGCTCAGGGTTTCATAACTGGGGACATGTGTAAACTGAAGCTGATGGTGCCCTGGTGACCTTCAGACCAGGGAGTGCCTCACCCTCATGAGTGATTTCGTCTGCTCAAAATCGAGAGATGCCACAGTGGTGAATGTGGGGGGTGAAGAAGATAGAAATAAACAAACCAGTCCTGGTTACTGGAGAGAGAAGAAAAAAAAAAGCCCAATTTGAAGATGTAATTAATATCTGAAGCTCTTTGGGAATACATTTGCATGCATTATCCCCCCCAGAAGTGCAGGAAGGAATGACCAGCCTTGGTTACTGCTGTCAGATAGATCGACCTAAGGAAGCAGAGCCACAGCAGTTTGTTGGAGAACGGGCTGAGATGTTTCTCCTAACAGGCTCAGGAAATGCACAGCTCCATCACCCTTCCTGCCCTGACCAGATATAGGAAGTACAGCACAGAAAATAACATTTCTTGACTGAATCTCTGGCTTTGGCTGTGAATCTCCATTTACTTACACTGCTCCCTGTCTTAGAGAAGTCATTCTTAAAAGTCTTCAGCAAGGGACACCCTGGCCTTGCAAAACTCAAGGGAGCCACCCTGAACAGATCCAACGTTACTGGTGGGAGGACAGCTGAGAATGGCAAGGCCTGGAGCCCAGGAGTTGTGTTCAAAGGGTAGTTTTTGGGGGAGTTGGAAGAGCTTTTATAGAAAGTTTATGTTTGAATGGTTCCAATGATCTGGAAGCTCTGGTATGCAGTCTTCCTTTTTTTATAAAGACTTTAGAAAACAACAGTATCATGTGATTCCTCGTATGCCCCCAGAGCCTGAAATACTGGCTTTATTAGGAGCAGATTTGTTAGTCAAGCAAATCTGATTTGTGTTACACTGTTCTCTGATTGCTGAGAAGCTTAACTACTGGTTTGGAAATGTAAATTGTGCTTGTATATAACTGTTCTAAAAGCTGTAAAATCTTGATGCAGAGGAGATGAATTCCCACTGTGTGACATGGGCTTTCCCCAGAGGTTTGTGCTTGTTATCTGGTACAAGCCACACGCTTCTGCTGGGTTGTGAAGTTGAAAGGAAATGTTAATAAACAAAACAGTTTGCTGGTAGAACAGGCCCTGTCAAAACAAGTCAGACTTTAGCACGGCTAGAAAAAAGGCCCAATTCTTATACTTTTGAAGATATTGATGAATATGAGGAGCTGCTTATTAATGGTAGCACCTCCTGTGAGAATAATCTGCCTCAGCCAGCCGTGTGTCCTGGGCACTCCAGATGCTCCTGAGATGATGCCAGATGATGCCAGATGATGGTTTTTCCTCCCAGCTCAGCTTTGCAGTGCTGTCCTGGGAGCTGTGTGTGTCTCTGTTTCTGGCAGGCAGCTCTAAGCATTTCAGATCAATAACTTGTGTTAGCTGCTTAATTCAGCAGGCCTGCATGGATCCAGACCTGTAACATCTTCTGTCCATGAATGCAAATGTTGATGATTGTTTAAAAGGCTGTCCCTGGGGCAGTGCTGGCTCTTCCAGCCTCCAGCTGCTGCTCTTGGTACCCTGAACTGACCTCCTGGGTCTCTCCTGAGCATGGAAGTTCCTTCCCTGAGGTGCAGTTCCTTGTCCAGCTTATCTCAGGGTGCACAAAGCATTTGGTCTGATGGTGCACGGCCGCAGTTCTGCTCCAGCTATGTCCACACAATGATTGTCATTCCAGTTAGAAAACAACCTTAGAGAAGAAAGTTATTGTGAGGAAGAATAAAAGATGGTCATCAGTATGATAACATTTACTAGATGATGGAAATTTCTAGAAGTAATCCTGGAAGCTGGCTGAAGAACCTCACTTGTCTTGTGTTTCTTGTCGCTCCTGTGCCTCTCTTTCCAGATAATAGTAGATGATGATGACAGTAAAGTCTGGTCACTGTATGATGCAGGACCGAGGAGCATTCGCTGCCCACTCATATTTCTCCCTCCTGTAAGTGGAACTGCAGATGTGTTTTTCCAGCAAATTTTGGCACTGACTGGATGGGGCTACAGAGTTATTGCTGTGAGTATCCTCAGTCCTGTGTCAGAGTTGGTGTGCTCGTGCTTGTTGCTCTAATCAGAAATTGGATAACAAACTTCTTAGTTTTGACTAAGGGAATCCACCAAAAACTTGCTACTAAGTTGCACTCTGGAGTAGGTAGCGTGTAGATCCAGGCTGGAATCTGCTGTGTGTTCACAGCAGCATTTAACCAAAACCTTGTACATGCACACAATTAATTTCTCGGCCTATTTTTCCCCTTGTGTGTCCTGGACACAAGTCATTTTTGCCTCCAGCTGGATCTTTGTTAGTGCTGAGGCAAACACAGGAGTTAGTTCAGGGCTTCCATGTTTTCCTTTTGGATGGTGGATAATGTGGTTCTTAGCCCATATAATACCTGCAAATGCTGTGTCACTCCTTCAAACCCAGCCTGCTCTTCTGTGGCTTCCCAGCTCCTGAGCTGAACTGAAATGGCTGATTTGTACAATATTAAACAGCCTGGTTTTAGGAGTCCTGCTGTGTCTCTTGCAGCAGTTAATGATTTCTGTAGCTGTTACGTGCTATTGAAGAACAGTTACAGCCTCCCTTCCCACTTACTACAGGATGAGGCAATGCTGCACTTTCCCCAGCAAACTTGCTCTGCAGTGCTTTGTGTATTTGTGTGTAAGTGAGGGGGAGGTGTTTGCACCCTTGGACTGTGGGACCTTGCTGAGGAGCCTCACCCTGCAGGAGAGGCAGGTTGATGTCCCGAAACCTTTAATGTGAGAACCAGTATGACTTTGAAGCAGATTGATCTGAGACCAGCTTTTCCTAACTTTGTATAATTTTAGTTGCAGTATCCAGTGTACTGGGATCACCTCGAGTTCTGTGATGGATTCAGGAAACTGTTAGACCACCTTCAGCTGGATAAAGTGAGTGCCTGGAGATGGGGAAGTGCATGTATCCTTGCAGTAAAATCCTGATGTTTGAAAGAGTCTTGTTTGAGAGCCAGTGTATAAAATAGGACACAAAAATGCAGGCTATAAATAAAGAGGCTGTGTTGCAATTTCACATTTGAAACTAGTTTATTTTTGAAGGTGAATACCCTTGGAAATTGTAACACTTGGCCTAAATTCAACTGCTACTCTATGCTTATTAAGATGTATGGGTTGACTTCAGTTTTTCATGAGATCCCATGGAAGTTATCATTCCTAACTCACATAGTTCAGAACACCAAGTCAAGTACCTTGGGTTGGAATAGTTATGGAGAACAAAGTGAAATGTTCGGGGTTTTTCTTAAGCTTGAGGAACACAAAGAAGTTTGCACTGTGATTCTGTGTGGAACATTTCCTTCTGTCAGTATTCATCACATTTATGTCACTCATAAAACCAGAAGATGAATGGAATAGTGATTGTTTCAAAAAATGGATTATGGGGACAGGGTAAACTTGAATGACCTATTTTTGTCATCAAGCATTGTGGCTCAGAGGTTACATTTCACAAGTGTAACGTCATCTGTTTTATGGGTTTTTTCCTTGTATTAGGTTCACCTTTTTGGAGCTTCTTTGGGAGGCTTTCTGGCTCAAAAATTTGCTGAATACACACACAAATCTCCCAGAGTTCAGTCTCTGATCTTGTGTAATGCCTTTAGTGACACTTCTATCTTCAATCAGACATGGACAGCAAACAGGTAAGGAAGACTGGGACAAGCAAGCAGACTTATGGCATTAATTTTTTGCAATGAAATGTCCCACTGATTGGGTTGGACATGTGTCTAATCTCATTCAACCTGGGTAAGGGAGGTGTGGGATGGAATGCTTATGACTTTTAAAGCTATACCACAAGGAGAGTGGAAATTTTCACAACTGAGAGTGTGGAATTAGACAAGTTGTTCTGTGATCCTCTGTGGATGTGTGGTCAGATTTAAAAACTCTGCCTGTTTTCTAACAAAAGTTTAGGGCAAGAAAAGTGTTCTTCAGTGTGTTTAAAATACCCTTTTGCTATGTAGGATTAAAAGCCTCCCAGGACATTTCAAGCACCAAGCTGCCATGTTTTCCCTCTCTCTGCTCTTAAAGCTTTTTCAGGATTTCATTTGAAGTTAAGGCACAAAGTCTGTGCAAGGAAAGGGAGCGTTTACAACAAAACATCTCAATGCTGGAGTCCTTGGTGATTGAAGATTGTTACATCTTGTTTCTGTTCTAGCTTTTGGCTGATGCCTGCTTTTATGCTGAAAAAAATTGTCCTTGGCAACTTTGCATCTGGTCCTCTAGATCCTGAGATGGCAGATGGGATTGATTTCATGGTGGACAGGGTAGGTATCCGTGTGCTCCAATGGCTGTGGTGTCACTCTGTAGATTTACTGAGCAGGAGGGTGTAGGGATTTCTGTGCTTTCTTCATTCCCTGGCCCAGGAAGGAGGAGTGAGGAATGGATCTTTAGCAGGTGCTGTCACAGCCCCAGCAGTTTAACTGGTGTGGTGACTTTACCTTAGTTGTGTTTATTTATGTAGATCAAAAGAGAGGAAGTTAAGGAACTAAGATGAAAGAGGAGAAAGTACTTAGATACATCTGTAGGCCATTCCCTGGGGGCAGGAGCAACTAATGGAACATGCTCTAAGTGTTTGTCTCATGCAGACTAGTACTGAGTTGGAATTATAACCTTCATCCATTTAAAACTATCTTCTCTTTGACTTTATTGTTCACATTACATTAACTTTCTGCAGTGAAATATGTTATTAAATCAGTGTTTCTCTCTCCTGCAAGCTGGAGAGCCTGGGACAGAGCGAGCTTGCCTCAAGACTCACCCTCAACTGCCAGAACTCCTATGTAGAACCTCACAAAATCCGAGACATCCCTGTAACCATTATGGATGTAAGTTCATGTCAACTAAATTTTTTTTCTTAAGCACTGTTTCCTTCCCTTGGCAGATGGGCTTGATATTCCGTTAGCAAGTTAGTAAGCATTTGCAGCATGTAACTTTGTGTTTAGGGAAGCCTTGTGCTGACTGGGCAACACTGTGACTCTTCTCTGCTACACTGAGTTGGATATTGGGTGCAGTAACTCTGCCATATGTTCCAGTACTCCAGCCTTGGCTTTCTATAGCTGTCAGTGCCCAACAAGTTTGCTTGTTTTCATTTCATTACACTGTTCCACAAAGAAGCTGAGAGGCACTTCTAGGAGCAACACAGAGCCAGTCTGATGTAACAACAACATCTGAGATTCAGAGCTGACTGCTGGGACTTGTTCTGTAGGTGTTCGACCAAAGCGCGCTTTCGACGGAAGCGAAAGAAGAAATGTATAAACTTTACCCCAATGCCAGGAGAGCTCACCTCAAAACAGGAGGCAACTTCCCCTATCTCTGCAGGAGTGCTGAGGTCAACCTGTATATTCAGGTGAGTCTCTGAATTCAAACTCAATCTGAAAATGTGTTTAGCCACAAGAGCAGCAGGAAACTCCTGCTCTGTGCTTGTTTTGTTTCTTGACTTCCCTGAGCTCTGTGTGCTCGGAGATCTCTGATACCAAAGGGGCAGGGTTGGAGCAGCCACATTCATGGAGGAGCAGCTTTTGGGGGTTTTCTGTTGTACTCCAGAGCCGTGGTTTCATCCTCACAAAAATTACTTGGAAAGAATGTTTCTCCTTTATCAGAACAGTGTCCTTCTACAGCTGTTCCCGTGTTATTTCCCGTGTCCCACAGATCCACTTGCTGCAGTTCCACGGTACCCGGTACGCAGCCATCGATCCCTCCATGGTCAGTGCAGAGGAGCTGGAAGTCCAGAAGATCAGTCTTCACACCAGCAACGAGCAAGAAGAGCAGTAGGCTTGGGAGTGCCAGTGAAGCAGAGGCATCACTTTGGTGGTCTTCCTGTGTACAATCAACTGTTCCCACTCTGCCTTTTCCCTTGTGTTACCGATTATCACTGTGTGATTCCTACAGGATCAGCAGTCAGTGAACTACCCACGGACAGAAACCTCCAGCAGTGTAATAGGATAGATCTCTTTAATTTTTAGTCTTTGGATTCAAGGAAGCATCTTTGAAGACTACACTTTTAAACAATAAAGACATTTTTTCTACCAAAGTCTTCACTGTCATGTTCTTAAGCAGAACAGTATATTTCTTTTTATATTTTTCACTTGGCTGTATATATTACCACATGCAGATTGTGTCCTTATAAGCTGACATATATTTTTGTTGAATGTTTGATTTAAAAGATGTTTAATTGACCATGTTGCCATCACTTATTTGCTTCGTATGTTGTGTTGTAAGTTAGTTTGTTTCTATTTGAAATAAAGCATTTGAATTTTTAACTTTCTTGCTGCTTAAAAATGGTTTTCAATAAAACTTCACTTTCAGCAAGTGTCTCTTGTTTTGACTCCAAGAGAACAGCAGTGGAGTTAATACAGTCCTGGTTTGCCTCTACAGACACCTCTGAAAATGAAGAAAACCAGCACCTTCTGCTTGAATTCCCCAAGGTTGCACTAAGTAAGAATGTTGTAGTGTTTTTTAAATAAAGATTACAAGATATAACTTGCAAATTTGAGGGTACGATCTAGATTTATTGAAATACAGACATTATTTTCCCCTTGCAATGCTGTAAAAAAGAAACATGAAGTATTAGATGATGAACTGGTATGTAAGGAAACTATATGTCCTTGCCAGAGGTTGTGTAGATAACTGATCTCTTGAAAAGATACAGTTTGAAAAGGTAAGAGGGGTCATTAGTCACCTATTTGATTTATAAACAGTACACCTATGTTAATGTAAACTTATAAACACTATGTATGTTAATGTTGTTCTCAGAAACTTTTTGTGAAGAGTCAAAGCATTAAAGATCACAACCTAAGGTTCCAAAAGGACCAAATGGTATCTTTGATTTTGCTTCTTAAATTCCCACCATAAGAGGGAAGTGACAGACACCCCCCAATACAGTAAGTAAAGAACACTCCTTAAAACAAAGGCTTTTTACCCTCATTAACTTAAAAAACTGACAAAAATTTCTGTACAAATGTGCTGTAAATAAGTTACAGTAAAACAGTGTAATATTTCCTGATACAGTGTGACAAGTGAGGCTTGCTCACTGAACTCCCTTTACAGTACCCAGACCATAGGAAATTGCTGATAAAAATCTCCCTTCTGTGTAAAGAGGCATTTTTGACCACAGGCATTTGTTTTACCCTTGTCACTCCAGAGCCAGAAGGGTGCAGCAGTGCCAGCTGTTTCTGACAAGAAGCCCTTAAGTTGCAGCTGCCTTTGAGCAGCAGCAGAGAAGTGTTTCTCCTGTAGCTCTGAGACCAGCAGAGGCTGCTCGCGGTGTTACATCGCTGTGCACTTCCGTGGAGAGGTGGAGTCTGCGTTGGCTTTTTTCCGGATACTTTCTGAAAGAGAGAATGTTCTGCTGCACGGAAGTATGGAGCCATGGCAGGATGTGCTCACTTATCAAAACGAAGAGGAAAGAAATGACATGTAATGGAAGCAAGGGGGAAGGGCAGGTGCTTTCAGCTTGTGTGAATTTGCTTCACTGAAGCCAATTTTCCTCTGTGTGTGTTGTGTAACCCCAGAGTTCAGATAAATTGATTTAAATAATGCTGAGTGAAGGAAGACAAAAGTATTACCTGCTAAATCTCTTCTTCCAATCCCCACAAGGCCTTCGTACAGCCCCTTGATTGGATTTTCTCCTGCAGTATTCACGCCATGGAGCCAGATCAGCAACATCCTGTGGCCGTGTTCCCTGTAGCTTTTAGTGCCTGGCAAGATCAGACCACAAATGGAATCCCACCCTCAGAGTGCATGGCCCTGACTAGAGCAGATTTCTGAACTGGTGGGTCTGGACACCCCTTCATTTGGATTTTACAAGGAGGCTCCAAAGTATGGTTTAGCTAATTTCCTGGTTGTGGTCTGATTGCTGGATTCATGTGAAACTTAATGGAGTGGCCCTGCATGAACTTGGACTTGTTGGCCAACCTTTCATGGCAATACAGAATTTCTGCCTTCAGAGCACAGCTTGGCCCCTTCCTCACGTTATCCAAACTACAGAGTCCTGACAGGAGCCAAACCAGACCCTCAGACCCTGCTTCTGCTAATGTATCTCTTAAACTCTAAATGGAACTTCACTGCCTTCTTGGTTCATATCCTTCAAAGAAAAAAATAAAGCTAGCAAGTTTATCCTGTCCTATAGAACAAGAATTGTAGCATGAACCCACCAGCCTGGTAAGTGCCTCATAAGGAATGAGCTATGAACCACTAATCCCCCTGCTTGTGTGCTTTACTCCTAGACAAATTCCAGTGTGTAGGTAAGTCTGCATTCATTAAAAGCAGAATTTTTAACCTAATCTTTAGGTTGTTTCAAATAAACCAACAGGTTTCCTTCCTGCTTTGCTCTTACTGCAGCTGAATCTCCGAGAAGCACAGTTCAAGTGAAGGAAGGAAAATACCTGGGAAATTTTTATACCTGTCCATTGTTGCTCAATGGCCCTAATGTGAGCATCTGTGAACTTCCAATAATGTGCCAGCTTCTTCCATTCCCCAGGTTTGAGGTACTTAGTGGCTAATCTCCACATGACTGAGCGAATGTGCTGGGTTTCCAGCCTGTGATCTTGCTTAAAGGTCAAGTGCTTTGCCACCCATGAGTCGGAGTCGCTGTTGAGGTTGTCCTGCAAAGCCAGAACAGGGGTTTCAGTCAGGGTGCTGCAAGGGTGCCTGTCATTCTGCAGCCTCCCACACCCTCAGCTCTGCAGGTCGCTGCAAGTTCATTCTGGCACAGCACTTTTTTTTTTACTCTCTTTATTCCTGTTTTGCTCTGTACTAACCAGGCACTTCAACAAAAAACGTTAAAAGCCGCTTTGCTGGAAAAACCCATGGATTGTGATTTCCATTTCTACACTGCTTTTTATCTGGGCTTGGTGCAGGATCATTTAATTAAATCTTCTGCTTCCCTGCAACACAGGCTTGTGCTCACAGCCTTTACATGCCCTGCTGCAAAGAGGCTGGATGACATTCCCTAGGGCTGCATGGGAAGCCCATGAAGGGCCTGATCTACACAGCATTACTCCTGAAGCTGTGCCTGAGCCACAGGTGTGTGCCCTCCTTTCCTTCCTTTTCTTCTCCCTCTAGAGTCCTGGTATGGGAAAATGCCCAAAATCTTAAGACACGAGGGATGTGGCATTTGGCTGTACTTTCCACATGCTCTGCTCAGCTTGGTTTGGGCACAGGCCTGGGGAAAGCAGGGTTTCAGGTGGCAGACTGGGGCTGAGCAGCTGCAGTTTGAGAGGAAAGCTGATTGTATGACTCCAACAAGAACTGATCACTGCTCTCAGGAGGAGTTCTCTTCCACTGCTGAAAAACTCACCACATCCCATTTGGTGACATTAGGCCAAGCATTTTCCTGCTCAGTCCTTCAATTTTTCCTCGAAAAAGGAACAAATGCTATCCAACCCCCTTCTACAGGGCTTTGGGAACAGCTGTCAAAGAACCTTTGAAAACCTCTATTCCTGGCAGCACAGCTTGGGATTTCTAACAACAGGGGCCTTTTTAAATAAGGAAAGCCTTAAGTAGATGCTGTTGGCACCATGAAGACTTCTGTTTTTCTTAAGTAAGGGGATGAAAGTCGAGGTCAGGCTGCCACAGGATGCCCTGTATTTCTTTTCCTTTGACAGCTGGTATGTGGAGTCTAAATGGAGTAGATGAGGCTCCACCTGCCCTGGAAAGGGCAGGGGATGGTGTGTGAGCTGCTCACCTTTTCCCATTTGTAAAACCTATCAGCTTTGATAATCATGTCCACCAGGTTGATGTGATTGCCTCGGGCAGCGACATCCAGAGACGTTTTCCCCTGCTGAAATTAGAAGGGGAAAATGAGCTGGAAAAGACCTTTCACCTTAGGAGGTACAAGCTCTCTGTTACAGCAGCAGAACTACTGAGTAATGCACCCAGCCAGGACCTATTCTCCACCTATAAGCAGCAGATGTGAGCAGAAACCAAATTTCACACAGAGAAGTGTGAATGTGTTCCCTGACTGAGTGTCACTGTAGTTCCACAGAGTGCTGGTGGGTGACAAGTTCAGCCAGGTGGCTTCAGGTCTGCATGTGCTCTAACCCACTGAGGATGGCAAACACTGCTTTGCTCTCTGCCCAAGCCTCTTCAGCATTTTCTGGGCACATACCACACTTTCAAGCCACACCACACTTTCAGGCCACATGCAATTTACCCGATGCTTCTAGAATTCTGTTGATATTTAATTAGAGGGCAAAAGCCCTGGAAACAATGCCAGATCCAGATCAGATACTTTATCCTATTAAAATATGTGTGCTGTGATTCTTAGGGTATTATTGCTTATCATTATTTGAGATCTTTGATATTAATGTGTGCGATAGCACAAGTAGAAGCAGAAGAAACTAGATCAACTTTGAGAAAGAAAAGGTTGCTCATTGTGTGAACTGTTGTCTACCTGCCTTTCTCTCCTGGAAAACACAACAAAATAACCTATTCAGCAGTGTTTTAAGGCCTTATCCCTGGAAATATCCAGATTTTAATATTACTAGCCTTCCTTGGAAATTATGAAAGACAGTGGCAAAGACTATCTGTATTTTTCCTCCATACTCCCACAGGACCTATTCAACCTATGGAGACTTTACCTTGTCTGTCAGCTTCAGGTTAACTCCTGCAATGAGAATCATCTCGGCGATGTCCTGCCTGCCGTGCTCTGCAGCGATGTGGAGTGAGGTCTGCTGCCTCTGCACAGGGAGGGAGAAAGGACTACATTTCAGAGAAGGACAAGTCTGAAGCTGGAAGGACAAGGCAGAACACTACCAGGAGGAAATGCTGTAAGAATGCTGTCAGCTCTGCCCTCCTTTCCCCTCTACCCCTTTTCAAGCTGCGGGTTAAACACCCTCCCACCTCCAACTAGAGTTGGTTTCCTCTGGCTGAGCAGAACTGGTCTGTCCCTGTCCCAGGACCAGCATTAAGAAGCCTCCCTGATCTAATCCTCTAGACTTCAGTCTAGATAAGGAACATCTGTAAGGCTCTCTAGGGTCACTTATAGGATTATATTATTTCCTATTATTTAAACAATTTCTGTGGGCATGTAGTTTGGCCATGGCAGGGAAGGACCTGTGCCAGTTCTTTGTTCCTGGGACACAGGGCTGGGTTAATGTCCCCCCTTGGGATTGTTTAATGGAAACAAGTAAAATCAAACACAAAATGTGGCAATTTTATGGTGTCGTCAGGAGGGAACATTGCTACAAGAATGAACATTAACTGAAACAAGCTACACAAAGCCCTTCATTCAGAAAATTACAACTTGGTGAGACAACCAGCTATCTGCAGGCTTGCCTCCCATTCTCAGCCCTCCAAATGTTTTGCAGAATATCTTCCAGTTTCTCCCACTTGCTTCCAACAAGGAGGAGAGAGCTGACTGCAGTGCTGCTGTGCACAGGTCCCAGGGATGTGACACAGCCCCTGTGTTGAATGCCATCAAGCAATTATCTCACTGCAACACTCAGAATCATTTCACGGGTTTCACGTTTCCTAAGTTGCGCTTCTGGGTTTTCCACATTTTAAAGCACTTCTCTTTAACCCTGTCCCCAAGGTAATCAAATCCCCCCTGAAACTGGTTGACATTTCAAAGACAAAGAACCGAAGCTGCAGTCTTACATTATCTGGAATGTCAAGGTCACACCCTGCCTCGATGAAGAGCTTCACCATGGCTGGGAAGTTCTGCAGGACCGCGATGTGTGTTGCTGATGCATTTTGCTGTCGAAAGAAGACCTTGTGCTTAGAAAGAGCTCAGCTCATGGCACTGAAAGGACCATGCTGTGCCCAGCATGTCTTATTCTATCACAGCTGCCACTCAGCACTGGGGGCTGACTGGGGATATTGCAGCACTGGTCCTTGCAGAGTTACTTGGTGCTCTCAAGCAGCTCCACAAACAGACTTTGCCTTTTTTAAGTGGTGAGAGCATTGAGAAGGACTTACATGATTAACAGCATCAGTGTGGATTCCTGCATCCATGAGGATCCTGGCTATCTCCTCATAGCCATGCAGTGCTGCGTAATGAAGGCAGTTCATCTTCTTCTGAGAGGCACCTCAGAAGAGAGGGGTGTTAGTCAGGGCTTCTTCTCAGAGGCTGCAATTGGTACAGACTACCCACGGAAAGCTCTCTGCTTCCCTCCTGCAAGAGCCCATGGCCCCACACTGACAAATTCATGGATTGTCTCCACAGCCAAACCAGTCCCAGGGAGCTTCACCTGCCCATTTGTACAAAACCATGTCTACCTTCCTCTGGTCTCCCTGCGCTGTTCCTTAATGCTGGGCTTCACAAGGCCCAACCTGGGAAGCCAGGCATAAATCCACAAAGTAGTGCTTGGAAATGGAATGACCTCCATGGAGCTAACCTGGGTCTGGGCACTGACATCAGCTCCTGCTTCCACGAGCAGCTTCACAGAGTCCCTGTGACCCCCCTCAGCAGCCAAGTGCAGAGCTGTAAGGCCTTCCTGGACAAGGCAGAAAAGGACATAGGTAGCATTTCTGTAGGCAAGGCCAAGACAGAGCAGCAGAATGAGCAAGACTCTATCCCATCTTCTGAATCCATGACATGTTAAGGTACCAATTCTGAGGGTCCGGGATCTGGAACTGGAAACCCGTGACCCTCTACCAGATTCTCCCTTCTGAGGGTTGTAGCTCATTTCTTTACAAGAAAACACAAACAAGCAGATTTCTGAAGTGATTTAATCTGGTTTTATTACTGCTCTTTGAACAAAGGGCAGCTCATCTGGGGGGAGACAAATGCTACTGGTTACCACAGAAGGTGGCTTCCCCTTTGTTTCAGATCTTAATCACAATCAAATACACTTTTCAAAGACAGTAATGAAACAAGACTAAAAAAAAAAAATGCTGATAAACTTAATTGAGAGTGTGCCCTGGAATAAATAACAGTGATACTAAGCCAATATTTGCCATCTAAATCATTAGCTGTGTTCCAGCCACGTAATTTTCCAGAGCAGATCTGTCAAAAGGGAGATCTCAAACAGAAGGTCCATATGTTCAGTGACTAAGTCAATACTATAAAGCATGGTGCAGTTTAGTTTAAAACACATTCAAAAACCATTTAGGCACTTGAATGTCCAAGGGTCATGGAGAAAAAGGGAGATTAAATGGAGTGATAAGGCAGGTCAGCAGATACAGCAGGAAGAGAAGGCAACACTTTAGAGCTGGAAATCAGTCCAAGACGGATGTTGCCTTTCACTGATACTCTTCAAGTGGCACCTGGATTTACCCACGCAGGCTTCAGATAAAATCAGCTATTTTCTAGACCTCTCCTGTCAATACTGACTATTCAGCCTGGTGACTGTGGCAGGAATGTATTTCTAGGGAGGAAAAGGGCGAAACTGATGTGGTTACTATTTCATTTAAATGTACTTACTGAATTTTTTTCATCAAGGTCCACTCCAACACCTATAATCTTCTGCAGCACAGAGAGGTGTCCATTTTTAGCAGCTAAATGCAATGCTGTATTTGCTTCCTGAAAGTAAACATTACTTCGTAAATATATGTATCACAGGACTGTGTGTTCATACGCCACAACCTTGCACAGAGGATATGCAGTGTGTCTGAGAAGGAGGTTTTAACCAGTAGTACAAGACTGAAGCAATCTTCTAATAGTTGCAGCAGGGAGGGAAGAAGCCCAGCTACCTTAAACTGGAGCATGGTACACCAGGCTTGCTGCATGTCCTGTTTGAAAAGCCCTGGAGAGAAATCCAACATGGACTGAGGTGCAAATGGCTTGCACGTGGATAGGGGAGAAAAGCTCTTGACATACCACAACCATAGTTAAAACTGTGGAAACTCGCCTTCATGAGCCTTTTGGTATCCTGTTCCCTGATTTTTATATCCATATCATTGGACCTCACTTCCCTTGTGTGTCATTTTATGCCCATACCTTGTCTTTGGCACTGCAAGAACAACCCAGTCGAATGAGGAACTCCACCACCTCTAGTCTTCCATACTCTGCAGCCAGGTGAAATGCTGTCCTGTCCATCTGGGAAAGGAAACAAGGAAACACAGTCCAAAGAGGCTCAGGAAGCAAAAGATCAGATCATCTGCTGCAAGAAATACAATGATGCCTTGGGTAATAACCCATTCCACAAAGGGCAGAAGTGCTGCAGTTATCTTTTATTCTGCTGCTTTTATTCTGCGTTATATTTGGGATGACCCTAATAAAACAAGGTGAACAGAACTGCCCACTGGGGCAAACAAGCATGTAGGTCTCACCAAACACTGGAAGAGGTCTAGAGGTCTTTTCAGTGGTTATTTCCTATAAGTGGAGCATAATAAATAATTTATTAAAAACAACTAAGGATTAAAAAATTGACTTCATATGTAAGCCCCCAGTTATAGGGTGAGCGAGGACCTCTTTTGGGGAAAGGCAAATCTGTTGTTGCTTCATTTAACTCCCAAGCATCAGAGTGGGGATCACTCTTGAAAACATGAAGGCCATGGAGCAGAAAAGAATGTGCACTAGCTCCTGTATGTTCTTATGCCATCTCCAGGAACAGATCAGCCAGTGCTAGAACATGCTGAATGAGGTTCACCCTTGGTTATTACTTACCTACAACACACACAGGAGCATCATCAGCAAGAGGGTACAGCACTGAAATTCCTGAATTTATTCTGCAAAAGTCCTGGCTGCTAGAAGTTTGACCAGAGCCAGAATCCCCATGATCCCTAAGCCCACTCTGCAGGAAGACTTCTGGGAATAGCATCTGACTCCAAGTCTCTTCCCAAGACCAACAGCAACATCCCTGCTAAACTCAGCAGAGCAATATCAGACCTCAAGAAACAAAGCAGTGATGAGCTGTCCTACCTTGTCTGTCTCATCCACACACACATCCTCCAGGACCTCCATGATGAACTCTATGATCTGGACGTGTCCCCTCTGAGCAGCACAGTGGAGTAAGTTCCTGCCATTCTGGAGAGGAGATAAAGGACTGCTCATTTAACAAGTCCAGCTCTGTGGGACAGTCTCTTTTGACAACCTGCTCCTTTTAGCAAAGACCCATTCCACGCCTCCCTGCACCTCTAGGGCTACACTTCCTTCTGCTGCAGACAGCAAGTTATGACTGGAGTATTAATGCTACTTTTCCCAACCAAGGTCTGTCTTAGAATACCCAGACTGCTGACCCACTAAACCCATTTCCCACTTCTGTAACACCTTCCACATCAGCATTGCACAAACATGAGCTGAGGATGCTGTGTGCATCTCTGTAGCTACAATTATTGGATTACAGCTGTTTTAGGAATAAGGCAGAGTGCAGGTGGCAGTCCCCAGAGCAGGTGCTGTCACACAGGGCTACCTAACCACAGGTAAGTCTCTCTCCGTCCCTCAGCACCAGCTAGAGCCATGTGATGGACCCACACAGGGAGACTCTCACCCTGTTGACACGGTTAGTCTTGGCCCCAGCGTTGATGAGGATCTGCAGGACACGGAGGTGGCCAAACCAGGCAGACAGGAGAAGAGCATTCATTCCAAACTGGGCAGAAGAGAGATACTCACAGTTAAACTGCAGCCACCACCATCCCCACCATGGAGGAAAGCTGTCCCCTTAGCTTCATGCAGTTTCCCAAATCTATTTGTTTCTCACTGTTGTTTTTTCTAGCCTCACTTTGTCCAGTTATTACTATTCCTGCCACAGATATTCACAGCAGCTGATCAGAGACCTGCCTCCAGACTGCTGCTTCCTAGTTAATGGTGTGTATTTGCCTGGTTGTTATGGGGGAGAGAGAATTTGCTGACTGTCCCTGTCGTCCCACAAGCCCCAACAATATGACCAGAAGAAGCCAAGCATCCCCATGCTCTACAGAAAACCTCACAGATTCCACCAGCCTACTCCCAGTCACTGTGCATGCAAGGAAAAGGCCAAAAGACACCTCTGAAAACAAGTCTCGCTCCAGCCCCTTGCTCAGCAGGTGCCATGTGCCACCCTGTGCCACCCACCCAGGGCTAAGGTGAAGTCTGTCACTGCTGGCCCAGCACCCAGTCCCTGGCACTCCCCCAACACTGAACACATTCGCAGGACATGCAAGGGAGAGTCGCCTCTGTACTCTGTCTTCGTCATCCACGGGGACATCGTGACCCAGGAGCAGCCGCACAGCATCCACATTCCCTGCTCCTGCAGCCCAGTGCAGGGCACTCCGGTCTGTCTGGAAGGGAAGGATAGAGAAGGAAGGCTCATGTATGCAGAGTGTGTGTGTGTATCCACCAGCCTTCCTGAAGCCCAAAATCTCCTTGGCCAATCATGGAGCCAGAATTTCTCACACTGTGCAGGGTCTTCTTTGGACACAACCCTCTGTCTCTCTCCTCTCCTGTCGGGCAGGTGTTAGTCACCTTCTGCTGAGGAACTGCAGGTCTGGGCTATAACAACAGCAGCACAGGAGTGAAGAACACTGCTGCCCATCAAGGGACAGACTGAAACAGTAGGGATGTGTGTAATCCCATATTTCCATGAAGATATTGGTCAACAAGGAGAGACCTGCACCGGGGACTGAGTTTGTCCCACAGCCTTGGCATGCAGAGATAGCAAAATCAAAGCCTTTCATACTGTCTGTATCTGGCACAGAGGTTACAAGAGGAACCATAAATGATCACCCTCCCTCAGCACCTGCAGCTTTCCAGTGTGGTCAGGATGATAGTGGGGGGTCTCAGTGTGCTGAGGAACTGCTTGGTTGCCACAGGCTCTATTTAGCACAGGGTGGTGTATTTTAAAGCTTTGACCAATTAAGCAGCTAATGAGAAGAGCAGCGTTAAGGAGCTGCAGTTCTGAAACATGCCCTCAGCACTTCCTGCAGCTCAGAGGTGGAAAAACCCAGGACTTACATTGTTTTTGGCTTTGATGTCAACCCCTCTCCTGATGAGCTCCTCCATCCTGGCCGTGTCATTCCGCTTGGCTGCGTCATGGAACTCCTTCTCTGACTGAAGCACTGCAGCAGAGCAGAAGAGTGAGCATTAAAACAGTGCTGGCAAGGAGCACAGGGCAGCATGCCCCAACAAACCTCCTCTTCATCTCACTGGCCCCTGTGGCTTCAGGGAAGGGTGACTGTGGAAAGATTCTTCCAGCAAGAATCCCAGTCCTGCAGATGTTGGCATGTTTGCTGGATTTGTCCTCTCACACCATCTCTCCTTCCCTGAGTATCCCTGTGCCACATCAGTGCTCTTCCAATCCTACTCACTTCTCTTCTAATTCAGTCTCTTTCTCTTCATGGATTTGCTCCAGCTACAAAATCTTTTGGTCCATGAGGTCCATGTCCTCTGGGCCATGTCCTCTGGGCACCTCTAAGGCCCAGAGCCTGTGTAAAGGCTCTGATACATCACCCTTTCCTCCATCCTTCCACCTACATCCCACCACTCAACAAGGAGGCCTTTGCACATGGTCCTGCCATCCCCCTCCAGGCAACCTGAGCCATCCAAGCAGCACAGAACTGCCAGCCTGGCCTGTGATTAGTGTTGCATCTCTTAATAAACTGTGGCAGTTCTGCATATAATTTACCACAACTGGCAGTATTTGTCCTGCACAGTTAGGCACAATTTAAGAGTGTTTACTCTCCATGCTGGGCCTTGCCCCAGCAATCTTCTCCTTGATCGAACAAACCTTCCTGCCAAGAAACGAGAGTAAAGCTGTGACTCTGGGGCTGCCACAGCCCCACAGGGAGGCTCTGAAGGTTTTTGGCACAGCTGGTGTCAGTCTTTTTTGGACTCGGTCTCTGCCCTACTGCTTTTGGGAAATTCTTTCAAGAAGTGCTTGACTCAGATCCTCAGCCTATAATATTCCACTGGAGAGCTGGCCCAGAGCTGGCCCAGAGGCTTTGCTTTCTCCTATGCTGCTGCAGAGCTCAGGCTGCAGTTTGAGCATCTCAATGCTACTTCAGGGGCTCAATGCAACTTCAGTTGGTTTCAACTTATCAACTAGACACTAACCACATGCCAAACAAGAGGTGTCAAAACATATTATTGTTCCCATTCCACCACACTGAGGAGATAAACAGGAGATTTGCTGCCTAAATAGCACTACCCCATTTTTCTGTTCAGAGGACACAGAAGAAAGGCAACCCTACTGTGGACTCTTAGAGCAACAGAGGTATAATCTCATCCTCCAATTTCGATTCCCCTTACCTCCAAACAAAAAACTTTAGCTCAAGAAAACCACAAATAATACAACAGGATCATTCAATAGCGTGTTTATCCACTTAACACCAGACATGATCATCTGAGAGTGTGCATTCCACAGTGTTGAACCTGCTGCTACAATTAAGGCAGTAGGATTTGGACACTGATTTCTGCAGAAACAGGATTTCCTGTATATTAAGACTCTGTTATCATCTCGTCAAGGATGTTAACAGGATTGCATTTCCACACTACATGGACCCTTGATTTGAGAGGAAATATCAGGAGAACTTATGAAAAACACGTGGAGTTTTTGTTAATTATCAACACCAAGGGCGACACACACACATCTTCTTGTAAATGCTACTCTTTCAGTGGAGTAAATTCTATGTTTCAGCTAAGAAAATGCTGCTGCCTCTGCTCTCCAAGTGACAGAAATGTATTGTTACATTTTATGGTCACACAAAGCATCATTGCCAAGAGATGCCAAAGCACTCCTTGCCTTATTTATTCTCTCCTCTACCTGTAAAGATGCAGTAACAAACCCGGCATCACCAAGGCTGTAGAAGCCACAATTTATCTATTTTCAGCAACACATGGAAAACCATTTGGTGGTCTGAGTTTCCTTTTTAGGATCCACACAACTCTGCTAGCTCTGTAAATGTAAATGCACTCCTCATCATGGCATAAACCCATCCAAGAGCAGCATTTTGGTGGATATTTAGCAGTTTTACTTCTCTTTCAAGCTCAGATTCCAGAGTGTTTTGTAATTTGTGTTACTGAATATGAATTCAGTTATCCCAAACAGTGTGGAACACATTTTAAATTATTTACCCTCAGTCCAATGCACCAACTCGTGGGCAATTTATTATGCAAGAGATGTAAAAAAGCAGCAAAGGAGATGAAAGACATGCAGAGAAATGTGATAAAACCATCCACAGGGCTCTAGCTGGAGCTGCAGGACACAAAGACAGCCCAGGATGGGGACCAGGGGATAAAGGGGGCCAAAACCCCCAAGTGGGGGGTACTGGAGTTACATGCAGCATCTCAGGGGTACAGGACGCTTTGAGGCAAAACAACTCTTAATTCACGCGTAGGTTTATACACCTGCTTTGTTTCTGAACGCATTTTCATGCATCTGGTTATTCCTTGGAGCATCGCCGCTCTGTCCCTGACCCCCCCGGCGCCCGCCCGGCCCCGCTACACGAATCCCCCGCCACGGCCCGGCGCCCCCCGCCTCGGCCCCACTCACGGGTGTCGCCCTCCGACGCCAAGTCGTCGCCCATGTCGCGACACAGCGGCCCCGCCGCGGCCGCCTCAAGGCGGGCTGACAGGCGCGTCCCCGCCGCCTCAGGGCGGGCTGACAGGCGCGTCCCCGCCGCCTCAGGGCGGGCTGACAGGCGCGTCCCCGCCGCCTCAGGGCGGGCTGACAGGCGCGTCCCCGCCGCCTCAGGGCGGGCTGACAGGCGCGTCCCCGCCTCCTCGCGGGCTGCCCCGCCGCCGCAGAGCGCCTCTGTAGCTTCTCTTTAAAGCAAAATATCGTAAAATAAGCTCTCCTCCCGACAAACGCGGCTTTCTCGGGCCGTTTTGGCGTGATTTGAGGGGGCACGTGGAGCTGCCGCCATTCCGGCCGGGTGCCGCCCCTCACCTCAGCGCGGCTCTGCTGGGCGCTGCTGCTTGGAGGTCGTGGGTGGTTTAATTTAAAATTAATCTAACTCTCTTTCCGAAGCAATTTAGGAGGAGAGTGATTTCTGTTCTGTGAGAAATACAGGGTGAGTTGTTGCTTTTTTTCTCCCGAAAGCAGAGTCAGGATTTGGTGTTCTCAGGGAATGAGGTGCTCTCATTACCACAGGTCCGACAGCGAGTGCAGGAGAGGGCAAAAGGGCTTTTCCCTCAGAGTTTTAGTGAATTCTCCATTTTCAGCATCTGTGAGTGGTTTTGTATTTTATTTTCTTCTCCATTTTGGTAGTATGATGAGGAAGGAACCAGGCTGAGCTGAGGCTGAGGGGAGAATAGACCTGTTTCTGTGGGTCCCCCAGACTAATCCCCCCTGGAATACTGCATGTGGCTCTGGAGCTCCCCAACATAAGGATGTGGGACTGATGGAGTGAAGTCAGAGGAGGCCACAGAGATGTTCCAAGGTCTGGAGCACCTCTGTTGTGGAGACAGGCTGAGAGAGTTGGCATTGTTCAGTCTGGACAGGAGAAGGCTCCAGGGAGACATTATTGTAGACCTTCCACTACCTAAAGAGGCTCCAAGAGAGCTGGAGAGAGACTTGACACAGGCCTGGAGTGATGGGACAAGAGGGAATGGCTTCAAACTGACAGAGAGCAGCGTTAGATGAGATTTTGGGAAGGATTCTTCCCTGTGAGGGTGGTGAGACCCTGGCACAGGTTGCCCAGAGAAGCTGTGGCTGCCCCTGGATCCCTGGAATTGTCCAAGGCCAGGTCGGGTTTTGGAGCAATCTCCTCTAGTGGAAGGTGTCCCTGCCCATGGCAGTGAGGTGGAACAAGATGAGCTTTAAGGTCCTTTCCAACCCAAACCAGTCTATGGTTCTTTGTTGGTGGTCTCAGGATAGGAGAGGTGACATCAGGTTTGTATTCCCTCCCTTTACCATGCTGGCCCACAGACCTGGTCCTTGTCAGAACTCCTTGGAGGAGACTCTTCCAGCCCTCCCTCCTCTCTGTACCGCTGGTTTTGGCTGGGAGCACATGCTGATCCCGGTCACCACATGAGGGTGCCAGTGCTGTTCACCTGCCACGATTTGCTGCTCGAGCAGTGAACTCCAGGGTGCAGATGGGGCTGTTCCCTGGGCTAAGGCCGGTTTGGGGGGACACCTCTGTCCCGGGGACCTTTATGAGGGTCTGTGATGCTCCTGCGAGAGAGCACGGGACATTTGGTGCAGTGGGAGATGTGGGGAGGCAAGCAATGTTCTGGAGGGATGCAGAGAGGCAGAAATCCTCTGCTGCTCCAGACACGTCCCTCTGTGGCCACAGTTACACCAGAGCTGTCTGCAGGGTAGGGAGATGGTGTTTTCCGACTCACTAAAGCCCAGCACTGAGGGTCTCGGTAGCCAAAGTGCTTCACTGATGCAGTGGGACCACGAGCCTGCCTGATTGTGAAATGGAGAGGTGGAACCTAAGCTCTTGAGCAAACACAGAATGTGTGGGGGGTTATGGGTAGCTCTCAGAGCTTTGGATTTGTGTTTTCTTTGCCTTTTATTCAAATTGAATTAAAAAAAAAAAAAAGACCCTCTCTCTGGCAGGAAAAGCGAACATAAGGTCTGTCTAGATAAAGGGGAAGCCCTTCTTTTGTACAATAGCTCAGGGGGTAGGGCATCCTCCCCAAGGAAGGGGGAAAGCTGGGCTTGATCCTTGCTTCTGCCAGAGGGGAGATACAAACCCTGGGCCACACGAGACCCCAGAGAGCACCGTAAACAGCAGGCTGTGAGCATGTCTGGTGCGGAGAGTTTTCCTTGCTCTTTCCTGCTATTTTAAATAATTAATGATTTGATGGATCAGGGAGTGGAGAAGGCAGGTGTCCTGTCTCCCTGGAGAGCAGTCTGTGCACCCGGCGAGACGGAGCCTTGCTCTTTCTGGATGAATATTTAAGTGTCTTCAGACAAACTGGAACGGTGCCAGCAGGAATGGCTGAGAAGGGCTGAGCCCTTCCCACTGGGTATCCTAGTGCCTGGGGGCTGGGGAAACAGCCCTGAATAGGGCAGGGAGTAAGAATAATCCCTGCTTGTAAGGACTATGGAAGTACCAGGCATCCCAGCCTTAGGTGGGACCTCCGGCTCTTGCTAGTCTTTTGTTATGCTGTGAGGCATCCTTGGATGGAAAGCTGTATGGATTTAACCTGCCAATGTTAATGTCATTGTCATTGTCTTCCAGAGCCTGAATCAGCCAGGACTGATCATCCACAGCTCTTCTGCTGCTTAATGCTGACCTTGGGAGAGAAGTAGTGCAGATGTACGGAAAGTTCGCATCTGTTTGTGAGCTTGGGTGTTTCCAGCAGGCAGAAAAAAGCTATGTAGGCAGTTCCTTCTGTCCTTCCTGAAGAGGTATGTGTTCAGGGGTGGAAGGGACCAAGCCTTTCTGCTGATACTGAGTACAGAATGCTGTGACAATTTATTAACGACACTGAACACTTGCCTGGCGATCCATTTATTAGCTAACAGACCTAAAAGAGCTTCTGGATTTTTCCACTAAGGTTGTAGCATAACGAATGATAGGGGGAGGTGGTAATTTGATCTCTTTTTACAATATATTCCAGACATTGACCCTATCTTCAGAATGGTGTTAAAGTCTTTGACTTTCTTTCACTTGAAGAATAATTTTAGGAGAGCCAGCTACGTGCTCTTTGTCACTTAGAAGTGAAGCTCTCCAACAGAGCATTCTGTGCTCTAACCTTGCATGCACAATTTTTATGTACTGGTTTAGGATAATCATTATTTTCAATCACATTCAAAATTCACCAGCCAGGCTGCTTAAATCCATGTAGTTTTAAAATGTGCCTCTGTTAGCTCTCTGGTTTAGGTGTATACACCGTGATTTTAAAGTCGGTCAGATTTGCAGTTAGCCATGTAATGCAGCCCACAAACCAGTATGTGTTTATGCAGAAACAGTTGCTTACCTAAAGGTTTAGCAAATTGGACTTTAATTTATAATCTTCCTTTGGAAGCAAAACTGGAAGGTGACTCCTCCTGCCTGCAGCTGCCTGTAGTTTGGGAAGCCAAGCCTCTGCTTTCCTGAAGCTGCCCACAGCAGGGGAGCCTGGCTGGGGAACAGCCTCCATCCCTGGAGGATTGTCTTTTCTGACATATGCTGCCACAGCCAGGGAATTGAATATTGCATGGGAGAGGGGATGACCACGTTCCTCTTTCACTGCTGATGGTCTGTTTTTACATGACAGGGTGTCAAACAGCCCAGCGTGCTGAGGTAGCAACCATGGGCTCTGCCTGGCAGCACCTAAACCAGATCTTTGGGCTCTGTGGTACACAGCTGCCATTGATGCCGTGAGGAATTGTATGTTTGTCCTGCTTAATGTCCCTGCTGTGGCTATGAAAGGGACTAACCATACCAGTTCTGTGTTCTGGCTTGCAAACTGTGCTTTCAGATATGTCCCATTAGAATGGAATACACGTTACAGCTCTGGCTACATGGCTTCATGTGTGGCTCCAGTTTATTTATTTTTGTCTGTGCTAGGCTTTTAGTTGTTCTGTAGACTAGGTTATTTTTGGTGCTTTCTTTGATAACTCTGTTCCTGTGACATGCTGTGGAGCCAGAACTCCTCTGGGAACCTACCAGCAATGCACACAAACATCAGCCCTGTAGCTTCTAACTGTCAACATATGGAGCTTTCAGAAGGCCTGGATACCTAATGGGACTCCACAAACCCACTCTGGAAGCTTGAGAAGCCATCCAGCACTTTCCTGAAAGGCTGCATTCATTTCCTTGCAAGGCTTCCACAGAGGAACAGCTTGTTAGAGGGACCTGTGGAGCTTGGAAGCTTTGCCAGTAATAATTCAGGCCCAATTTTGAAGTCAAATATTTAGCTAAACAGAGACTGTCTGATGACTGGATTAAACACAGACTGCATCTGAGTGAGCTCAACACTTCAGGTTTTTGTCAGTGTCCATTTCATGAGCCTATAATTCCATTTTTCCTGTCTTCCCAGACCCTGCTCATCCTGTGTCGTGTTTCAGACATCACAGAATGAGGTATTTCAGCAGAGCTGTTGCTCCTAGCTCAGAAAGCAGCCTGAATCACAAAGTGATGTTCTCTGCTTTAGGCTTAGGAGTAATCCAGTATTATGGGATTGGGAGGAAATCACATTGGAGAAATTGAAGGGTTTGTTTGTTTGTTTGTTTGCAAGAAAAAGTCTGAAGGAAGTCAGAGTTGTCAGAGAGGGTTGGTGAGTGAGCCTTGCCCTGGGAGACTCTGCTGCAGATAATTCAGTGCATGTAACTGGAGGTTTCAGCTGGTGATTTTGCACTTCCCTCTCCAGTCACTCTCGCTTCCCAAAGCCGATAGGCCTTTAAATCCCTTGAAAAGATAAATGGGCTTAAGCTTCTATGTAGCTTTGAAAGTGAGGCTTACACATAATTAGCACTGTGGCCGGGGTTGTTCCTGGCGATCAGGTCACTCCTGTTGATCCCTGACCTCCACACAGAGCTTACTGACACTGTATCTTCCAACTTGGTGTATCCTTCCAACTGCGAAGAGCTGGGCTCACATCTATCCTGCAGGAATACATGAGAAGCAAAAAAATACCTCCCCAGTACCATTTGTGTCTGAATGATATCTTAGAAAACACTGTAAGGGGGGGAAATTTGTTATTTCTGTGATGCTTTGCTGAAGGAGGTCAATATTAGCCCATTGTGTTCAAACCTTCTTAATGCCTGAGTCCCAGGTTTGACCAATGGTTGGGAGATTACTGGTGTGACAACCTCTGTCTCATGGTGATGAACAGTTCACAGTGGTCATTCAGTGTTTTGAACTACTTCCTCTATTGGAATCATGGAGGCTGGTCTTTCAAAGCTAGGAATACACCCCCAGTATGCTCTTAAAAATCTACTATGTGACCAAAAGTAAACATATCAAGGAAAGATCTAAAGGGCAAAATATTCTTTCTTGAATTTAAGAAGAGAAGTGGTGCAATGGAGCTGGGGTCCTGGCCCTCCCTGGTTCAGATCTGATGGATAACTGAGCAAGTGTTTGGTTATGGGAGGTGGGAATGGCTGCCTTGTATAAACCAAGCAATAATCAGACACTGAATCCTAATCTCCTCGCTGACATGCCTGCAGGCAATGTTTTTATTCTCACTTCCCTACATGTGTAAAAAGAGGGAGGATCCTCTGCTTCCTGGGCCTCTGAGGACCGTCTGGCTCCTAAAGGCAGTCTCTTCCCTGCTCTTTACAAGACAAAAGTGCAGCTGAAATGTAGGATCTTATAACCATAAACCCGAAGTGCTGAAACCTACTGCCAGAGGCACAGCCCTGGGCTGCTCTTATGCCACACCACAGGACTCGATGCAAAACTTGAAGCAAAACAGAAAATTGTGTTTGAGGATTTAATAAAAGCAAAGTGGAAGCAAAGGGTTGCTCAGCTGTGATGCCATCACTCCTTTCTTCTCTGACCCCATGGAAAACCATGGAGTGCAACAGGAGCAGGCAAGCACACTGTAAGGAGGCAGCAGTGCAGCTTTGGAAGTGTTTCATTTCTCTCTCTCAGCAATTTTCTTCCAGAGCCCAAAACATCTGTCTCTGCCTCCAGCCACATGCAAGTGCACCGAGAGCATTTTGTTCCAAGCCTAATGAGTAATTTTATGGTCTTGGAATTTGAGAGGAGAGGGGGCTGGGACAGCAGACGGAGTCATGTGCTCTGTAAGGAGTTCTGCTGATGTCGAATCACAGCCTGATGACTTTTGTTTTATTGCAGCCCACCAGGCTTCCCTTTAAAGTCCGCTGCTCAAGTTGCTGGTGATCAGTGCAGGAACAGCTCCAACACAGGCTGCTGCATTCCAGGGGCTTCCTCACTGCTGGGCACAACAAGCAACAGGGAAAATAATGACATCAGTGGAGAGGAGGTGGGGGAGCTCAGCTGGGCGTCAGCTCTGCTCTGTGTGCAGAGGGAGCACACGTGAATGCAGAAAGCACTTTGCCTGTCCCGCCTCTGCCTTCAGTGCTCAGGAGGGATGAGAGAACAAACAACCCCAGGCAGATGTGTAGTCACACCACTTGAGTGTCGAGCAGATGGTGCTGAAATGTGGGGAGGCACGTGGTCTGAGAACAGGTATAGAATGAGCTGATTCCAGTTGTCGCTGGTCTCCAGCGTTTTAAAAGCACAAGCCCAGCTTTCCCTTTGAGAAGGACAGTTATCTGTGGGGAGAGATAATCTCTACACAGCACAGGAAACAGAAGGCAGATGCTGTCATATGTTTATCATATGTTTCCACCACGGGGTCTTCCTTTGGGACAGGCTTGCAGATCCCAGGCCCTGAAGCAGGACTTGGCACAGCTCCGTGGACACACCATGCTGTGTTTGTCAGGGGCAGAAGAATATACAGAGCTCTTCCTCCACCTGCCCAGGTTCTCCTGGTCTGAAGAGCAAGTTTATATTCACTCACTGTGACTCAGCTATAGAGTCTGACTCATTTTCTTGCTGTTACTCATAGAAAAGGAAAGCCAAATGGCAACCAGTCTGTGCCTGTAGCCACCTGTAATTCTCCAGCTTTCTGCTGTTAATCTTTGGATGAGTTTGTTGGCACTAACACACTTATCTAGCTGAAACTTTTAATACTTCTCTCTACAGAGAAAGACTGATTACAAAATAAAGTTTTCTACCCCTAAAGCTAAGAGGAGGTGTACTAAATCTCCATGGCTGCTTGTGGAGGTCCTCAAATGGGACTCTTTCAAGCGGACACTTCACAGGGGTAGCAACGGGCTGGGACCAGATGAAGCAACCACCAGGCAGAACTGGGAACGGCTGCAGAGTTTCTGCAGCTCCTGAGCTGACCTCTGTGGTCTGAAGGAGGTTGCTGGTGGTCTGTCTCTTAAAGGTGCTCAGTGCTAGGAGATCCTGCTTCCAGTGACATTGGCTTGTTGGTGACCATAAATCTGTCTCACCCACTCTCTTCCCACTGGAATAGGACTTGAGCTGTTTGGAGTTCTGTGGGCTGCCAGTCCTCAGAGGAAGGGATGATGTTTTACTTTGTATAGGCCTTTGTTGCACTGCCAGCTCAGGAGTCTCTGCTCCCTTCAGACCTGGGTGTTGCTCACTTGAACATAGTTTGTCTGCTCATCAGGGTGCAGGGAAACACCAGGCCCTGGTTCCTTCTCTTGCAGCATGATGGATGGCTTACTCTGTGCTAGAGACCGCAGGAGCATGAGTCAGAGCTGAAAACCTCACCTAAGATCGGGATAGGGAGGCTTTAGCTGTGAGGTGGGAACCAGTGTCTGCCACCACAGCTGGGCCAAACCCAGCCTTTCCCATTTCAGCCTCATTCCATGTCAAAACCACAGTGCAGCCCTTCCTGCACTGCACAGGAGAGCACAGAGCAAAATCCAGGTGGGTGGGCTGTCCAGAGGACAAGGAGGATCTTGAGTCTGGAGCAGGGCTGTGTTAAAGCTGAGGCAGTTTCCTCTTGGCTATGGGAAGCTGAGGTTCAAGTCACAGGGCTGAGTTTTCCAAAGGGAAGCTTGGCCTTAAACCTGGCTCTGCCTTCTCAGCAGCCTGCTGCTGGGTGAGAGGCCACCCTAGGGTTCTGCCCTGTCATCATTCTCCTTGATCCATCTAAAGAGCTTTGATAACAATTGTTCCACTGACTCTCAAATGAAAAGCTGGGGTTTTGGTTATTTTCTGGTGGAAAAATATTTAATTGGAAAAATTCCTGCATGGCCTTGGCATGCTTTCAGCTGGCCTGCTGCCTGCTCCTCTCTGAAAATACTGCTGATTTTGACTGCAAACACTTCTTGTGACTCTGGTTTCTTTGGTTGTGATCCCTCACTTGGGTTTCTTTTCACCTCGAGCAGATGGTAGGAGTTGGCCTCTCATTACGTGGCACTGAAGTGACCTCCTGGGGCTGCCTGCGTGTCCTGCTGCCCTTCATGGCCGAGCTTGGCTGAGAGAGGCTGGAGTGGTTCTGTAGGATTTAAGGAGCAGGCACTGCCCTGCTGCTCCTGCCTGTCTGCTGTTAATACCCAACACCGCCCCCAGCTCTGGCAGCCGTGCTTGCGAAAAGCTCTGCGGGCAGTGGAAGCGAGCTGGTTTCATCATGACAATGTAGTTATCCTTTTAAGGGAAAATTCCCTCTGGGAGCCAACCCTCAATTACCTCCTGCTCCAGTGCCTTCTTGCTGGAGATGGCTTGTAACACAGCTGAGTTACAGACACAGGAACTCAGTCGAGTGCCCAACCGCTTGGAAAAAAAATAATAATTAAACTCTGTTGGCCTCCGTTGTTTGCTGAATCTAGAAATTGGGGTCAAAACCCAGTGGCTGGCTCCCCTCATCAGTGCATTTGTGCAGAACCAATCCATGGACATTACATCTTCAAACCCAGATGCTATTCCCACGGTATTTATGGCGTGTGCAGACCCCTATGTGCACGTTCTTCCCTAGAGCAGTTTGTTGCAGTATTTGGGAGCTCTAGATAGGATGGGCCTGGTGACAATTAGCCAATGCAAGTGTCTGCAAAATGCCAGGAAACTGGGGTAGGCAGTGGCTGCATTTCAATTTGCTGTTATTCACTGTGGTGAATGGGGAGGGTCCTCCAAGGGCCCTGATTCGGAGGCTGAAAAATTCCTTCTATTCTGCTGACATGTCTCATAGTCCACGGGAACGATGTCTAACCAGGATGGGGCTGTTGTGGAGGTTGCCCTCTGCCTCTGCCACAGCAAGCAGAACAGGAGCTGTAGAGAACAGCCTGTGATCTTTCTATTCTATAGGAATGGTGGCCTTGGCTCCAAGCCCCCAAATTTACATCTCTTGTGTTTAGCGCTGAAAATACTTTAATTCCAAACAAGCAGCTTACCAGAAGAACATGACAATCTTGAATTCAAACTTTTCACAGGAATGAGACCCAACTCCTTACAGTCTTCCTAGGGACTCCTTTTGATGTCTGCAAATTTACTGGGATTGTGTGAGAAAATGGCATTTTCTCTCATTTAAAAAAAGAACCCTGTACCTGTTCTCTTGAGCCAAAATAAATGGACCACAGCTCATGGCCTGACTGGATAATCTGAGAATGAAACAATGCTCCTTGGAGAAGCAGAGGAGCCAGGCTGGAACCCTGTGCCATATTTTGAATTAAATGCACAGGCATCCTACTTTGTCTGCCTAGGTCAGACTGAAAGAGCTTTCACATCTTCTCAGCCTTCCCAAGGATTTAATTCTCTTCCCTTTATCTAGAGCAAGAGAAAAAATTTAAAATTTTAAAACTACCATGAGCAAACAGGAAACAATTATATGAGCTCCATCAAAATACGTGATTTCGTACTTTTAAATAAAACTCTTTGGGTTAAATACTTAAAAAATTGTAAATTAACTAAAGTGTTGAAATTGTGTTTTCGAGCTGCAGAGCAAAACTGTCCCCTTTTGAAATGTAAACTTTTCAAAACTAATTGTTATGCTTTTTTTTTTTTGACCATTGCACTTTTCCACAGCAGCAGCCCTCTGTTAGCAGCTTTGTGTTGCTGTTTTGACCTGAAAATGTTTTGCCAGAATATTTTTCACCAGCAGTTCATGTGAGGCCCCAGTTCCACCCTTTGAGGTGGGTGGTTTTGAACCCACCTGGATGGAACAGCAGAAGGGTGGCTAAGCTGAGAGCAATCCTGCCATTTGAATACATAACTATTGTTTGCACTGATGACCTTTCAGAAATTCATTAGTTCTTGGCAGTTGAAAACGAGTGGAATTTGTTTGCCTCGCTCAGGAAATTCAACCCATGCTGTTGAAAATTCAGTGTTGCTCCAGAGAAAGAGCTGATCAGAGGCTCTGTGGTTGGGCAGGAAGGTTATCCCTGGGATGTGGACTGGCAGTGGAGAAGGTGGGTGCAAATCTCTGTCTCCTGTGATCTCCCATATGACATCTGGCCTTGTTTTTTCCTTTGAGCTTCATTTCCCCTTCACCACAGTTTCTTGCAAAGCCCTACAGTACAAGAAGAGCTGGGCAGTGCTTTGCTGTCATGGTGATGTGGTCTAAACAAACCAGGAGGATTTTGCCAGTGTTTCAAAACTCACTTCTCATCGAGAATGAAATAGCAGAGGAACTTGCAGTTTTGTTTTGCACAGATCCTTGCCCAGTTAGTCATGCTGGCTTTGCATTATCTGCTGGGCTTTTGGAAATCTTATCATGTTTTATAAATTTCAGTGTTAAATATCCCAGTGTAGGGTGTTGTACTAGATAACTTGTGTCTAAAGCAGATAAGCATTTCACCTGGAAGAAGCAGGTTTTTTCTGTGCAAAGTAGGTTTTTCTGGAAGGAAAAAATAGCTCTCCTCCAAAACTACTCGAGTTTTTGTGGAAGGGAGGGAAAAATATTAATATAGTTAAAACCTTCACCAAGCATCTGAAACTATTTAGAGACCAAGAGGGAATTAAATATTTCAATAAAGGGTAAAGGAAAGCCAGTAACCAGCTTTCAAATATCCTGATTTCTGGATATGGCTCTGCTGTGTACTTCTGAAGGAAAGGAGACTTTGGATCTGTTTGTGTTTAATAAATGTCATATCCTTATGCGAGAATGGGAGCCAGATCTTGGCATTGCATTCCCACGTCTTGCCCTCTTCCTGTCTCTGACCTCTTCTCCTTACAGTCTCTGCTCCAGATGGCTTTTTCTTTTCCCCCAAAAACATCTCCAAAATATTTCAAGTTCTTATTTATTATTTTAAATGAACAATATGTCAGATATAACAGAGCTATATAGTATTTTCATACTATGTCTTGTCCACATATGGGCTACAAATACAAGTTCTTTAACTGTGATATTGCCCAAAACAAGCAGGATTTGGAGGTCCATTCCCATCCCTGCTAAGGGTTAGAAAAGTCATCAAAGGACAAATTTTCAGAATTGGCTTTTTGTTTGTTTGTTTGTTTGTGGTGGTTTTTTTCTGGTTTTTGGAGCACTTCATGTGGTCATCTAATGTTCTGGTTATCTAATGTTTACTGGAAAATGTCACTAGTTCACCAATTAAAAATAAAAGTTAGGCAAAAAAAATGGAGGTAGTTCCAGCTGGGATTCCCTGCATTTTGACTTCTTTCATTTATTTATTTTGGGTTAATAATTTTAAAATTAATTGCCAGCCTTTGAAAAACGCCCATGTTCTAAAGCATAAACTTACCTCTCACGGGGGGGGAGGATGCGGGGAATATAAAAGTGGGGATTGTAGATGTAGGGGATGTAGAAAATGGCTTGTGAATGCAACGAGGGTGAGGAGTAAGAGTTTTCTTGGCAGCAGCACAACTAAAACTTATGGAAAGTTTCTATCAACACAGCGCTGAGCTTTCTAAAGATCAGTTGTTCTGGCAGACAAGGGGCATGAGATAAGAAGGTGGGTAGAGATGAGAACTGAAATCTGGAGCAGGAGAAGAGGATAAATTTGAGGAGAGCTGTCCAGGCTGCAGAGGTTTGAGCACGGTCTGCAGGGGATTTCTAGGGCACATTTATCATCTCACAGCTCCTCAGCCACAGGAAAACCAGGGTTAAAGACCTGAATAGCCTGTGAGGTTTATCATTCCCTGAGTCTGGTTGCTGAGGCTTCTTCCAGTGTTCTGTGGAAACCCTATGGCTGAGAAGGACCTCAGGCAACAGTTTGATCCACCTTTCTATGTGAAAGAAGGTGAGATACATTGTCCTTCTCTGCACATCTGCTCCTAAGAAATCCCAGTGATGGAGGTCCCTCTGTGGATCCCACTCTGGAATACATCCACCCTGGGCCTGGAAGGCTGTTGTAATTAGAAGTCTCCAACGTTTTTCTGCAGCAAATTAAGCCAGCTTTGTTTTTTTCCTTTACCTAGTCACTGTGATGAGCTGTCAACAGCCATTCCTGTTGCAATAATGTCTTACAAATGGCATTTTGCAATATTCCAGTTTTCTTTTTTTTTCTATAGGTGTTAAGACGTGCTTTATGTATCATCTTTAGTAAAGATGCACTAAGGTAGGATTCTTTCACCATTTCTTCATATGTTGTGTTTACAACCTCTAAACTGCCAAGCTGGGTTAGCTCAGGAAGAGGGGACTGACGCTGCAGAGCTGAAGGGAAGCTGGTGGGACTGGATCCCTGATATTCAGGAGGGGATGAAAATAATGTGGCTTAAAGAACCTCACATTGATCTCAGACATCAGGATTGCTGCTGAGAACGAAATTGTTAATGTTTTGTGGCATCACCTACCACTGGTTGCCACAGGAATATTGTGGGTTGCTCAGGAGAACACAGTGACTAAGTTTTCTGGAATAAATCAAGCGCTGGCTTTTTGAAGCATGTAAATTTTCAAAGCACAACAAAACAGGGATCTCCATTCTCTAAACACAGCAGGTACCTTCTGTGTCTACAGATTTTCTGACTCTTAAACTGGAAAGAGGAAATCTTGGAGAACTTCACTGTTGATGACTCATATTTAAGATAAAACATGCGTTTTTTAATAGCAAGAATAATTAGTCATCAGTGTAGGCTAGCCAAGGCTGTAGTAAATGTTTTGGCCCCCTGGGACTGGAAGAGCTCTTTCTGCTCCTTTTCAGTTGCAAATTATTGAGTTCTGTAGGATCACTGTAAGGAATCTAGGACCTGCATTTTCTATTTCAGATTACATGAGACAGTCTCTTCAAACCACTAACCCACAACTATCCACTGAATTAAAAGCAAATCAGGCAAATGATTCATATGTCAATACTATGAATATTTTCTTTTGTAACTTGCATTGTTTCACATAGTGCTAGGCTCTTCTCTTCCTTACAAACATTAATTTAAGGCCAAAATAAGATGTGCTGTGTGTTTTCTTAGTGCAAGAAGAGAGTGCCCTTCCTCTACAGCATATCTGTAGAAATCACCCCCATGCCTTGGAGATTCCTATAAGGAAGAGCCCCTTTCCCACCAAAGGGTTAGAGGGTCTGCTAACCACATTTTTTTACCCAAATGAACATTCTTATTATGCAATAAGATTGCATACTTGCACTCTTTTCCTTACTTCCTTGTAACTTTTGGACCTACTGACCAGTTTGTGCCCAGTTTTCACAGAAAGGAAGCAGTCACTGTGATACCAGCTCCTTCTCTTCCTGCAGCTTCCTGGCATCCGAGCAGAGGAACAAGGCTCTGGTGTTGCTCTCCGTCACTGCTGAGTGAGCTCCACATTCTGTAGACACCCAAGAGTCCACATGAAGATGTTAAGGGCAGCCCAGCCAGCACTGCTGGAGACTGCACTTGGTGAGGTGATGCTTCCCACTGCTTTCCAGAGGGAGATCCTGGCCTTGGCTGTGCTTTCTGGCCAGGGCAGCCAAGCTGGCAGGCAGGGATGAGTCAAGAACTGCTCTGTGTGCAGCAGCAGTTCCAGCTCTGTGCCAGCCACAGCCCCCAGTGCTTCTCCTTCCTCCCATGTTGTGGTTAGCACAGCATCACCCCAGCCTGACCACAGCCTGTGCAACGTTCCCTCCTCCAGAGCAAAGCCTTAACGTGCTGCTCCTGGTGGCTCTTCCATGCTCCTCTTTAGGACGAATAGCTCTGAAACAGCAGATTTTTAAAAGGAGGTTTTATTGCCAAATCTCAAAGCTCTTTACAAGCAGGAGACAAAGTGCTGCCTTTCCACGGGCTGCAGCAGCTGCTTTTCAGATCCTCATCCACACTTGCTCGCTTGCAAACTCACTTCCTTCCTGTCACAGACCTGTACCCTGGTGGCACAGCCCGAAACACACTCACACCCCAGCACTCCATGCCCAGAGGGCTTTCAGGCACAAAAAAAAAAAATAAAACACCCCAAATATACCCCCAGCCTTAGTGCAGCCAGGAATTAGATGCAAGTTTAAATGTAAGTTTAAAGGAAGATTAAAAAAAAAGTGCATGGTGGCTGGCAGGATGTTCGCTGAAGATGCGAGTTGCTGTAGAAGACTGAAAGTTTTAGGATGAAACTGTTAAACCTATTAGGAAATATAGTTAAAACCAAGAGTCTCAGAAGGAGAGTTACTGGGTGCTACAGAGATTCCACTTAAGTTATACCTATTTACAAGACATAATACAAATCTAGTATGTTCTGTTAGTACAGCATATACAGTAATTAGCTGTAGCTTGTAAAATGATTTAACTTGCCCATTTCCTAACAGATATAGGGTATTTACCTGTTAGGATTCCTACTGATGGGTATTCAGTAAAATGTCAGACATTTATTCATTAGAATATTCAGTATAATATAAAAATATACAGTAAATATAAGCACATCCTCTAGGTTTGGCTGTAACAGATAGGGATGTCTGGGTATTTTCATCAGCACTTTGCCAGATGAGTATCCACAGTACACACTGCCACAAGAAAACACTTGTGAGAGCAAAAAGCATTTGTATATAAATTAGGGGACTGAGCTACCCCATAAGCTGTTGGCATTCTCCTGGATTTCAGTTCCAGCCTTTGATTTGCCAACCCTGGAGTTTACGACTGGCTTCAGCTTTGGGATATGAACCTGTACCCAGAGTTTGCCCTGGTTTGTGTATATTCCTGTTAGTGTGAACTGGTTTTTTTCCCATCTAATTTATCTCTTGTTATAGAACTGCATCTTGCAAAAGCCTGCCCGCTCTCTGGAGCTGATGTCCCTCGACTTCCAGTGCACACCAGGTTCTGACAGCTCACATTCATACCACACAGTGTTCGGTAAACAAAAGTGCACATGCAGAAAAATACATTTAGATAGCAGATAGGCACTGAATTATTGTCTGTGTTCTTAGCCCTTG